>NC_043704.1:7039234-7048150 GCF_006229205.1 Suricata suricatta
AAGCCATACTTTGCCCCCAAACGTCAGGACAACTGCTCAATGCCCATGGAGTCCCCTTGGGTGAGAGGCGACATGGTCGAGAGGCAGGGGGAAGGGCGGGGCCGTCCCCTGAGCTGGGGTCTGAAGCTCAGGTGCAGAGGAAAGCCGTCAGTGAGGAGGTGGGGGTCCTCGAGACGGCGTGTGGCGAGAAGGAGCGTTAGTGGGTTTGTGTCTTAGGTTCAGGTCACATGTACTGTTAAATGTGTGTCACATTTTAATATCCTGTTTTCCACAGGTTTTTGAGGTTCACCCTACAAAGCCAATCATTTTACTGTAAATTCGGGACATTTTAATATCACTTTCAGGGGGGCTTAAACTGATCAATATTTGAACAACTCAGTTGGAACTATTAAACTCGCTAATGCAACCAATCACATTTACGAACAATAAATCTGACTCCCTCACGCAATTTAAGCTACACTGTAAATGTATTATTATTTTTTTACATGACTTAAAGGGCTGCAAGAGGCAAAACCCCGCATGTGCTAAGATTCTTCCACTAAATCTAACAGAGTTTGAACAGGGCAAATATCAGTCCTTGACGGTCCAGTGTTGTGTACAGATTTTGCAAAATGCTTTTTTGCTTCTCCAGTGAAATGACAGGTCTAAAATCCATTATTTAATGACACAATTTAAAGGCTGATCTGACAGTTACTACAAGGTGCCAAATACTCTCTCTCTTTTTAAATGTTTAAAAAATGTTTATTTTGGCTCAGATGGTTAAGCATCTGACTTGGGCTCGGGTCGTGATCTTGCCGTTTGTGGGTTTGAGCCTCACCTTGGGCTCTGTGCTCACAGCTCGGAGCCTAGAGCCTGCTTTGGGTTCTGTGTGTCCCTCTCTCTCTGCCCCTCCCTTGCTCGTACTCTGTCTCTCCCTGTCTCTTAAAAATAAATAAAGGTTAAAGAAGTTATTTTAATGATTCAGAAGAATGTTTAACATGGGGAAAGTTTCATGGTCAGTGAAAAAATATATTTGGCATGATCCAAATTTGGTGTAAGAACTTATTTGTAGATTTTAAACACCAAATTTTAAGCAACAATAAAAAAGATTCACTGATAAAAATTAATTCTTTCAAAAAATCATTTAAGGGGCCCCTGGGCCGCTCATTGGGTTGAGTGTCCAGCTCTTGATTTTGGCTTAGGTCATGATTCGGGGGTCATGGAATTGAGCCCTGCATTGGACACCATGCTGAGTGTGGAGCCTGCTTGAGATTCTGTCTGTCTGTCTGTCTGTCTCTCTCTCTCTTTCCATCTGCTTCTCCCCTCCTGTGCACTCACACACCCACTCTCTCTCTTACAAATAAAATAGTAATTTAAAACCCCTGTTGGAAATCGAGGGTCACCCTCTGGTCTGCTCTAGAGAAGGTCTCAGCGGACACCAGCGGAGCCTGGAGAATGAGATTTCCCAGCCACGTGTGGGGCGCACGATTTCAGGCTCCTGATTACAGGGCGTACAGGAAGTGTGGGGTCTCCACCCCGAGCACTGGCAGGATCCGGTGTGGATTCGGGAGACCTGGGTCTTGTCCGGTGGAGGAAGGATAAGCAGTGAGTGAGGGTGGCCGGAAGGTGCCAGGGAGCTGGGGGGGAGGGGATCTCCTGCAGTCCCTCGGGGTTGGGGACTGGGCTTCACTTCGAGGAACATTTCCACTTGGGACTCTTTGTTTGTTTGTTTGTTTTTTAAGCTGAAGTACAGTTGACATACAACCTTCTCTTGGTTTCAGGTGCGTAGCGTAGTGATTCGACAGGTCTGTGCATTACGGAACGGCCACCACGAGGGGCCGGGTTACCCCTGTCACCGGGCAGAGTCGTGCCGACTCTACTCCCTAAGCCGTGCTCCACATCCCCATGGCTGACCTACTTGAGAACTGGAAGACCGTGCTTTCAACCCCTGCGCCCGTCTCACCCCTGCGCCCAGCTCCCCTCTGCAATCACTCGTTTGTTCTCTGCATCTGTGAGTCTGTTTCTGGTTTATTTTGTTTGAGTTTTAGATCCCACATGTACGTGGACTCATCGGTATTTGCCTTTCTCTGATGTATTTCACTGAACACAATACCTTTGAAGCCCATCCATGTTGTCACAAATGCAAGAGGCCGTTCTTTTTCATTGCTGAGTAATATTCCACGATATGTCCCACACCTTCTTTATCCAGTCCTCCATGGATGGACACTTGGGTTGCTTCCATATCTTGGCTACTGTAAATAATGCCACAGTGAACACAGGGTGCAACACCTTTTTGAATTAGTGTTTTGGTTTTCGTCAGGTAAACACCCAGCAGTAGAACTGCTGGTTCCCATGGTAGTTCAGTGGTTAACTTTTGAGGGACTTCCGTACTGTTCTCCACGTGGTCCCACCAGTAGGGCGCAAGGGCTCCCTTTTCCCCACATCCTCGCCAACGCGCGTTGGTTCTTGTCTTCTTAACACTGGCCATTCCGACAGGTGGGAGGTGGTGCCTCGCTGAGGTTTTGATTTGCTTTCCCCTGATGATCAGTGACGTGGAGCATCTTTGCAGGTATGTTACCGTCTGTCTGTCTTCTTTGGAAATATGTCTATTCAGGTCCTCTGCCCATTTTTAAAAAACTTTTTAATGTTTATTTATTTTTAAGAAAGAGACAGAGTGTGAGCGGGCGAGGAGTAGGGAGAGAGGGAGACAGAATCTGAAGCAGCTCCAGGCTCTGAGCTGCCAGCACAGAGCCCGATGTGGGGCTCGAACTCACAAACCGCGAACTCACGAGATCATGACCTGAGCCAAAGTCAGACGCTTAACCGACTGAGCCCCCCAGGCGTCCCACCCCCGCCCATTTTTTAATTGATTTGTTTGTGGAACATTTTGGACCCACTTTGTCTCCACTCCTCATACTTCAGTGTGTCTTGGTTAGAAAAAAAATAATTTGTTTTTGCTGTTTTCTAAAACCTGTTTATCACATTGAGGCCAAGTAGGAAAGGCTGATCCCTCCATATAACCTCACTGACTTTTTTATTAGTGTCTATTTTTTATTTTTGAGAGAGAAAGAGAGAATGAGCACGCACACACCAGTTGGGGAGGGGCAGAGAGAGGAAGACAGAGGGTCTGAGCCATCAGCGCAGAGCCCGACGTGGGCCTCGAACTCACGAACTGCGAGATCATGACCTGAGCCGAAGTTGGACACCGCCCCAACGGAGCCACCCAGACATCCCTCACTAATTGACTTTGAATCATGCCCCTGCCCAGTTCCATTTTAACTCCACTGAGGTTTGTCCCAAGCTCTCCCCACGCATGTGGCTTTGCCTGGTCACCAGCCTCGGAGGTGTGTCCCGCCCCCCTTCCCGGGGACAAGCAGGTGCTCAGGAAACAGCACCTTCCTCAGGGGCTGCTCAGCTGCGCAAATGCGGGTCCCTATGGTGCAGGCACACGGACACGTCCTGCTCTCTCTGCTCCTCCCTCCCATGACACCCACAACTGCCCCCAGGGCATGCGCACCCAGACCTCGGGCTTGGTTTGAAGCTCTGTCGGCCTCTTGAAGTTCTTAATCCTTTTTGAACAAGGAACACCTCGTTTTCACTTTGCACTGGGCTCTGCAAATCCTGTAGCCAGTCTCGCCTGCCACCGCCATCAGCCTGGCTTCCTGGGCATTCATTTTGTCAGAAATTCTTCAAGGGTGAGGTGTTTCATAAGGAAACAGCCTCGGAGTAGCAGAAGGAGGTAACAGGGGAACAAGCCAGCAGATAGAGAAACTGGTCTGGGGCATGTGGAGGGCATCTGTCTTCATCTCTGCATCCTGCCTTCCAAGTTACAGAAAGGGCCAGGGAGCTGTAGTCTGCGGAGCAAAAAGCAGAGAGGATACTGCCCTCTGGTCTTCGGATTCGCTCCTGGACGGAGGGCCGTGTTGCTGAAAGGCAACAAGGGATGAACAGAATCATTGCAGGTTGATTTCCAGATGCTTTACCACAACGTCAGGCTTCTCTGCGTCCTCGAGGCCCCGGGCTCAGGCTGGAGCCCGGCAGGCTCTCCACACAGGGAGCGCTGTCCCTCTTCTGGGACCTGAAGGTGTCAGGGAAGACATCCTCCGAGTGACTGCCGCTGTTGAACACAGCACGTTACCTTGGTGCAGTCCTTGAGAGTCACTCCCCAGCGTTCCCATGTCAGAAACAGAGAAAACTGGCAAATGTCTTATCATAAAACAAAATCCAAGAGCAAAGAGAAGTGGAATTTTTATAACACTCTTTGTTTCCAGTAGACCCACAGACACGGCACAAATTTATAAATGGCGAAAGCCTTCAAGTCAGATCTGATGGCCTTGGACCCTTGGTGAAGAAAGAGGACAAACCAGAGAGGCAGAGTCACTGGCCCAGGGTCACACAGCCAGCAGCCGAGAGCCAGGGCAGCGATCCTGTTCTAGTTCCGGGACCTGACTGAGCAGTCCGTGGAATGGAGAGAGAACGGTCAGAGTCGGACTTTGCAGGAGACCCAGCTTTGGCCCCAGAGCCTCTGGGGGGTCATTCCCAGGCCCTGGTCCCCTGAGAGCGCCGGGTCAAACAGGGAACGGGCCGAGGACACTAATTCCAAATCCTGTTTTTCCAGAATGAACCCATCGTTTGGCAGTGAAACACCTGGCAGTGCTTATTTAGAAGTTTAAATGTAACAAGTTCACTTATGTAGGATGAATAAATAAGGGATTTCTATTGTACAGCACAGTGACTGTTTTCTACACTTGATGTTTGATGGAAGAAAGCATCTCAAGCATGCTTCCCTCCCCCCACACACTCTTAACTGTGTTGGGTGAGGCATTTGTTCATGAGTTTGATGTAGGTAATGATTTTGTAGGCAGATAAGCTTAGGGGTCCTTGGAATAGGGGAGAGAAGACTAGATTTCTAAACATAAGAGAAGTCACGTTAGTCATTTCTGAATGATGCCTGCTACTTATCCGAGCACCTGTTTGGAGAACATCCTGGGATATATGAAAATTGCAGAATAATAGAGCTCAGTAGTTAATGACTCTTTTTTAATGTATTTATTTTTGACAGAGAGAATATGGGTGGGGATGGAAGAAAAGGAGGGCAGAGCATCCAAAGTGGGTTCTGCATTGACAGCAGAAGGCCCACTGTGGGCACAAACTCACAATCCTTGAGATCATGATCTGAGCCGAAATCGAACGCTTAAAGGACTGAGCCACCCAGGGGCCTATTAATCAGTAGTTAGCAAGCAGCAATATAATGCAGAAACAGGGGTGCCTGGGTAGCTCAGTCTGTTAAGCGTCCGGCTTCCGACCTGGTCATGATCTCATGGTTTGTGGGTTCGAGCCCATGGGGCTCTGTGCTGACAACTAGCTCAAAGCCTGCAGCCTGCTTTGGATTCTGTGTCTCCCTCTCTCTCTGACCCTCCCCTGCTCACGCTGTCTCTCTCTGCCTTCAAAAATGAATTAAAGACATTAAAAAAAATGTAGAAACAAACAGCTACTACCAGGCATGCAGATGGTCTAATCATAGAAGATGCAATAAATTCATGATATATAGTCTCCCACTGCTAAATCCAGAGTAGAGACTGACTTGACACACATTCTCCTGTGGGTTTTGAGGGAATTGAACACTTACTATGAGCACCCAAATAATGGACTAGGCACCAGACACCTGGCGATGCCTGTCTTTCCTGGTCCAGTGACTTCAATCAACTAGGACCTGGATTCTCAATTTAAGATGACTTTTGGCTGATTTGAAAATGAAATGTCCTTTGCCACATCCCTTGACAAATATGCACGTGTGCTCGGTGTAAATCTGAGCCGACTTTGTTGTGTGGGGAGAGAGATTGGGAAATATACCTAGTGTTCTTTTCTTACAAGTAAAACTGGCTCTTTTCCTATGTTTTGGTTGGTTGTAACTTTTGTTCATTATCCATCAAGAGTGAAATCAATTGTGGGTTATAATTTCACAACGTGTACAGATATTTACTGTTTTATTTTCGTTTGTTTGGGGTTTTTTTTTCATTTTTTCTTTATTTTTGGTAGACAGAGAGAGATAGCGCCAACAGGGGAGGGTCAGAGAGAGAGGGAGACACAGAATCTGAAGCAGGCTCCAGGCTCTGAGCTAGCTGTCAGCACAGAGGCTGACGTGGGGCTCGAACCCATGAATTGTGAGATCATGACCTGAGCTGAAGCCGGACGCTTAACCAACTGAGCCACCCGGGTCCTGAGCACCCCGGATATTTACTGTTTTAATCTTTGGGACGGTTGGATGTTTTCAACTGGAAAACAAGGTGCTGAATGAGTATGCACAAGAAGAACTGACTTTAATGAGGAAGTGTGAAATGTAGGCACCAAAACATGCAGTTCTCTGTTCCCATATACCTGCTTTTGGGGTTCAGTAATAGTGAGAACCTCCCATTGAGACTGAAAATAAACAGCCAAACCAAGTTTAAAGTTCCTTCAATCTGTTCACAGAGGGGCAGACCAGAGTGGGGCCGGACCTGGAAAGTCTTCTGAAGAAGATGCATCTGAGTGGTGCTGTGCAGGGAGAGGGTTCTAGGCTTCTGGATTCTCTACCCTATGGTGTTTTGCCAGGTCCATTCCTGACTGTGTGCAGGGGACAGTAGCAGGCTGCTCTAAAATGTGCCCCTTTGCCATGTTGATTCTTTTGAAGGAAAAGCTACTTACGAAACAGCCGATGTAGTAGGAACACTGCCCCCCAGCTGTCCCCTCTAAAGCAGGAAATCAATCTTCCACGTAATAGACCCCTATCCTGCACAGAGAGTTAAAGAGATAGTCTTCCCACCACAGACAGGGAATTTAGAGCTGAGCAGTCTTCAAGAACAAACCTTGTTACTGTTCACTAGTTTGCTGCCAACCACTAACCAAATTCCATCTAGAATTTCATACTAATTGAAGTCCCAACAGAAGTTCCCTTTCTGCTGTGAAATACTCACAGATGTAATGTCTCTTTCTCTACAAAGCATAAAACTATCTGCATTGGTCCTTTCTATAGGTCTCAATTTCATAATTTGGTTTTGAGGTGCATGTATTTCTCTGGGATTTTTTTCTCCTGTATTCTGTCTCTGTCAATTTGATTCTTATGCCAGCTAAAATAATCTGAAAAATAAAGGAACATAATTCGCTCCAATGATTTTCCCATAGTATCCTAAATAATCTATGTGCAGTGTTGAACACCTGTACATGCCTATGGTAAAATAAGCAATATATTTGCATAATGATTCTATTTGATCTGGATTAGGCACATTCCAAAATTGAGACTCCTTTTGTAATACCTAATTGCAGTGACAAGGGCCATAGTCACTGTGTCAGATACTGTGATACAATGTTGGTAAAAATGGTCATTTTTAATGATATTCCTGGATGTCCACTTGGGCTTCTCACAGAAGAATTGAGTGCCAACCCTAAGTGAGTTGCTTAGAGTGCCACATGACATATCTCTGGTCAGTGAGATGGAGGAGACTCGAGTCTGGAGGATGACTGTCCTGAATGAAAGGAAATAACTTCATTTAAAAATCACTAGGTACTCTCCAAGTTTATCATATACCTTCTTCATCATGAAACAGGGTTTGAGGGGTGCCTGGGTGGCTCAGTTGGCTAAGCGGCCAACATTGGCTCAGGTCAGGATCTTGCACTTCGTGGGTTCGAGCCCTGCATTGGGCTCTGTGCTGACAGCTCAGAGCCTGGAGCCTGCTTCAGATTCTGGGTCTCCCTCTCTCTCTGATCCTCCCCGGCTCACACTCTATGTCTCTCTCTCAAAAACAAACATTAAAAAAAAAGTTTATGAAACAAAGTTTGATGCCCAGTCGCAGAATCACCATATTGGGGTCATGAGAGAAAAAAGATGAGCACCACACCTGCATATGAATAATGTCGCAGCAAAAATGAGGAAAACGAGGCCTCCTCCCATGATGCCTCAGTCATTTTATCAGACATGGGCTTTCTTCTTATTCCTTGTGTTCATAGTAGAAAATATGTACCTTATTTTCTAGAAATATTACTCTTCTTGGGATAGCTGAACATAAATAAGAGCTACAAAATAAAACATTATTATATTTCCATTGTATTCATGTTAAATATGAGTAACCTGCTACCCAATGATGGGACAGGTTTTCACAACAGGTAAAAATTCTATTTACCCCTACACACACATACAGACACACAGACACACACACACCAAAAAAAAATGGGTGTAAGTATAGTAAGAGCTATGAAAGACCATGGGAATTTTTGGCCTAAAAATTGGGTGGACTGTTTGAAGCAGAAGTGCTCACCACACCTGCCTGCTGACATGTGTCCCCACTATGGGGAGAGGGGTAACAGAGAGCCCAGAGCTCATGACTACCCTCATCACAGGCTAAGTGGTGATGAAGGACGTACCCGCCAGCTATGAGTCAGCATCCCTGGAAGATCATCCATGTACAGTGGACCCAACTTACATTGGGCTTAGACACCTGGTACACCAGCACTTTGTGGACCTACAGCACATGCCTTCCTGATCCTATTATAGCACCCAGGAGGGTCCTTTAGTTCCCAAATCGACTCTGCCACATGACATTGTAAAGTGATGTCCAAAGAGCTAACCGCATCCAAAACTGCCTGAGAAAGAGTAATCTCTGTCATCCAGCAGCATCTGCTAGTAAGGGATATGCAGGAAATCAATAAATTATGAAGAAAATTAGCAGTTCCCTGATCTCTGGAACTCACCATATTGGCCAAGTCCCCAACTCTGTTACATTTACTCCAGGTAACACCATCAGGAGCTGCCTCGAACTTTGGACTGACTACAGACTCTCTCCAATCGCCTTCCCACATTTCAAAATATTTCTCTACATGTGCTTTTAATAGGTCTTATATTTCTCTCTAAAGAGTGGTCCATCATCATTCTTCATCTACGTTCAATCCCTGTCAGTGCTAAAT
>NC_043704.1:7048250-7056777 GCF_006229205.1 Suricata suricatta
GAACACCATCAGGAGCTGCCTCGAACTTTGGACTGACTACAGGCTCTCTCCAATCGCCTTCCCACATTTCAAAATATTTCTCTACATGTGCTTTTAATAGGTCTTATATTTCTCTCTAAAGAGTGGTCCATCATCATTCTTCATCTACGTTCAATCCCTGTCAGTGCTAAATGTTTGAATCAGTACCGTGGTCCATTGGTCTTCAATCCCTCCATTCTCAGTTAAGAGGTCAGTCGGAACACTCTAATCATAACACCGACAAAGAGCTGTCTGAAAGGCATATGTAAGTGGAAAAGAAATGTGGGAGATTGAGAAGAACTGGCGTACTCAACAAATGAAACAAGTGAGGTTTACGTTTCATTTTTCAGAGTCAGTTGTGCTAACTGGAAACAGGTGTCCTTTCTCCACATGCAGAATTCATGCAATTCTTCCTCTAATTTTTCCTCTCTCATGCCTTGCCTCTTATTGGAATATTTTTCTGTCACCTATGGAGTATTTACTACACACCCTGACTGTCATGTGTGTGCATTCACTTGCTTGAAACATCAAAAGAACCCCACCATCATGACCTGGGGCCCAATCCTTTATTGGGTGCAGAGTTTAGGAGTTGCTGGGTAAGTCCAGATTGAGCCCTTGAAAATAAAACATAATTTGTGTAAATCTGTGGAGATCTTCTCTAAAGGCTCCTCAGTGGAATGCCTAGGGACCTAGAGGAGGCAGTTGCTCACCAGGCTGTGGTTGGGGTGTCATATGAGAAGTTATATTGACTTGTGACTGTGTAGCATGTTGTTTAGAGAATGTGCTAATGACGCTTTGTGTCGGTTCAAGCCCCCTGCAAGGAAAACCGACTGAAAAAATAGATCCCAAGAAGCACAATCAAGAAACACTTGAGGCAAACTGTCAACGGTACCCTTATTTTCTGTAATGTATCCATCTTGATGTCCTAGGAGTTATAAGGCAGAGAAAATGATGTAATAGATGAAGTGTGCGAATTATAACCATTCATTCTTTAAATCTGGGGCAACTGAGAACATGACTACTAGGTATCTATATCTATGGGTCTATCTATCTATCTATCTACGTCATCTATTTATATGCAGTTTTATATCATCTATATCCATATCATCTATATCTAATTATATCTATATCTATACCAAAGAGGTGGTAGATACTATCTCTAATCTACGTTTTTAAATTAGGTGAGGTAGGTTTATATTAGTGGCAGGATAGTGTGCCATTCTTTACATACAAATGTTAACGCATTAAACACTGATAGGTTGTATCTATTAAAATATATGAAGAGCACATCTAGATACAGGCATGCCTCCAAATCCACTGTATGATCCTCGTTCAACATAAAGATTGCAAGCATTCAAGAAGCATTCTTGGTCTGGGGCACCTGGGTGGCTCAGTCTGTTTGGCATCGACTCTGGTTCATGTCATGATCTCATGGCTGGTAGGTTTGAATCCAAGACCAGCTCTGTGCTGACAGCTCAGAGCCTCCTTCAGATCTTCTCTCTCCCTCTCTCCCTGTCCCTCCCCTACTTGCACTCTAGCTCTCTCAAAAATAAACCAAATAAATAGTGAAGCATTCTTGTTCTGAAATGATGACCTAGGAGTACTAATTTCAATAATTTTTAGGACTGAAGTAATTACTAAGAAATATCGTTGTACAATCATATGCCGTTTTGGGAAGGAGGTGTCCTCTACCGATATCTGGGAAGTCGTCTTCATCGCAACCACTTCAAGTTGTATTCCCCAATTTTATCCATTCTTATTGCAAAGATATATTGGTATTTTACTAGCATCCCACGACTTTTTCTTTTTTATTTAATGTTTTAAGATTTTATTTTAATTCCAGTTAAAATATGTGTGTCCTCATCACAACAGTTGCATTCCTTAATGCCCAGCACGTATTAATCCGTCCCCCCCCCACACCTTCCCTCGGATGGGGACCATCAGATTATTTTCTATAATAAAAGGTTTATTTCTTGATTTGTTTCTACTGTCAAGTAATGATTAAATTCCTGGTGGAGGAATGAACTATGGGCTCCCTAAAAGGTCTTCTAATTGCCCTTCTGATTTTTGATTATAATAATTCTAATGTGTTCTCTCTTTTGCTTTGTTCTCTCCTGTTGTCATATGTGCAAGCTGTTCCTTACTCCTTTGCCCAGCCAACAGACGATGCCTACTACACAAAACAAATTCACCCCAATGTCCCCTCTGCCCTCCACAACCATGGCTTTCTGTAATATCTACATGTAGGGACAAAGAGTGACCCATTTTGGTCCATAGATTGGGACATCCTGACAACCCCTGTCACCTTGAAGAGGTTATAGATGAGCCCTTCACCCTTCGACAACCATAAAGATTTCAGGACCAAAGATTAGTCAGGGTTGAAGTGATGAGGGATGGAAACAGAAAAGTGTTCACCTTTCGCCCAGAAGGTGGACCTATAACTTGCCTAGGTTTGATAAGATCAAGTCTGTGCTGGTTGCTACATCCAGGATCTCATGACTGCCTGTACATCTTATCAAACTGAGTGGTAACCAAGGGAAAAATGTTGCAGTAGTATTTGAGGAGTAGAAAATTAGAAGTAGGAACATTTATGGTCTAATACTCCCTGCAAGACCCTCCCCCGGAGCAGCTTTATACAGCCAAACTGCAGCTCTTTCTGCCCACCGGGCCTGTCCTGTGCTACTGGAATAAACTTACAATGATGTGCAATAAAGTATTTCAAGATTTTTTTCCTGACCATTGTACTCAATGTTTCCACATCAATTTTGTTATAAGAATCCCAAGTGCAGCTGTTCTTCTCCTGCAAAGCCAATACTAAAGACAGGAGTTTTGATGGAGAAGAATATGGGCTTTTTTTTTTTTTTTTTTTTTTTTAGGAGGTCAGCCAATTGGGAAGAAGGCACTCCTGCCTACACACCAACCTCAAAGTCTTTGCTTGGATGATAGGTTTTTTTCTTCTTTTTTTTTTTTTTCATAAAGTTTCCTTATATTGAGAAATAGACACAGTGTGAGTGGGAGAGGGGCAGAGAGAGAGAGAGGCACAAAATCTCAATCAGGCTCTAAGCACGGGCTGTCGTCACAGTGCCCACGGATGGGCTTGAAGTAAAAGCAAGAGATCATACCTGAGTGAAGTCAGAAGCTTACCAGACTTCGCCACCCACATGACCATGTCCTGAAGATTGGAAAAAAAAACCCAAACAAACGTTAGGGTAGTTAATCCATAAAAGAGGAATACAGTATCTGTAACACTTCTTGGTTGCCTTCAGACTCAGTTATGCCAGCTCCAGGAAGTATTGTTCTACTTGGAGGTGTGTATTGGTGTCCGAAGGAAAGGATGGATAAGAGGGTTTGGTTCTGACTTTCTAGGAAACAATGCATGATATATAGCTATACAAAGAAAGATTTGGTTCATCAATCTTACAGGCTAACATTACAAGCTAAAACTGAAGACTCCTAAGTTGGCTAGTGGGGACTGGGAGTGTTTCAATACAACTTAGAAAACAAAACGTCCTCTAGGTTTATTGTGTTGCTGCCAATAGAAGGGTATCCTCCTTTTGGGAGGCTGATATATATATACATGTTTTAACCGGCTGGGTCAGTCAATGCGGGTTCCCGAGGGAGGGAGTGAGAATAGGGCAGGACAGGGAGCACAGAGAGTGAAGGCCAGGCAGTGTTTCCGATCAAGCCACTCTCTTTGAGACACCACGCATGTCTTATATAGGGTAGAAGGCGGGCAGTTGATGGGGGTTAGTTGCTAGGAAACAAGAGCGGGACTGCAGAGTCAGCACGTCGCCCAAGAGGCTAACAAAGGCTTGGGAGGTAAACAAGAAGGCCTCAGCTGAAGGGGATAACGCAGCTTAGCTGTGCGGGTGGCTGATCTTGCCGGTCAAGGCACATATCTTTTCTTCTGGCCGCTCTTCTGGCTGCTCCCGACAGGTCCCCCTTTTTTACTTTTTCAGAAAAGGGCTACTTCCAGAATATAATGGTATAGGCAAGGAAAGGACTGTGCCTGTCTTAGGTCGGGGGCCTTCCAATCCTTCTTACCCGTCATGGGCACACCCAGAAGCCTGTGCCTGAGCAGCCTGTCTTAGGTTGATAGGATGGTAAGGCCTCTCTTACCTGTCATTGGCTAACCAGCCCGTACCTCTTGCCTTAATACAGCTCTTTATTGACCTTCTGGTCGGCCACATCGAGCTTATGATGGACCTGTATAGGCTGCATCTCGATAGTATCTATTTGCTGTCTTAGAAATGCCATGACCTTATTGAACAGAACAATGCCCAAAGACACCAAGATCAGCAAACCCACAATAGGTCTCAAAAACGGGACAGATAGAGTAAAAGTCCATACAACAGGTCTTAAAAGCGGGAGGAAATAGGGTAAAAGTCCATGAAATCCACTGAGGAAAGGACTGTCAATAGGTTATCTCCTCTTCTCCAGATCTTCCCGAAGCCTCTCAATCTTCTTTCTGCAGCCATCCAGAGAAGGTGCCACCATTTTCAAAACATGGTCTCAAAGAAAAGACAAAGGTATTTCTCAAGGGGATTTCTTCTCCTTGGAAGGCTGAGTGTTATGATCAATTTGCTTTACTAGTTTCTCCGGCAACCATCGGGCTGCATCTGCTTGCTGGATCTATAGTCCTTGGGAAAATGGCCTTCTTTACCACAGCTGAAACATCTTCCTCTCTTTTGCTGACCCAGCAGCTCTTTAATGGTAAACCCCTGCAAGGCTGCAGCCATTGTCAATCCCTGTTGGTAGGCAGAGCCGATATTGGCCGGCTTTTTCCAATAAGGCCTAATGGCCGCCTGACACTCGGAGTTTGTATTTTCATGTGCAAGTTGTTTAACAAATTCAGTGCTGGCATCAGCATTGCCAAAAATACGCCCTGCTGCCATGAGAAGCTGATGGACAAAGTCAGCAAAAGGCTCATTAGGACCTTGTTTAACGTTAGTTAAGGAGGAACTGAGGTCCCCTTTGACTGGCAACTTTCTCCTATTAAAGGTGTTAAGTAATGATCTTATACCAAGACATTAAGACTTTAGGAATTGCAAGTATATATGAGCAGTTGCAGCATTTACCCATACTATATGACCTAAGGTGTATCATTGTACTAGAGTGTTTTTTAAAGTCTTTCATTATTACTAAACCAAAGTGGCAATAACAGATCTTATTTGCCCTTGGGATCTTTCAGCAAAACCTAACTTTAACCTCAGAAGTTTTAACTAAGCAATCAAAGGCCTGATAAAGATAAGACCTAAAGCTTTTGTCTTAACAAGAGAAACCCTTCATTTACATAGTCTTAACAAGAGCAGACCACAGGTCTGGAGAAACTTGTCTTTTGAAAGAGACAAGCAGAATTTTAACCTTATACCAATATACCTTTAGTATTCCTCACATAAAATTCTTTTTAATGATTACTTTTACTCTTTTTTTTTCCTTTTTTTAAATCAAGTAAAACCTTAACGTTTTAACTTACTATTTTAACAATTACTCATGAAAACTATAGAACAGACCAAATTAATCATCCTTTTAACACACACTTGTTAAAAATCGGAGTAGAGATCAAAGGAACCTATTTGACCTTCAAACCAACAAACTTAACACTGAATAAGCTTCACCTGAGCCCAGGTAAGACCCTTGGTTCCCTATAGTTGATTTTAACCTCAAAATTTGGTGCAAAAACTGATTTTTGTGGTCTTAGGTTTCTTATCATCTAAGTCAGAGAGAGAAGCTGTTGCCATTGGCAATTTATGCAGATGGGCCCCTCCCCATCCAGAGATTGGCAACCTAACGGCCTTCTGGTTGCCCCGGGCAATGGGGTGGTTTTAAGCTTTTAGCTATTTTAAACTTTTAGCTGTTAACCTGGGAAATGAATAGTTCTTTCTTTAGACTCTTTATGGCCCAAAGCTTCTCAAGTTCTGACCTATCCATCACTCTAACTCTGTCTATCTCTACAGGGCGGGGGGTCTGCAATAATCCAAAATAAGTCTACACATTCACTTACACACACACCAAAGACTATTGCATTCCCTCCCACCGAGGTTTTACAGATGAGCCCGAGACATTTAAAATAACATTTAATTGGGCAATCTCTTACTCACTTTCCTTATTCTGTATATTTCAAAGGTGTCCTTTAAGGATAGATGTGCTCGTTCTACTATACCTTGTCCTTGTGGGTTGTAAGGGATTCCGGTCATGTGTTAAACGTGTAGCTGTAAATGAGTACCTAATGGAGTCTCGCTGCTGCCACCAGTGAAACTCCCTGCAGGCGAACCGGCTCTCCGGCCTCCCGGTGGGATCCTAGATCCCATTCACCTAATTAATCGCTTCTTTTTTCTTTTCCTTAGATTAGAGCCTAATTCCCTGGGTCCCACAACTGAACCATCTTTTCTCTTTTCAAGGTCGCTATCCAGGGAAACAAGATCGTCCCCCCCATGGCTATGGGTAGGGGACCTCCCACTTTCTTTTTGTACACTAATGACCTTATTAATAAGGGTCCAATAAGAGAAGACACTACCCATAATGCCCAATTACTTGACGCCAAGACAAACAAGGGGTAGGGTGCCTCCTCTAATGAGGAGACCAATGCATTCACTCACAGACACACACCAGAAGCTATCACATTCCCTCCAATTGAGGTTTTACAGACGAGACTGAGACATTTAGAAGAACATTTAATTGGGCAATCTCCTTACTCACTTTCCTTATTCTCTCTCTCTATATATTTTTTAAAGAAACACTTAAGGACAAACTTGATGGAGGAACTGAAAAAATTCCAATAATTACTTTTTCTTAACTTCCACTCCCTGTGCCCTGAAGGTCTGTTTAGCTCTTGCCCTAGCATCACCAATCACTACATCTGAGCCGTGGGCTATGCAGCAGTCCGCCAGTCGACTCCTTTTATCCGAGCCGTGAGTTACGCGGCAATCTGCACAGTCGATTCCTTTTAATTTCTTACATTTTTTCCCTTCTTTCTTCTCTTTCTTCCTCGATCGGTGTTCTTCACCAGGTCCCTCGCACTCAGGTCGCACACGTTGGGCACCACTTGTTTTAACCGGCTGGGTCAGTCAATGCGGGTTCCCGAAGGAGGGAGTGAGAATAGGGCAGGACAGGGAGCACAGAGAGTGGATACCAGGCAGCGTTTCCGATCAAGCCACTCTCTTTATTGAGACACCACGCATGTCTTATATAGGGTAGAAGGCGGGCAGTTGATGTGAGTTAGTTGCTAGGAAACAAGGGGGGGACTGCAGAGTCAGCACACCGCCCAAGAGGCTAACAAGAAAGGCTTGGGAGGTAAACAAGAAGGCCTCAGCTGAAGGTGATAATGCAGCTCTTGCTGTGCTGGAGTGATAACGCAGCTCAGCTGTGCGGGTGGCTGATCTTGCAGGTCAAGGCACGTGTCTTTTCTTCTGGCTGCTCTTCTGGCAGCTCCCGACATACACACACTAAGAATAAATAAGTTAGGGAAACCCTATCAAACTGGTGCAGCAGAGCCATGGTGCATGCTCCTGAAGAAGAAGGAGCTGGCCTTGGATTGCATTGTGTGGTGTCCTGATCTCTGGGGTGCACTGGAGAGAACAGTCCTCTGCCTAGAGCACTGTGGGAAGAGGGTTTCTTGCCTCCCCAAGGTCAAAAGATTGTGCAAGTGCCAGCCAGTGGCCTTTCAGTAACAGGGTGGGGAGGCTCCTCTCCAGAGGAGGGGAGCAGATCCAGATCCAGGCCATGCCAGATCCTTTAAGAGATCAGGTTTTGAATCCCAACCGAGTCCTAAGGAGAAACTGCAGGAGAATTGTGGCTCAGGGCTAGCTGACTGTCCTCTCTATTCTTTGAGTGCTGCCTGAACAATGTGGGTTGAAAGCCCCAGTCCCTGGAGGAGAACTTGTGGTGACACCTTTCCCCCTCCCAACATCAACACAAAGAGACTTCAGAGAGCAGCACAGTGGGCCCCCAATGGAGGCAGCACATGCTTACACCCAACCCTGCCCCTCCGTGCCTGGCCACGGATTATTTAGTGGAGCAAGACTGACTGGCCCGGCAGAGCCAGCCTCTCCTCCAGACCAGCACAGCCACCGGCCCCCGGCACCAACAGACAACTTTTTTTTCTCCTTTTTTCCCTTTGTGTCTCCTCCCTCTTCTATTTTTTTTTTGTTGGAATCTGGCTCAGAGTTTCTGATTTCATTTTTCCTCCATATATATGTATGTATCTGATCAGGCTTTTTTATTCTATTCTTATTCCATCCTTTGCCTTTTCTTCTGCCTTTCTTCGTTTTGTTCTGTTTTGTTTTATTTTCTTCCTTTCTGTTTCCTTGGAATCAGCCTTATAGTTTTTTGACTCTCAGTTTGATTTTCTTTCCCTCCTTTTTCTCTTTTTATGAATAGAGACTTCCCACTTCCCACACCCCACCTTTGTTTGTCAACAAACCAATTAAAGGACACCCAGTCAAAGGTCCATACTCACCATGACTACACCAATGAGATCTGCAGAGACCAGACCAGTGGGATAGAGCAT
>NC_043704.1:7056877-7069276 GCF_006229205.1 Suricata suricatta
AATCAGCCTTATAGTTTTTTGACTCTCAGTTTGATTTTCTTTCCCTCCTTTTTCTCTTTTTATGAATAGAGACTTCCCACTTCCCACACCCCACCTTTGTTTGTCAACAAACCAATTAAAGGACACCCAGTCAAAGGTCCATACTCACCATGACTACACCAATGAGATCTGCAGAGACCAGACCAGTGGGATAGAGCATCCAAAATAAAACAGCTGACTGCACAGAACATACACCAGAAGTGTGTCCTGGGGTGCCAGGCACTGCACAGTCTATGACCCCTTATTAATACAGCAGTCCTCTCAGGCCCAGGCATATAAGCAGCTCTTATAACATGCGTAAGACAAAAACTGAGCCACAGTGACAATCCAGAGGAACTCTCCACAAAACAAAGGTCAAGATGAAATCATAGCCAGAGAATAGCTGAAAGCAGATATAAACGATCTATCTGAAGAAGAACTTAAACAACAGTTTCAAGACTAATAGCTGGGTTTGAAAACCACATAGAAGACACCAGAAAAACCCTTGCTGCAGAGATCAAAGACCTAAGAACTAGTCAGGATGAATTGAAAAATGGTATAACTGGGATGCAGAATAAACTAGATACAATGACACCAAGGATGGAAGGAGAAGTGGAGAGTATAGTTGAAAGAGGAGATATAATTTTGCAAAATGATGAAGCTGAAAAAGGGATGAAAATCACTCTCTCATGAGGGAAAAATGTAAAGACTTAAGAGATTTCATGATAAAAACAGTATCCATAAGTGATTTCATGAAATAAAACATTACCCATATCATAGGAGTCCCAGAAGAAGAAGCAGGAGAACAAGGGGAAGAAGGTTTGTTTGAACACATTACAGTTGAGAACTTCCCCATCTGGGGAAGGAAACAGGCATCCAATTCCAAGGGGTACAGAAAATTGCTTTGAAACCTAACAAAAACAGGTGAACACCACAATATGTCACTGCGAACCTTGCAAAATATGAAGATAAAGAAAGAGTTCTAAAAACAACTAGAGGGGCACCTGGGTGGCTCAGTCGGTTAAGCCTCCGACTTTGGCTCAGGTCAGGATCTTATGTTCGTGGGTTCAAGCCTGGTTTCGGGCTCTGTGCTGACAGCTCAGAGCCATGAGCCTGCTTCAGATTCTGTGTCTCCCTCTCTCTCTGCCCCTCCCCATTCATGCTCTGTCTCTCTCTGTCTGAAAAATAAATAAAAGATTAAAAAATATAAGAAAATAAATAAATAAATAAATAAATAAAAATGAAAGCAGCTAGGGACAAAATATCCTTAACCTACAAGGGTATTCACATAAGTTTATTAGCAGAAGTGTCACATAAGTTTATTAGCAGAAGTGTGCCCTGGAACCTATCAGGCCAGAAGGTAGTGGCAGAAAATATTCAATGTGTTGATGAGGAAAACTATGCAGCCAAGATTCCCTTTCCCAGCAAAGAGTAGAAGAGATACAGACATCCCTAGACAAACAAATCTAAAGAAGATACTGATCACTAGGGTACCTGGGTGGCTCAGAAGGTTGAGAGTCTGACTTTAGCTCAGGTCATGATGTCATGGTTTGTGAGTTGAAGCACCACATCAGGTTGTGTGCGGATAGCTCAGAACCTGGAGTCTGCTTCGGATCCTGTATCGCCCTCTCTCTCTGCCCCTCTGCCACTTGCACCCTATGTCTGTCTGCCTGTGTCTGTCTGTCTGTATCTCTCTTTCTCCCTCTCTGAAAAGAAAACAAAACAAAACAAAGCAAAAATAAAGGAAGTTAGTGAAAAAGAAACCAGCCCTATAAGAAATTCTAAGACAGGCTCTGTTAGTGAAAAGCAGCAAGGTCTATAAAGGACTAGAGAACATCACAACAAACACAAAATCTACAGATATCACAATGGCAGTAAATTCATATCTTTCAAATCACTCTGATTTTTAGTGCATTAAATGTCCCAATCAAAAGACATAGAGTATCAGAATGGATTAAGAAAGTAACAAAAACAAAACAAAACAAAATGAAAACAATAAAAAAACACAAGATCCCTCAATAAACTGCCTAAAGAGACTCTTTTTAGACCTGAGGACACTTGCAGATTTGAAGGTGAGGGGATGGAGAACGTTCTATCAAGCTTATTCATGTCAAAGGATTAGCAAATTAGGTTAAAATTTTTTAAACCTTTATTCATTTTAGAGATAAAGAGAGCAGAGCATGAGTACAGGAGGGGCAGAGAGAGAAGAAAGGGAAAAATTCCTGGAAACAAACTAGGAAAACTCAAACAGGAAGAAAGAGTCCTTTTAAACAGGGTTGTTACCAGCCAAGAAATTGAATTGGTATTAAACACCCCATTACAAATAAGAGTCCTGGGCCAGATGGCTTCACAGGGGATTTCTAACAGACACTTAAAAGAGAGTTAATACCAATTTTCCTCAATGTGTTCCAACAGAAAAGGAATGAGAGTTTCCAAACACATTCTATGAAGCTAGAATTACCGTGATTATAAAGTCAGACCAAGACCTATCTTGAAAGGAGGCCAATATCCTTGAGCAACCTGGATTCAGAAATTTTCAACAAGATACGAGCAAATGGAGTGCCACAGTACATCAAGTTACTTGGGTGTCTGACTCTTCATTGTGGCTCACATCGAGATCTCATAATTCATGAGTTCTAGCCCCATGTTGAGTCTACAATGAGACTATGGACCCTATTTTGGATTTCCTCTCCCTCTTTCTCTGCCCCTTCCCTGCTAGTTCCATTTTTCTCTGTGTCTCTGTCTCTCTGAAAATAAATAAACACACATTTAAGAAGAAATAATGATTCACCATGATCAAATGGGATTTATTTCTTAGATGCAGACATGGTTCACCATATGGACATCAATGTGATAAACTATACTGATGTTAATGAATAAAGGCTAAGAACCATATGATCTTTTTGATAGAGGAAAAGCTCCATCGTTAATATCATCTTCAATGCAGAAAAACAGAGCTTTGACTCTAAGATCAGGGACATGACACAGATGTCCACTCTCACCACTGTTGTGTAATGTAGTACTCAAAGTCCTAGGCTCAGCGATCAGAAAGGAAACAGAAATAAGACTTCCAATTCGGCAAGGAAGATGTCAAAGTTTCACACTTTGTAGATGACAGGATAATCTCTCTACATAGAAGACTGAAACACTCCACCAAAAAACTGCTAGAGCTGATATGTGAATTCAGCAATGTCACTGGATATAAAATCAGTGTACATAAATCAGTTCCATTTCTACACATTTATAATGAAGCAGGAGAAATATCAAGGAGTTGATCTGATTTATATTTATACCCAAAGCACAAAGATACCTAGGAATAAACCTCACCAAAGATATAAAAAAATCTGTAAGCAAAAACTAGAGAAAGCTTATGACAGAAATTCAAGGGGACAAAAAGAAATGGAAAAACATTTCATGCTCATGGATTAGAAGAACAAATATTGTTAAAATGTCAATACTACCCAATGCAATCTACACATTCAAGGCCATCTCTATCAAAAGAACACAAGCAATGGGGCGCCTGGGTGGGTCAATCATTTGAGAACCCGGCTTCGGCTCAGGTCATGACCTCATGGTTCGCGGATTCAAGCCCCCATCAGGCTCTGTGCTGACAGCTAGCTCAGAGCCTGGAGCTTACTTCAGATTCTGTATCTCCCTCTCTCTCTGACCCTCCCGCTCGCACAGTCACTGTCTCTCAAAAAAAAAATAAAAAAACATAAAAATTCAAAAAAATGAAAATGCAAAAGCACACAAGCATTATTCAAGGAGCTAGAACAATCCTAAAATTATATGGAACAACAAAAGACTTGAATACTCAAAATGATGTGCTAAAAGGAAACTGCGGGGAGAGGCATCACAGTTCTGGACTATAGAATGTATTACAAAGCTGTAATCTTCAAGACAGTATGGTCCTGGCACAAAAACAGACACATAGATTCATGGAATAGAAAAGAGAATGCAGAAACAGACCCACAAATATATGGCCATGACTAAACCCGAAGTCAGGTCCTGGCACACTCGTCCCCAGCGTTCGGCTGCACCTATTTCGTCCGCCCCGACTGGCAGGGCAGAGAATCGGGGGCGGGTTCTTTTCCTGAGGGAGGGAGAGAAAAAGGGGGCAGGAGAGGGAGATGCAAAGAGTAAAGACACAACTCACGGTTTCCGATCAGGCAAGAGAGAGAGAGTTTATTGAGAAAACTGTCTCTTATAAAGATTTCAAGGTGGGAAAAACAAAGCAGCTGACCTACGTCAGTTACCAGGTAAACAGAGTCAAATGAATATTAAAAAGAAACGCCCAGTCTTGCCCCAGCAATGCTGGGAAGGGAGGAGTTAGCACTGAATAATCCAAATATGGTTTTGATCTTTTGTGCACCTTGACCACTTTACGTCTGACTCAGCAAGACTGACGCCAAAGTTATTTTGGCCAGGAAATGGCAGTCTCCAGCCTCCAGATGCAAATCTTGTTTACTGGTTCACTCTCCGGAGAGTGATAATCCTTGCCTGAGGCAGACAGAAGACTTGGCCCCCCGACATGGCCAACTCATCTGAGACAGAACAGGAAAGAGTATCCAATGGAAAAAAGACAAGATCTTCACCAAATGCTGCTGCTGGGGGAACTGGACAGTGACATGCAGAAGAATGAAACTGGACAAGATTCTTATACCACACACAACAATACATTCAAAATGAATAGAAGACCTAAATGTGAGACAGGAAATCACCAAAATCCTATAGGAGAAATATTAAGGAAACCTCTCTGACCTAAACCAGAGCCAATTCTTACTTGACATGTTTCCAGGCAAGGGAAATAAAAATGAAAATGAGCTATTGGCAGCTCATACAAAAAAAAAAAAACACAAAACCTTCTGCACAGGGAAGAAGAAGGAAATAATCAACAATACTAAAAGGCAAAAACGGAATGGAGAGGATATTTGCAATTGACATATCAGATAAGGGTTAGTATCCAAACTAGAAAGAGGTTACCAAAATGAACACAGAAAAACCAAATAATCCAGTGAAGTGGGCATAAGAAATGAAAACACACTTTTCCAAAGAAGACATCCAGATGGCTAACAGACCCCTGAAAATGCACTCAACATCACTCATCATCAGGAAACTACAAATCAAAACCACAATGAGATTTCATCTCACATATGTCAGAATGGATAAATTACAGGCACCTGGGTGGCTCAGTCTGTTGAACATCTAACTCTTCCTTTCAGCTCAGGTTATGATCTCACAGTTCATGCGTTCAAGCTCCATGTCAGGCTCTGCTCTACAGTGTAGAATCCACTTGGGATGGTTCTCTCTCCCTCTCTGTCCGTCCTTCCCTCCCTCATGCTGTCTCTTCTCTCTCTCTCTCCATATAAATAAACTTAAAAAAAAAAGAGAGAGAAAAGGAATGGCTAAAATTCACAATTCAAGAAACAAAAGATTTGGCAAGGATGCAGAGAAAGGCAAACCCTTTTGCACTGTTGAGGGGAATGCAAACTGGGCAAACGCTTTGGAAAACAGTATGTAGATTCTTAAAAAATTTGAAAATATAACGACCCTAAAACGCAGAATGAACACTACAATTTACTTATCAAAAGAATACAAAACTGCTGATTTAGAGGAGTGCATTCACCCCAGTATCAACAATAGCCAAATTATTGGAAGAACTCAAATGTCTATCAACTAATGAATAAAGGAGATGTCATATATATGAAGTCATATATATGACAATATATATTGTGTATAAACACACACACACACACACACACACACACTGGACTATTACTCTCAATAAAAAGAATGAAATCTTGCGACGATGTGGAAGGAACTGGATGGAAATGGATGGTAGTTTGCTAAGTGAAGTGAGTCAGTCAGAGAAAGACAGATATCATATGATTTCACTCATTATGTAGAATTTGAGAAACACAACAGATGAAACAGGGGAAGGAAAGGCAAAACCAGATAAAAACAGATAAGGAGACAAATGACAAGAGACTCTTACATATAGAGAACTGAGGGTTGCTGGAGCAGAGGTGGTGGGGTGATGAGTTAAATGAGGGATGGGCATTGGAGAGGGCATTTCCAGAGATGAGCACTGGGTGTCATATGAATCTCTGGGTACTACTCCTGAAACCAATAGTACACTTCATGTTACCTAACTTGAATTTAAAATAAATAAGTAAATAAAATAAGTATAAATGGATTAAATTCTTCAATCAAGAGATATAGATCAGTTGAATGGAATGAAATGGCCTTCAAGAGACTTACTTCAGGGGAGCCTGGTGGCTCAGTCACTTCACTATCTGACTTTGGCTCAGGTCATGATCTCACAGTTTGTGGGCTCAAGCCCTGCATCAGGCTCTGTGCTGACAGTTAGCTCAGAGCCTGGAGCCTGTCTTTGGATTCTGTGTCTCCCTCTCTCTCTGTCCCTCCCCTGCTCACGCTGTCTCTCTCTCTCAAAAATAGAATGATAAAAAAAAAACATTAAAAAAAAAAAGAGAAAGACTCACTTCAGCTTTAGGAACACAGTCAGCCTGAAAGTGCTGATGTGGAAAAAGATATTCCATGCAAACAGAAACCAAAGGAAAGCCAGGGAGCTGTGCTTACATCAGACAATTAGACTAAGCCAAGGTCTCTAATAGGACACAGCAAAAGTCATTATGAAATAGGGGGTAATTTGTGGAGGGTTTTTAGCTATATGGTATTTAGAAGAACACATTAAGGTTTTCCCTCCAGGTTGGTTTTAGAAGGACATGAATAGGGTGTTTCTGTAACTCATGTAGTACTTTCCACTTTCCAAACCAACACCGTTCCCCATAAATGTTGGTGTATCTATAGGTTCCTCAATTAGAGCTTGTGTAAGGTTTATGAACATCTGTATCTTAAGGGTTCTCTAAATGACAAGCTGATATTCAAAAACCTATTTCTGTAATTGTGGGGGGGGATGCTAAGTGACAGTTTCAGAAGGACCTCTTGTTTTCAGATTTTGATGAGCACCTTTCTCACATGGCCTAAACACCTTGCCCACTCCCAACATGGGTATAAAACTCAGTAGGACACCTTTCCCTGCCTCTCTCAGCCCACATTTGCTCATGCGCATAAGTCACTGATGTGAGTTGGCCCTCATTTTCCCAGATGTCATTTTTGGTAATGGCTCCCCACAGCGCCTGCATTGGTAGAATTTCTGGCCACTTGCTGCACATGTGCAGAGAGGACCTGTGGCACACATTGGCCTTCTGTGGCCAAAACCTGCAGTCATGTGCTTCTCCCTTCACCTGCCCAGGTCTCCAGAGGACCAACCCTGAATCCCATCTCAACCAAGCCCACACACCTGAGTTTACATTTCAAGCGAGAAGGGATAGAGTCTCTGGAAAAACCAATCCTCCCTTGAACCAATGTTATCCCACCAAGTTCTTATGCCTTCTCTCATTTCTCCCTTTGGTATTATCAAACTTCACACATGTGCCCAAAGAGAATGTAGGCAAACCCGTCAAGCTTGGCACCTCCCACAATGCAGGTGACCCTGAGCAGATGGGGAGCAGGGACTGGCCACCCAGGATCATTCTGTTAATATAAACGCTCAAGCTCCCATCAGTCCCACTACTGCAGCAGACCCTATGAAGTTCACAAATTCCAGTTTCATATTTTGAGACTAACATTGTGGGTACAGCTAAGCTGTCCCAGAATTCACATCTTAAATAGTCCTTTTGTCTACATGGTGCCTGTAGAGACTGACAGAGCATGGTCATAAATGTCTCTGTCATCATGACAGAGAATCTGTCATAAATGACGTGTTCACCACGAAATTAACTTCTGCTGCCAGTCCTTGATCCTCCCTTCTCAGAACAGCTCAGAGAACAGATTTCCTAGCAGCTCAGCTTCCTGGATAGTTCACTGATAGTTGTAGTTTCCTGAGCCTCAGATTCAGGGAAAGAATTTCAAAGCACTTTCCATTTGGTGAGTCCCTTTCATCTTTCTGGTTCAAACAGTTTTTCCAAGGTAACACATAGCATCCACCTTCCATTCCTGGGGTGTCCCTTGATTTTCAACACATGGAAATTAACCAAATATATAAATGCAAATGATACTCATCAAATTTCCCTCAGAGGCTCTGCTCCACCCTTTCTTTCTGTCTCCCATCTGCTATCTATATTTGTGCCATGACATCCAACATTGTTTTCAAGAGTACTGATAATTCAAAAGAAGAGAATCACTCTGCTCCAGAGGCTCACCAGGAATCCAATCTTCTTGCAAAAATGAACAGAGTGTACCCAATTCTCAGGGCTTGGGAAAGATTAACGTGCACAATGTAAGATTCTCAGGCCAGCGTCCTGGACACAGTGCATCCTCATACACTTGGAGCAGGTGGTAGATACTCAATAAACATCCCTTTGATGGAGGAGTACACATGTGTACCCCAAAGAGCCTTGCTCAGATACCACCGCCTTATCTAGTCCCTTTCCAACTTGCAGGGGATTTGCAGAGAATAACATCTTCTCAAAAGCTGTTAGTAATTTCCACTGACAACAGCAGTACTTGTGTTGAGATAAGATGGTTGGGTATAAGGCACTCAGGGGTGCTCTTCTGCTTTCTCTACATTAGTGCTACTGGAGGTGAAATGTGAGGACAGCAACCTCAATGCTTCTTAAAAATACCAATTAATGACCTTCATCCAAACTTAGGGAAGTCATGATATCTGAGTGTGCGCTCCAGACTCTCTTTTTAATGAGAACCCCAAGTGATTTGTGTCTACATAAAATTTTGACAAGCAATGTTGAAAATGTCATTCTCAGCTTTGCCTTCCCATTGGAATCTCCTTTATAGTTTTTTGAACTATCATCTCTAATGTCCCAACCCCAAAGATTCTGGCACTTAGGACTTAATGGGGCCCACCATCAATTAGGTCTTCAGGAAATGGCCAATGACTCCACTGTGAGGCCAACATAAACACTGAGGCTCCCAGTATATATCTGAGGACAGAGTACTGGGTCTCTTCAATGTGGAGCCTTTATGGGTAGGGCTGCACTGTGTAAGATTTGATATAAGAGCATCAGTCCGCCTCACATTCCTGATGTTGTACAAGACATTGTGTAAGTCACCAGGAGACAAGCGCACCCATTAGTGGGACAGGAGTAAATCACATTTCAGCCTGCACTTAGAAACTCCCTATGTGTACAGATTTTTACATGCTCCAAAAATGAACAGAAAAGCAGTCCAATCAAATAGACCCTAACTGGCCATGAAAGGCTTTTCAATGTTTCTGTGAATGTCATGGAAGACATTGGGACAGAGGGTAAGCCTAAGAGGATGTAGGAGCACAGGAAGAGGTAGACAGAAAAGGTACCTCTATGACCCTCAGCGAAATAAACCTGGGCTTCTAGAATCATTCCATTTAAGCTGAGGTTCCCAAACCACATTTAGAGATTGAGTTTTCTCCTTTAACTTTGGCCCCTCACTGTGTCATCTGCTTCACTCATTCCCACTTACCTGGGTGTGTGGTTCCTCTCTCCTTTCTCTTCATGTGACAGGGCTCTTTCCTTTTCCAAAGAACCTGACCAGATCTACTCTAGAGGCAGCAAGACCTATTGATAGCAAAATACATGACCCTGGCTAAAAAATCTACAATTTCAAATCCAGCACTACGCTCAGTAGAGACTAGGACACATGACAGAAGTGTATAGAAAACTCTTTCTCCAAATGTAGTTTCCTGTTCTTCTCTTTTGAATACTTAGTAAGACTTTTTAATAGTCAGCTGCCTCAATTCCACTTCTAAGTACTATTGAATCAAAAATTAGGAAGACATATCAGATTTGAAACTGTGGGCAACAGTATCCTCTGCCATGTAGGTTCTAAATTACCACTAATTCACAGTGAAGGCAACAGAGAACCTCAGGGAAGGGGAAGGTTTAAGTCAAGATAAAACATCATGAATTCTTCCTTAAAAATGCCTGATTATTTCCTTGAAATGATGTCATTTGTGCCAAGTCACATTATAAAATTTTAAGACCATGAACATATAGGAATTATATGATACTGGTTTCCTTTTGCTGAAAATTTAAAACAGTAATAGTGGGCGAATATATCTTTCATACTGTACAAAATAAAATTGCAACTTAGGAGGTCTGGACTAATATAAAACCTTTATTTGCAAGGGCTAGGATCCCCTGTAAATAAGGAGAGAGACTTCATTTTTTGGGAAAATCTGTCAGAAAGACCCTGATCCACATGAACAATGTTAACATCAGCTGTAATGAGAGAAATTGGTATCAGTGGCCTCATGCATGTAGAAAAACTCATAATTATTGTGATAGAGTTTCCAAAGGGTGTAAAAAAAAACACCCTACATTTTAATAGGATACCAATAATGAAAATATAGAACATTATGGCAAATTTCAAGCCACAGATCCCTCCCATGTCCTATCGTCTTCAATGTATTTTATTTTATTAAAACTGTTCAATGTTTATTATTTTTGAGAGAGACAGAGACAGACAGACAGAGAGACAGAGCAGGGGAAAGGCAGAGAGAGAGGGAGAAACCACATCTGAAACAGGCACCATGCTGTCATCAGAGAGCCTGACACAGAGGTAAAACACATGAACCATGAGATCTCATGAGCTGAACTCAGATGCTTAACCACTGAGCCACCCAGGCACCCTTTCAATGTATTTTAAATAGTAAGTCTTTGAAACAATCTAGATAGCAAGGCTCCTTTTCAGAAAGCTGTCTTATTCAGGGCCAAATTTTCAGAACGCTGTCTTATTCAGGGCCAAATAGCCATCTGATGTCTTTGTTCATGTGCTTTTTGTTTTAAGTTTATTTATTTATTTTGAGCAAGAGAAACAGCATATGGTGGAGGGGGGAAAGAGAGGATAAGAGTATGCCAAGCAAACTCTGCTGACGGTAAGCAGCCTGACACAGGGCTTGAACTCAAAACTGTGAAATCATGACATGAGCTGAAATCAAAACTCCAATACATAACTGACTGAAGCAACTATGAGCCCCTATTTGTTCATGTTCCTTAATCTAGTTTACATAGACGCATGCCACACCCTGACAGGACTTCAGTATATAATCTTGACCTTTACTGGGGTCTCCAACACATCCCCATAAGGATCTGTCACCAAATGGTTATTTTCAACAATTTGCAGGTCATAAATTCATGACAGGAATTCCTCATGCTGTATAGACAGCCTGGTCATAACGAATGGAGAGAGAGCCCAGAGATGTAACTCAGCAATGTCCCAAAAAGCTGAATTTGACTAGTTCAAAACAAATTTGCTAGGCGAGACCTGCAGAGATAGAGAAGTAAAGTTTGCAAGTTGTAAATGCACAGCATTTCACTAGGAAATGAAGACACAGTCCCTAGCTAAGTCAAGTCAAAATTTACCTGAGAAGGAGCCATTTCTTCCTCTCCCTTCTGCTCTCGAGTGCTTTCTGAGGTGACATTATGTGGAGAAATCACACCTGTAGTCCTTTAAAGGCCTCAGCATAGCCTCTTCACCTGCTCTCATCACTTCAGAGGCAGAAAAATCCTGAAATGCTCAAAAGCTCACCCTCTCAATGACCTTGTCACAGGAAACAGTCAGAAAACATGGAGCTCTTGCATGGCGACTTCCATGGGAGTTTCTCCTTCCCGGTTTCAGATGTCCTCCCCTCCCACAGACTGCCACACATCCTGCCACACCTCCGGGAACCTGGGCTGGCCTCACCTGCCCCTTCCAAGTCCATGCCCAACAGACTGTCATCGTCTCCTCGACTGAAAGCCAGACACAGCCCTCCCAAATACGTCTGTGAATCCTCATGCTAACCCTGACCTCCCCTGAGAATCTCCTGGAGCTCATAGTTAAAGCAGCGCAGATGCTCTCATCCTGACCAATAGAGGACTCTGGCAGAAGGCACAGGTGAGGCTGGTTCTTAAAACTCGCCATGGGATCTTTACTGTAAACCCAGACTGATCTGCAGTCTGTGCTTTCAAGTTTTCATGTGCATATAAATCATTTGGTGTTCCAGGTCCCATAGAAGAAATGGTGATTCCGCAATTTGGAATGCGGTCTGTGAATTGGCATCTTTCTTTCTTTTTTTTTTCATAATATTTTATTGTCAAATTGGTTTCCATACAACACCCAGTGCTCTTCCCACAAGTGCCCTCCACCATCACCACCACCTCTTTTCCCCCCTCCCCCTTCCCCTTCAACTCTCAGTTCATTTTCAGCATTCAATAGTATCTCAAGTTTTACATCCCTCTCTCTCCCCAACTCTCTCTCCCTCCTCTGCTCCCCCGTGTTTTCCATTAGGTCTCTCCTGTTTTCCTGCCAGACCTATGAGTGCAAACATATGGTATCTGTCCTTCTCTGCCTGGCTTACGTCGCTCAGCATGACACCCTCTA
>NC_043704.1:7069376-7074337 GCF_006229205.1 Suricata suricatta
TTCCTACCTTCAGGATGCAGAGTTCTAAATATATCTATCAGTTCCATCAGTTCCAATGTGTCGTTCAGGTCCATTGTTTCCTTGGTGATTTTCTGTCTGGTTGATCTATCCATTGCTGTCAGTTATGTATTAAAGTCCCCTGCAATTAGCACATTTTTGTCAATAAGATTGTTCCTTTCTGTGATTAGTTGCTTTATGTATTTGGGTGCTCCTGAGTTAGGCGCATAGATATTTATAATTGTTAGCTCTTCCTGATGGAGAGATCCTGTAATTATTATATAATGTCCTTCTTCATCTCTTGTTACTGCCTTTACTTTAATGTCCAGCTCATCTGATATTAGTATGGCTACTCCAGATTTCTTTTGGCTTCCAGTCGCCTGATAGATATTTCTCCATCCCTTTACTTTCAACCTGTAGGTGTCTTCCGGTCGAAAATGCGTCTCCTGTAGACAGCAAATAGATGCGTTGAGCTGGGGCTCCTGCCTCCCTTGCACGTCCCGGGCTGGCCCCTTTTCAGATCTCCCCAGTTCGCACTCACTCACTCAGGCATCCTTGAGGTTCCCTTCTTTCTGGAGTCCATATTCTCTCCTTCCGCTCTTGCAGATGAGACTAATGTCCCTCTTAGTTCGATAGATGGGGTGGACGGAATCTACAGAGCTCCCTTCCTCTCCGCCATCCTGGCTCCTCCCTGTGAATTGGCATCTTTCACCAGTTCTTTGTAAGTGCTGCTCCTGCTTTCTGAGACCCACGTTGAGTGACACAAACGGAGCCTCAGCACACCTGAGCCCCCCACAGTCATCACCTGACATTAATACAGACAATTCCTGCTGAGTTCCAGGGAAGAGTATACCATGTAGGTTCCACTGTTGTGAGTTAAATGTTGATTCCCAGAGAAGACCACCATCACCATCCTGTAGGACCTCATGCTTTCATTGCACTTGAAAGATTACTGGAAGAAGATTCTGGAAGACACTAATGTCTGAACCAATCTCCATTTGGAAAACAATATGTAGAAATCAATCACTGCAATGTGGATTGAGCACTAATTTCCTGTTTACAGTGAGTTGATGGTGTCTCCTGTAGGGAACTTCACATACATGGTGTGACTTAATCCCGATAATATCCTGTGGGTTGCCCACTAGGCATCCCACAGTAACCATGAAGATGTAGCTACTGGACCTGACCATTTTCCATCTTCTGTTTACCTATGGATTGAAAAAGAACATTTGCAACCACAGGAATGAAATATGGGTGCACTGAAAAAAACAGAAAGGAAGGTTAGATTCAAAGTCCAGGGACTTTAAATTGTTGTGTTTAACTTTTTTTTTTTAAACAGGATAGAAAAATGTTGTGAGCTTATAAGTAAATGCCAGTTTCCTGTACTTGGTACACTCTCATCAGCAGTATATCATCAGTTTAATTCCTCCACACTTGAGTTACCACTTTCTCAAGTTTAATCATTTGAGAAAATAGGAATTGTTATCACCCTGTTGTTTCCCTGCTTTCTAGGAAGTGTATGTATGGAACATGTCATCTATAGATAGTATTGTGTATGATATAAAAATTAATATCATAGAGGGGTGGCTCAGTCGGTTGACTGTCTGCCTTCAACTCAGGTCATGATCTCACAATCCGTGGATCTGAGCCCCGCATCAGGCTCTGTGCTGACATCTCAGAGCCTGGAGCCTGCTTCAGATTCTGTGTCTCCCTCTCTCTGCCCCTACCCCGTTCACGTTCTGTCTCTGTTTCTCAAAAGTAAAATTTAAAAAGACAAAAAAATTTTTTAATGAACATCATAGAATATATTATGTTATAAATAAAAATGTCATATATATCATACATCTATATATCTATTTAAATGTAGATATCTGTATCTATCTAGCTTCATCTATCGATATAGATACAAAATTTAACCTTAAATGAAGGACATCCGTCCCTTGGGGACAATGCAGGTGAGCCTGGAGGAACTTAGATTAAGTGGAATAAGCCATCGAAAGTGGCAAATTCTATATTATTTCTATTATATCTGGAACTTGATAGCACTCAACTCCTACAGCAGAGTAGATTGCCAAGAGCTGAAAGAAGGGATATTAAGGGAGCGGGTCAAATGGTACAAAATTTCAGGTATGCATGAAATTCTGGAAATCTAAAGGACAGAAGGAGATACATATAATTATGTGTGTATTATACTGGACATTTGCTATGAGAATGTATCTTTGATGTTCTCAACAAAAATCAAAAATTAAAAGTCCTGGGAAGCCTGTGTGACTCAGTTGGTGAAGCATCCAATTTTAGCTCAGGTAATGATCTCAGTTTGTGGGTTTGAGCCCTGCGTTGTGCTCTTTGCTGACAGCTCAGAGCCTGGAGCCTACTTTGGATTCTGTGTCTCCCTGTCTCTCTGACCCTTTCCTGCCCACACTCTGTCTCTCTCTAAAATAAATAAAACATTAAAATTTAAAAAACCTCCTAATTATATGAGGTGATGGGAATGTTAATTAGTTAGATGGTTATAATCATGTCATAATATATACATACATTTTTATTTTGTTACTTGAGAAACTACTGAAAATCTGCAGAAAAGGAAAATAGGATTCTGGGTGAAGGCTCATGAAAAACAGGATTGAATAGGAAAGATAGAAATGAAGGCACTAAAAGATATAGTCAGTCCTCTGCTCCCGTTTATCTGCTTCTGGGTGTTTGGAATTGTGAGCACCAGCCCTGGGAGATGAAAGGAACAACGACTCAGAATCTCACCTTCTCGAATCTGTCCTAGGAAATGGGAGATCCCAGAGCCAGTCAAGCCCTGGTCATGGTGTCAGAAAGGGGTAGATACGGTCTGGGCAAGGGAGGGAGCTGGCTGCAGGCTCTGATATCTCTGTCTCCGAGATGCTTCCTGCTCTGTCAGTCCTAAGCCTGCCCAGAGAATGTTAACCCCGGAGTTCATATTATGTGAATCTATTTAGTCTCTTTCCTTTATATTACATAAAATAAAATAAAAAGCAACTTTAAATAAACAGAATGTTCTGGGACAATTATGTTAGAAAACTTGTATTCTTAATGAGAATGTAAAATAAATGCCACTACTATTGCTGCTAAGAAAACTCTTAAAACAAAAAAAGAACAACTCTTTGGTTCATGGATGACCCATCAGAAGTGACACCACATCTCACACCACAACACAGAAAGGAAACTGGCCCAATTGCAGCAAAGTCCCCTGTACATCACCTCTTCCTCTCATTCTCTCCACAATCCTGAATTCAACAATATACCCATTTGCTCTATTCTTAAAATCCCTACATGGCAGGAATCATGTCTCTTCATCCTTTTTTGAATGACAAGATGCCATACAAACAATCACTTTCTATCTGTTTGCAAATCTACACATGCTCAGTGTTCTCAAAATAGGAAAAGGAGCTTGGAATGAGTCTCCCCTGGGCACCGTGAAGGAGCTTCATTCTATGGAACGAGGAGAGGAGACTGGATGACTCACTCCTCTTTCTCTGAGAGGGAAGCAGGTTCAGATTCTAGTGCCATCCTAACTCCAGTCTCCATTGGACGTCCCCAAATATTCCAATGAGTCCTTGTTGCTGCAGAGAGTGTCCCTAGTGAGACTGAGCTGATGGCCCCATAGGGATTCAACTGCCAGAGACCTTAGGCTGACTCTGGGCCATCAGGTGGAGCATAGACCTGTTCTTCTGGAGCAGTATCCTTGATGCAGTTGTGATGCTTCCTGTCCCTGAACAGAACATTCTAGCATAAAAAGCCTCTATTTCTGTTAACACTGGCTACAGGTGGAGGGCATGATTCTAGATATTTTATGGGTTTTCTCCTTGCCTTGTTAAAGGATCTTCTCCCCTCCTGCGGTTGCATTAAAGCACAACTTCCTAGGGCAGGATTAATGGCCTATCCTTAATGCCACTTAGATTTTGCACAGACCATCAGGAGCGCCAGTTTTTTGAAAAACCATCAAACATGTTAACTGCCATTGTGAAACTGTCTTCAAAACCCCATGCTCAGGTAAATGTTACGCAAAGAATATGTCATATTGAAAAATACACATTCAAGAACATGGCTGCTTAGTCAGTTAAGTATCTCTCTCTTGGTTTGAGCTTAGGTCATGATCTCATGGTTTGTGTGTATGACCCATGCCTTACCCTTCACGCTGTCAGTACAGTGTTTGATTACTGTGCTCTTTCTCTTCTCTTTCTGCACCTACCCTGTTCTCTCTCTCTCTCTCTCTCAAAACAAAGACATTTTGGGGCGCCCGGGTGGCTCAGTGGATTGAGCAGCCAGCTTCAGCTCAGGTCATGATCTCACAGATTGCGGGTTTGAGCCCCGTGTAGGGCTCTGTGCTGACAGCTAGCTCAGAGCCTGGAGCTGCTTCAGATTCTGTGTCTCCTTCTCTCTCTGACCCGCCCATACTCGCACTGTCTCTGTATCTCAAAAATAAATAATAAAAACCATAAAAATTAAATAGAAGAAATACCTGCTCTTCCCATTTAATGAAAGCAGTATATGGCATGAGTGGCTGTAGTTAAGTTTTTTAAGACAATCATTCCTAATAAGACTGGAATTGTAACTTCTGCAGAGTCCACATTCTGGGAAATTGTAAAAGTTATCTACGACAAATCATATACCAAACACACGCTGATCTTTCTGCTCCTTGTACCTGTCACTATACATAAAGCTAGAGAAGCAGAGCAGAGATGCCTGCCTGGTGATCAGAAAGAAACCTGAAGTTCTCTCATTCCCTTTCGCAGATACCGTCCATCCTTCAGGGACCACTGCACCTGCTGAGCTGGACTCTAGAACCTTCTAAATCCACATAACACTCCAAGGCATGAATTTATAAACAAGTGACATGGAAAAAACCGACTACATTTTTTCCCATGAGGTGAGGAAGTTGTGTAATATCTCCAGGACACATGAAAGAACCAGAATCCGCAGAGATAGGATCGAGA
>NC_043704.1:7074437-7077697 GCF_006229205.1 Suricata suricatta
TGTGTGTGTGTGTGTGTGTGTGTGTGTGTGTATGTATGTGCACGTGCGTGCGTTGATGTATGTAAACTTTTGGAGTCTAGTCATTACTAATGCTCAGAAAGTAGTGCTATTGGCTGTCCTGTGTTAACCTGTACAATCTGGATTGCATATAAACCCCACTCATTTCTTGTTCTTTGATAATTCTTTCCATGGAATTCTACCTGTTTGTTATTTGCTAATACCTACTTAGAAATGCAGACTCAGTTTCCCATTCTAACTCCTGAATCAGACAAAACCTGATGTCAACATCACTGTTGTGAATTTCTAATTCATATTAGAACTGTATACATAGAGGGGTGCCTGTACAGATGGCTCAGTCAGTTAAGTGTTCAACTTGAGTGCAAGTCATGATCTCATGGTTCCTGAGGTCAAGCCCTGTGTCAGAATCTGTGCTACCATCTTGGAGCCTAGAGCCTTCCCTGGATCTGTGTCTCCAGCTCTCACTGCCTACCCCTCCCCTGCTCATGATCTGTCTTTCCTTCTCAAAATATGTAAACATCCAAAAAATAAGAGTACATAATTGGATAACTACATCTCTAACCCACTAAAACTTTCAAATGAAGAAATAGACACAACTTATACTGCATGATATAAATGCAGTCCTCAAACATGTGTGTGCCTCTGTCGGCACCTTCAGTTCACAGTTTATCTGGCAGGAATAGAGTGTTCACAGTGGTTCTGTGAAACATATGCCACCTTATTACCTCAAGGAAGAAAAGATGTAAAGTATATAACTGTTAAAAATGATGTTACTGCAGAAAGCAGAATCTCACCTAAGCCAGAACCATTTATCCCACCTCCTCCTTTCATCTGAGGTGACATTATGAACACTGCCCTGTCCACATGGAAACTGTGGCATTTATTGCAGAGGCTGCTCGCATTCAGGGATGTGGCCATAGAATTCCCTCAGGAGGACTGAGGATGCCTGTACCTCCCACAGCGGGAAGTGTACGGGGATGTGATGCCAGAGAGCTATGGACACCTCCTCTTCTTGGGTGACGATGACCTCCTGTATCTAAGCTAGCATGAGTTGCCTCCGTGGTGCGTGACAGCTAGAGAATGCCCTAGCTGGAATTGTCACTCAAAGGAAACTTTGCAACGAATGAGGGATTTGGGGGAACAACTACCAAAGTTGACAGGGGTAAGTATTTCCTTTGATTCAGGATTACAATGAATATCTGAAAGGGGAGCTTTGTCATCCTATGTGGAGGTGGGTATAAGGCACGTGCAAGCACATGTATACTGAGGTAAGAAGCTGAAATGCATATCGTATGTTGTATTAACGAAGGCTGGGCTCCACAGATGGTGGAGATTTTAACTTTATACAGAGGTCCTGGTAAGTGTCTGACACTTCATAGTCCATCTCCTGGGTGAAGCTGTCCTGAACCTAAACTGGTCTATGCTGGCCAGTGCTCTTGGAATTTGCATCCAAAATATAAAGGTAACTCAAGAACCCAATGTCATGTTGAGAAAGAAGTGCAAAGCTGGAGGCAGCACAATTCCAGACTTCAAACTGTATTACAAAATGACTCATCAAGACAGCATGGTTCTGGCAGAAGAGCAGACCCAGAGATTACTGGAACAGAATAGAGAACCCAGAATTGGACCCACGAATCTATGGCCAACTGCTCTTCGACAAAGAGTTAAAAATATCCAATGGAACAAAGACAGACTTTTCAGCAAGTGGCACTGAGGAAACTGGACTGCAGCATGCAGAAGGATGAACGAGAACCAGGTTCTTATACCATATGCACAAATGAATTTTAAATGAATGGAAGATCTAAATGTGAGACAGAAATGTATCAACATTTTAGATGCGAGCATAGGCAGCCACCTCTTTGTCCTTGGCTACAGCAACTTCTTACTAGACATGTCTCTGGAGGTAAGGGAAATTAAAACAAAAATGACGATTGAGACCTCATCAAGATTATAAACATCTGCTTAGTAAAGAAAACAATCAACAAAGTTAAAAGGCCCCCAATGAATTGGAAGAAGATATTTGCAAACGATATATGGAATAAACGATTAGTATCAAAAGCTCTAAAGAAGCTATCAAGTTCAACACCTAAGATACAAATAGTCCAGTGAAGAAATGTGCAGAAGACGTGAAGAGACACTTATCCAGAGAAAGCTCCCAGATGGCTAACAGACACATTGAAAGATGCTCCACATCGTCCATCATCAGGTAATTACAGATCAAACCCACAATGAGCTACCACCTCACACCTGATAACTAAAATGGACAACTCCAGGAACAACAGGTGTTGGCAAGGACACATGGATAAAGGGAAACTCTTTTGCACCACTGGTGAGAGTGCAAACTGGGGCAGCCCCTCTGGAAAACAGGATGGAGGATCCTCACCAGGTAAAAAATAGTATGACTTTATGACCCAGTAATATCTCTGCTAGGTATTCACCCAAAGGATACAAAAATCCTGATTTGAAGGGGCACCTGCACCCCAATGTTTATAGCAGTTCTCTCAAGAATAGTCAAATTTTGGAATGAGCCTAAATGTCCATCAACTGATGAATAAATAAAGAAGATGTGGTATAGATATACAATGGAATATTATTTGGTGATCACAAAGAATGAAATCCTGCTTATTGCAAGAAGCTGAGCTAGAGTGTATTTTACTAGGTGTGATAAGTCAGTAGAGAAGGACAAATATAGGATTTCACTCATGTGTGGAATTTAAGAAACAAAACAGATGAACATAGGGGAAGGGAAGGAAATATAAAATAAAAACAGAGAGGGAGGCAAACCTTAAGACACTTAATTACAGAGAAAAAACTTAGGGTTATTGGAGGGGAGGTTGCGAGGGGATAAGTTAATAGGTGTTGGAGATTAAGGAGATGAGCACAAAGTGTCATATGTATGTGATGAATCCCTGGGGTTTAGTCCTGAAACCAATAGTAGAGAGTATTGAAGAAACTTGAATTTATTTATTTTTGTAAGCTGATTCATCTATTTTGAGATTTAGTGAGCAGGGGAGGGAAAGAGAGACAGAGACAGACCAGAGACAGGAGAGAGAAAGAGAAGGAATCCAAGCAGGCTCCCTGGTGTCAGCACAGAGTCCAAAGCCAGGCTCAAACTCACAAACCCTGAGATCTTGACTTGAGCTAAAACCAAGAGTTAGATGCTTTACCAACTGAACCACTGAGGCACTCCCACTAACTGGAATTTAAAGAAATAAATTAAAAACAGAAATATGATCAAAAAC
>NC_043704.1:7077797-7081142 GCF_006229205.1 Suricata suricatta
CTTGACTTGAGCTAAAACCAAGAGTTAGATGCTTTACCAACTGAACCACTGAGGCACTCCCACTAACTGGAATTTAAAGAAATAAATTAAAAACAGAAATATGATCAAAAACATACCAAACATATGTATGCACCCTGAGTATTTATTGCAGCATTATTTACAAAAACGATGAAATGGAACGAATCCAGTGACCATCAATCGATGAATGGAGAAAGCACATGTGGTATATATACCCCATGGACTATTACTCAGCCATTAAAACGGAGGAATTGTTTTCTGTCCTCATCATTGCCTAAAGCTTCATCTGTAGAACATTGTGTGTGAGGCGTATGAAGGTGGAGAACCTATCCTTACATAAGCACAGAGAGAGTAATATTTCGTATAAATGAACAGTATATTCGTTTTCTTAGTGTTTTACAACTTTGTGTTCAAATACTTATATTACAACACCAAATGCCTCCCATTTTGAATTGGAGAAACTGCATTTCAGCCTCTCATCAGAAGTAGGTACTTGTGTTTTCTAAAATTTTTAAATTTTTGACAAATGGTTCTTATGAAAATGTAATAATATTTCAAAACTGCATTGTGACTCTGACTGTTATATTGTATACCATTAACAATTTTAGAATGAGCCACTCACTAGTGTATAGGCTAGTCTACCTTGAAGCAACTGCATTGATTGTACTAGGCTACCATAAAGCAACGATATTGCCCAATCCTCATCATCAAAGCCTGAATCCTGATACCTCTCAGTAACTAGAAATATCTGGGACGCCTGGGTCACTGAGTCAGGTAAGCGTCTGACTTCGGCTGAGGTCGTGATCTGTGGTTCAGTGATTGGAGCCCTGCGTTGGGCTCTGTGCTGAGAGGTCAGAGCCTGGAGTTTGCTTTGCATTTCGTGTCCCCCTCTAACTCTGCCTCCCCCCACTGAAAAAGAAAGAAACACTAAAATCAAGTCTCTCTCTCTCAAAATAAATAAAGTTTTTTTAAAAAGTCTCTGTCAAAAATGAATATACATTAACATACATAAATAAATATGAATTTCTTTTTCCTATAAAAACAAAGATAAGATTTACATTCTTTGAAGAATCTGGAGGGTTGCTGGAGGTCTTGCTGGGTACATTTGAAACCTAATGCAAATCCCCATGTAGGGTTTGGTGCTTCCTTTTTAAGAATGTCTCCTGGAAGGTTCCTTTTTGCATGAGTGTGATTCAGATCACTGCTGTAGAGGAAAGAAGTAGTGATTTCTAGATGTTGAGATAAAAATCCTCATGATGTTTCATATCTTCAGCGTTAGCATCTTCTTCTTAAGCTACCATCATCCTTTACTGTAGATGAGGGACAACTCTAATATTGGGTGACATTAAATGGCATAGGCTACTTCTGAAATTCTCATTTCCACTCCTTTTTATGTAGCAGTCATACTTGGAAGTGATGGGCTTTTCTCAAAGCGTAATTCATTACTTTTTAAGTGAGATCCTTTTGTAACAAATATCTATGATTTATTCAGGATTTTGACGGTTACAATTTCTCCTATTCTCATTTGAGAATTCTGTTAATCATGCTTCCATTTGTATGAGAATGTCCAAAACATCAATTCATTTTGTTTTGAGTTTTTATTATTGTTTTAGGTTTGGGGGTAACAATTTTCAACAGAATAGATTTTAACAAGGAGTTTAATTCAGATAGGAATCAGCCATATGTCAGCTGCCAATAAATTACATGTAAGTTTGTCTGTATTAATATTACCCATATATTCTTTGGTCATGATTTCCCTTGCTTGTGTCTGTTCATGGCTAGTGTGCTCAGTGGTTGTTTTCTGCTGGCTCTGATGTGTGGGCAATACTTCAAGGTTTATGTCAGTGAAATGTGGGGCCAAAGTGAGTGGGTGCCTGCGGGTATACGATGAAGGTTAAATCTGTCACTATCTAGGAGTCCATCAGGGCTGGGCTGGGGTCTTTCTGGCTCAGGACACTGCTTGAGGCTTGAGGGGGTAGTTTCAGGTCCCTTCAGGGGCTTTGTCCTCAGCGTCTCCCTCCTGAGCCAAGACACAATCTGGAAGGAACCCAGGGAGAAAGTTTCAAGTCAATATGGAGGCAGCCAAAGTCTTCTTTCTTGCCTTTAATGTTGTCAGCCATGAGTGGGAGAAATGGGTCTGTCTAGGGCCACTGGAGCCAAGTGCCCTTGGACCCCTGGGTCCTGCTTCCAAAGTAATAACCACCATCTATTAATAAATATATTCCCCAACTCCCATAATTACCACCTGTGTACGTGTGTGTTTTGTTACCACTTAGCATAGCCTTTCCTAACAAATGACCGTTTTTTAAAAATAAGAACATTTTTAAAATAGTTTTTTATTTTTGAGAGAGCCAGAGCGAGTGATTGAGAGGACAGGGGTGGGGGAGAGAAAGAGGAAGACATGGAATCTGAAGCGGGCCCCAGTCTCGGGGCTGTCAGCACAGAGCCAGACATAGGGACTCATACCCAGAAACTGTAAGATCATGATTTGAACCGAAGTCACACATTCAACCCACTCCGACACGCAGGCATCATCCCTCTAGTAAATTTCAAGTGTACAATACACTAGTCTTAACTCTGGTCACCATGCTCTAAGCTTCACTCCTACACATCTGCATCAGTAAGCCTTTTACCATTTGATCCAATGTCTGAACATTGCCCTGTCCTTTGCCCCTGTCAACAAACATGCTAGTATTTATCATTTGTTTTTTTTAGATTCCAGATACATGATATTTTGATGAGGACTTGAGGCAGGCTGAGGGGCAAAGCACAGACTAGCACATCGACCTCCTTGGACCCTCCAGGCTACCCCAAACCAGGAAAGCACAAAGAAACAAACAAACGTTTAAACAGAGAAGAGTCTGCAGCAGCTTACCAGAACAAGGCAATCTTATCATAGCCTAAAGTCCAGGAACGCCCTACTGTCTCGATGGTAATGCTTTGCTGGAGGGAAAAACAGCCTTAACTTGAGAAGACCTAGGTCTCCAGTAAGTCTGTAACATGTGAAACTCCCTCTGGAAACTCCCTCTAGACTCTATCTTCCTGGACTGCATAAAAGAGTCATCCCCGTCCCCGCCGAACTACCCCAGTGCACCTCTTTCTGCCCACGGGTCTTGTCTCCATGCTTTAATAAAATCAGACGCCCTAAAGAATTCTTTCGCGGTCGTCAGCTGCGGACCCCAGAAACCCCGCATCACCCCAAAATGTCATCAATATCGTACACTATATATATTTCTCTGTGTGCTCGATTAACGTAACACAATGTCTTCTAAGATTATTCTGTGGGTGCAAAGGAAAGATTGCCTTCTTTTCTAAGGCATTTAAGAG
>NC_043704.1:7082926-7088207 GCF_006229205.1 Suricata suricatta
TCATTTTAGCCACTCTGACTGGTGTGAGGTGGTATCTCAGTGTGGTTTTGATTTGTGTTTCCCTGATGATGAGTGATGTTGAGCATCGTTTTATGTGTCTGTAGGCCATCTGGATGTCCTCTTTGGAGAAGTGTCTGTTCATGTCTTCTGCCCATTTCTTCACTGGATTATTTGTTTTGTGGGTGTGGAGTTTGGTGAATTCCTTGTAGATTTCGGATACTAGCCCTTTATCTGATATGCCATTTACAACTATCTTTTCCCATTCTGTCGGTTGCCTTTTAGTTTTCTTGATTGTTTCCTTTGCAGTGCAGAAGGTTTTTATCTTGATGAAGTCCCAAGAGTTCAGTTTTGCTTTCATTTCCCTTGCCTTTGGGGATGTGTCGAGTAAGAGATTGCTGCGGTGGAGGTCTAGGAGGTTGTTTTCTATTTTCTCCTCGAGGGTTTTAATGGTTTCCTGTCTTACATTCAGATCCTTCCACCATTTTGAGTTTATTTTTGTGTATGGTGTAAGAAAGTGGTCTAGTTTCATTCTTCTGCTTGTGGCTGTCCAATTTTCCCAGCACCACCTGTTAAAGAGGCAGTCTTTTTTTCCATCGGATACTCTTTCCTGCTTTGTCAAAAATTAATTGGCCGTCCATTTGTGGGCCCAGTTCTGGGTTCTCTATTCTATTTCATTGGTCTATGTGTCTGTTTTTGTGCCAATAGCATACTGTCTTGATGATGACAGCTGTGTTAGAGGCTAATGTCTGGGATTGTGATGCCTCCCGCTTTGGTTTCCTTCTTCACTATGACTTTGGCTATTCGGGGTTGTTTGTGGTTCCATACGAATTTGAGGATAGTGTGTTCTAGCTTTGAGAAGAATGTTGGTGCAATTTTAATGGGGATTGCAATGAATGTGTAGATTGCTTTGTGTAATAATGACACTTTATCAATGTGTATTCTTCCGATCCATGAACAGGGAATGTTTTTCCATTTCTTGGTGTCTTCTTCAATCTCTTTCAGAAGTTTTCTATAGCTTTCATCATATAGGTCTTTTACATCCTTGGTTAGGTGTACTCCTGGGTACTTTATGGTTTTTCGTGCAATTGTGAATGGGTTCAGTTTCTTGATTTCTCTTTCCGCTGTTTCATTTTTGGTGTATAGGAATGCAACTGATTTCTGTACATTGATTTTGTCTCTGCAACTTTACTGAATTCATTGATCAGTTCTAGAAGGCTTCTGGTGGAGTCTGCTGGGTTTTCCATGTAGAGTATAATGTCATCTGCGAAAAGGGAAAGTTTGACTTCTTCTTAGCCAATCCTTTTGTTGTCTGATTGCTGATGCTAGGACTTCCAGCACTATGTTAAACAGCAGTGGTGAGAGTGGACACCCCTGTCGTGTTCCTGATCTCAGGGGGAAAGCTCTCAGTTTTTCCCCATTGAGGATGATCTTAGCTGTGGGCTTTTCATAAACTGCTTTTATAATGTTTAGGTAAGTTTCTTCTATTCCGACTTTCTCAAGGTTTTTTTTTTTTTTTTTTAGAACAGTTCCTGTATTTTGTCAAATGCTTTTTCTGCATCTATCAACAGGATCATATGGTTTTTAACCTCTCTTTTGTTAATGTCGTGGATCATATTGATAGTTTTGCGAATATTGAACCAGCCGTGCAACCCAGGAATGAATCCCACTTGATCATGATGGATAATTTTTTTTCATATGCTGTTGAATTCTATTTGCCAGTATCTTGTTGAGTATTTTTGCATCTGTATTCATTAAAGATATTGGTCTGTAGTTGTCTTTTTGTGCTGGGTCCTGCCTTTTTTGGGTATCAAGGTGATGCTGGCTTCGTAGAATGAGTTTGGAAGCTTTCCTTCTATTTCTATTTTTTGGAATAGTTTGAGAAGAATGGGTATGAGCTCTGCTTTAAATGTCTGGTAGGATTCCCCTGGGAAGCCCTCTGGCCCTGGGCTTTTATTCGTTGGGAGATTTTTGATACCAGATTCGATATCCTCACTGGTTATTGGTCTATTCATGCTTTCTAGCTCTTCCCGTTTGATTGTTGACAGTGCATGTGCATTCAGGAATTTGTCCATTTCTTCTAGGTTGTCCAGTTTGTTGGCATATAGTTTTTCATAGTAATCTCTGATGATTGCTTGTATTTCTAAGGGATTGGTTGTAATAGATCCTTTTTCCTTCATGATTTTGTTTATCTGGGTGCTCTCTCTTTTCTTTCTGAGGAGTCTGGCTAGAGGTTTATGGAGTTTTTTATATTTTCAAAGAACCAACTCTTGGTTTCGTTGATCTGCTCAACTGTTCTTTTGGATTCTATATTGTTTATTTCTGCCCTGATCTTTATTATTTCTTTTCTTCTGCTGGGTTGAGTGTGCTCATGATGCTCCCCTTCTAGTTCCAGTAGGTGTTCTGTTAGACTTTGAATTCGTGCTTTTTGTAGTTTGTTGACATAGGCCTGGATTGCAATATACTTTCCTCTTTGGACTGCCTTTGCTGCGTCCCAGAGATTTTGGATTGTTGTATTTCGATTTCATTGGTTTCCATATATTTTGTAATTTCTTCTCTAATTACCTGATTAGCTCAATCATTCTTTAGTATGGTGGTTTTTAACCTCCATATTTTTGGAGGTTTTCCAGACTTTTTCCTGTTGTTAATTTCAAGTTTCATAGCATTGTGATCTGAAAGTGTGCATTGTATGATCTCTATTCGTTTATACTTATGGAGGGCTGCTTTATGTCCCAGTATGTGATCTATCTTGCATGTGCCATGTGCCATCGAAAAGAAGTTGAATTTCCTAACTTCAGGATGCAGAGTTTTAAATATATCTATGAATTCCGTCTGTTCCAATGTGTAGTTCTGGTCCATTGTTTATTTAGTGATTTTCTGTCCGGTTGATCTATTTGTTGCTGTCAGTGGAGTATTAAAGTCCCCTGCAATTAGCACATTCTTATCAATAAGATGGTTTCTGTCTGTGATTAATTGTTTTATGTATTAGGTCGCTCCCCAGTTTGGCGCATTGATATTTATAATTGTTAGCTCTTCCTGCTAGAGAGACCCTGTCATTATTATATAATGTCCTTCTTCATCTCGTGTTACTGCCTTTATGTTAAAGTCCAGTTTGTCTGATATAAATATGGCTACTCCGTTTTTCTTTTGGCTTCCAGTCTCATAGTAGATATTTGTCCATCCCTTTACTTTCAATTACTGTGGTGAAGGTCAAGGATCATCAAGACAGTATGGTATTGGCAGAAAAACAGACACACAGACCAATGGAATAGAATAGAGAACCCAGAACTGGTCCCACAAATGGACGGCCAATTAATTTTTGACAAAACAGGATAGAGTATCCGATGGAAGAAAGACTGCCTCTTTAGCAGGTGGTGCTGGGAGAACTGGACAGCCACATGCAGAAGAATGAAACTAGACCCCTTTCTAACAGCATACACAAAAATAAATTCAAAATGGCTGAAGGACCTGAATGTGAGACAGGAAAGCATCAAAATCCTCTAGGAGAAAGTAGGAAACTACCTCCTTGACCTCAACCGTGGCTGTCTTCTTAACCAGGATCTCGTAGGAGGAGGGGACAGTTCCTCTTGGTGCCTGCTGGGATTTGCGCTGCCACTGCCTAAGGCGAGGTGTGCTGCCTGAGGCGAGGTGAGCAGCAGGAGGCGAAGTGGAGCCTTGAGAGGCTCCACCGACAACTCCCAGCCCCGGGCTGGGATGGGTATCTCGTTGGGGGAGGGATTAGATTCTCTTGGCGCAGCTGCGTTTTGCACTGTGTTGCGCGAGGCACCAGGCGTTGCCGGAAATGAGCTGCCCCTCCTGCAGTGGGAGCACACCTTCCGCCTCCACTGCCACCAACTCCCTGCTGGGATGTCATAGGGCTGGGGGCTAGTTTTTCCCTGTTGGCACCCAGGATTCGGGATTTGCGCCGCCAATGCTGGGGGCGAGATGCGCCGTGGAAATGAGGTATGTGCCCCCACTCCCACAGCCTAAGCGAAGTGAGCGCCCCTGGTGCCCCAGCCAGGGACGCTGACTCCCTGCTGGGATGGCGCAGGGCTGGAAGGTGTTTTTTCTCTTTGTGCCACCCGGGTTCAAGATTTGGGCTACCCAGCAGTTATATACGGAGTGAGAGTTTTTTCTCCGAGAGGGGTTAAACGTTCATTCTCTCTTCTTCAGAGACAGTACTATGAGTGTGTTCACTTTCTCTGTCTCTTCCCTATCTCTCTCAGGCTCCGCGCGCTTGCCCTGTGTTAGGCTGGGGCTTCAGCCTCCCCTGTCCGTCTCGGGCTGGCCAGTTTTCAAATCTCCCCAGCTCACAGTCACTCACTCAGGCACTTTTGAAGTTGTCTTCTTTCTGGAGTCTGTGTTTTCACCTTCCACTCTTTTTTTTTTTAAATGTTTTTAATTTTTTATTTTTTTGAGAGACAGTGAGAGACAGCACGAGCAGGGGAGGGTCAGAGACAGAGGGAGATACAGAATCCAGAGCAGGCTCCAAGCTCTGAGCAGGCTGTCAGCACAGAGCCAGACATGGGGCTCGAACCTACAAACTATGAGATCATGACCTGAGCCAAAGCCGGACGCTTCACCGACTGAGCCACCCAGGTGCCCCTCTCCTTCTGCTCTTGCAGGTGGGAGTAACGTCCTTCTCAGTTCGATAGAAGTTTACAGCGCTCCCTTCCTCGCCGCCATCTTGGCTCCTTCCCTGATCCAGAGAGGCACCTTTTAAAAAGAGGTTCCTGCCTGGCATGACAAATATTTATTTGCCCAACATTTATTCTTTCCTTTTTACTGTGAATGTATTTCCCCCTCTTTGAAATTCTAAATCTCTACACCTCTGCATAAGTCACAATGGCCCCTAAGCATCATTTGCCTGACGCTCATCTTGTTGATGTTCCTATCCTTAAGCCTTTTTTCTCTTATGAATCTGTCTTATAATAGGTCGACTACTAGGCCAATCAAAGAATTGAGAACTGATAAAGAAAAATTTTTTCCTGTCCTACACATTCATTCCGTTGTTGAGAAGTGACCTTGGTGCTTCAGAGCCACAGGAAACTGAAGAGAGAAAATGGGGGATAAAGAGGAACAGGAGCTTTCTGGCTTTAGCAGACTGAGGGGTCTGAGGCAGGTTAGCGCCTTCAGAACTGCAAGGCCACCCAGAGGAAGGGGCTGGGGGTTTGTAGGGAAATACAGGACCCCCCTGGTCTGGACAGGAACTGTTTGTGCTGCCAGTCCTGTTTATCTGGTTTTCTGGGTGGGACTGGGTTCCTCATTAAAGAAAAAAAAAAAA
>NC_043704.1:7088307-7090367 GCF_006229205.1 Suricata suricatta
GTAGGGAAATACAGGACCCCCCTGGTCTGGACAGGAACTGTTTGTGCTGCCAGTCCTGTTTATCTGGTTTTCTGGGTGGGACTGGGTTCCTCATTAAAGAAAAAAAAAAAAATACTTAGAGTTCTGTCTGAGAGGCCCAGCCTGTTAAGCACCCCACTTCAGCTCAGGTGATGTGAGGACAGTCCCTTTGTTCCTGCCTTGCATCTGGCTCTCTGCTGTCACCATAGAGCCTGCTTTGGATCCTCTGTCCTCCTCTCTCTGCTCTTCCTCTGCTTTCGTGCCCTCTCTGTATCTCTTCCTCGGTGTCAAAATAAGTACACTTAAAAAAAAAAATAAGTGGGGTCGTTGCCTCAAAGAAGAACAAGGTCACTTAGGTTTATATCAACCCATGCAGTATTTAAATGCAGTCGTTTTGATTTCTGTTCTACTTTGTAATTTTAAGCAATTTCAATTTAAGTCACCATGAAAACCTGCAGGAAGACGATTTCATATGTTATTCTGAGAAACCATGCTAGATTTACTAGAATCGCAACAAAACAGGACAGAACACACAGAAAATCAAAACAGAACCTCCTAAAACGACAGGGTAAAACCAAATTTCAGTGAAGATAATGAGCATGTAGGTTACAATTTTCATGTATTGTTGACGGGAGTTTTACAAAGTACCCTCTGGGGTGCCTGGGTGGCTCCATTGCTTGGGCACCGACTTTGTTTCAGGTCATGTTCTCGCAGTTCAGGTGTTGGAGACCCTGTCAGACTCTGTGCTGACAGCTCAGAGGCCAGAACATTCTTCAGCTTCTGTGTCTCTCTTTCTGCCCCTCCCCTGCTCATGCACTCTCTCTCTTTCTCACTCTCCCTCTCTCTGACAGAAATAATAATTTTTTAATTTTTTTAATGTTTTATTTATTTTTGATACAGAGACAGACAGAGCATGAGAGGGGGAGGGGCAGAGAGAGAAGGAGACACAGAACAGAAAGCAGGCTCCAGGCTCTGAGCCAGCTGTCAGCACAGAGCCCAACACAGAACTCAAATCCATGAACATGAGATCTGACCTGACCTGAAGTCGGAGGCCTAACCAACTGAGTCACCTAGGTGCCCAATAAGTTTTTTAAAAAGACATTCTATTTGGACAACTATTTGGCAGTGACTTAGGAAAATAAGCTTTCTTGCAGAAGGGCAGCAGTTTGTCACCTCAAATTTTGTCTCTTTGCCATAAGGATTATTTTCAACTAACAAAGGAAAAACTGAGACCCAGGACAAGTTTCCTTTGTAAGAGACATTTGCATGCATGAGGGAAAGTTCCATGTGGAAGGGTGTGTCCCTCTGTGTAGCAGGAAGAGGGAGAATGTGTGACTCTCCAGAAACTCTGACTAGTGGAGAAGGCATGGGTTTTAATCGGGGCAACAACCAGGGAAACCTTGGTTACTGTGCTCGTTCACCTCCCCAGTGCTTTCCAGGAGGATCCCTGTTGAGTTTCCAGAAGGATCCTTGCTACCGCCCTCCCCCCTCAGATTCCCTCAGGTGGGTGGGTGGATACAACACTGTTGTTTTAGCGAAGTGCTCCAGGGGATCCTGTGTAGGAATTTTTTTCACCTCAACCGCAAGAATTCCCCGTCTCCCTGCTTCCAAGAAGGAAGAACCAGACCCAAAATGAGCAACAGGCCAAAGTTGATTAGAGTCTAAGAGAGGGAGATTGTAGGAAAGCTCTGTGTACAGAGAGGGGGCATTAGAGGGTGAACATCTGAGACAGTAGGCAAGGATCTTTGTTTTATGAGGTTCAGGTCTCTCCCACCCTTTTTCCCCTCCCCCTTGTTCCTCTCCAAGTTGTCCGTTATTGGCCTAATAACTGTAGGTGTTAGCATTCCACTCCTGATCGTCCCATTTCAATTTTTTGAGGGTTGGTCTAAGGCCAGACTGTTCCCTGTGGGTCTTAGGTTTTATGATCTACTACTAATTTTTAGTTTGCTCTTTAGTCAAATTCCTGAGGGGAACCTGAGGGGCAGTAGGTGGTGTCTGTCAAATATTTAAGAGGAACCTTACACCTGAGGGGGTTTGCTGTG
>NC_043704.1:7090467-7099551 GCF_006229205.1 Suricata suricatta
AACCTATGAGAGTAGAGTGCAGGCTGTTCGACAAGGAGAGGTAGCAGGTCTCCTGTAGAGGAGTTGGGGAGATTGAGGTCCAAGTAGCAGCCGTTTTCTGTACTCAAGCAGAGTTTGTGGGCTCTGTGGGAAGGGAGGTGCCAGAGTCCAGCTCCCACAGGTCCAGGGGTCCCTGAAGGATGGATGGTGTTAGCGAAAGGAAGTGAGATAGCTCAAGTTTCTTTGTGATCCCCAGGCAGGCATCTGCTCTGTCTGATTCTCTAGCTTTAATTATAGTGAGAGGAACAAGGAGCAGAATGAGCAGGGCATGTTAGTAAATGATTTCTCATAAATAATTTTTTCAACTCAATTTTGCAGATCGGGGATTCTGCAGAAGTTACAATTCTAATCTTAGTCATAATGATTGTCAAAAAAACAGCTACAGGCACTCCTGCTATTATATGGGAGGGGAGGTATTTTTTAAGCGTACTTTTTTTCCCCATAGGATGCAGAAGAGCAAGATTTACAAAACCTCTGGTAGAGCCTTAAGAAAGAGATCTTAGCCATGAGGCAAACAGCAATCTTTAGTAAAGGTCAGTTTTTCATGAGTAAGTGTCAGTAGGCTGTTTCTAGCTCTAAGAGAAGGTACCCAGAAAAACAGGATCCCCAGGAGACACAATGTCTGCTCTCACTGTCCCAAGACAAATGATCCATTTTTGACATTTATCATGATAGTGACTTGCAACGACATCCAGGAGTACAAAAAAGTCACTTATCAGATAACTGCTCGGCTAGGAGGAAAATTCTAGGTGGCTTTCCTTAGTCACATTCGGGTGTATCGAGTTTGCTCATCTTTTCCCTGACCAGGTGCAATCACGCCTCAGGGACAGGGCAGGGGGACAGTCTGCTCCTGACACTAATCAGCAAAGCAGTCCGAGGGTTGGTGCCCAAGCAGAAATGATAGTTCCAGGAGGGTAAATAGTGGTCGCTGCCTGGCGACAAGACACTGGGCACACTTGCCTTACCCTCACCAGGAATTTTCTCTCAACCTGGAGTCCAGGGTGCCTCCCAACAGGGATGTCCCCCCCCCCCCCAATGCAGAGAAGGCAATCTCAGAGATGGGTCTTCAAGTAGGAGCTCATAGTTTCTCAATTGTTCCTGACAGGAAGGCTGGGAAGTTGTCCCTTCTCTGCATTTGAAAGTCCTGCCTGCAGGCCAGCAGTTTACCAGTGAAAAGACTGCTTTGCTGGCTTTTCAGACAACTTTCTCCTACTTGAGCTGGGATTTCTCCACAAAGATCTTCTGAGAAAGAAACATAGAGAAGAAGATGAAAGAAGAAATGGCCAGTTCTCAGGTAAGCCTTGTGCGCCTCTCCAGAGGTCCTGTTGTCTTTTTCTCCGGAAATTTCACACATGTAGATATTGTGGAGACCTGGGTGTCTCTGCCAGTTGAGCATCGGACTCCATTTGAGTTCAGGCCGTGATCCCAGGGACCTGTGATCCAGCCTTGAGTCAGGATTCCTGCTGCACGTGGAGCCTAGTGAAGATTCTCATGCTCTTCCTCTGTTTTTCTCCCTCAGTGTGCATTTTTTTTCTTTCTCCCTCCCTCTTTCTCTCTTTCTCTCTGTCTTCCCAAAAGAATGAAACAATAAAAACCTTGCTCCATGAGTACTGACAACATCCGTCTTGACCTTGTAATAAGAGACCACGTGGCTGCACTGCATGTTTGTGTGTGACCATATCTGGGAGCACAACATATATAAAAAACTATGCCAAGTGGTGTTCAGGGCTCAGATCTTTGGGTCTAACGCAGCTGAGAGGTGCCAGGAGGAATAAAGTTGTTTCCTGGAAAGAAAAGCCTCAGTGTGAGAATACGGCTACAAGAGAAATTAAGAAAAAAAAAGATTTTTTTTTTTGGTTCTGATGGTTCTGCTTTATGCTTTCACCTAATTTTTAAGCTTCTCAGAAATGATACTCAAGGTTAAGTGTTTAGAACATTCCTCCTCTGTACCCCCAGGGACTTCTCTCCCTTCTCTCCAACCTGGCTTCCTTTGGGCAACAACACTTGTCACTTTGAATTAAATTCCTACATATATTGAAAATAGTCCCTTAGTGACAGGTTCAGACAGGAGGGTGTTGCATCTGTTTCCTGTTGCTGATGGAATCTGGTCCTGGGGTTTCACTCAAGGAGAACTGTTCCCGTTTCGGTCTGAAATCAACACTTTCACTGCTCTGGGTAGAATAGGATTACGAAAAGCACAAACACATACCATGGTATGAGGCACAGAATGCCCTAGAATATTCCTGCTCCTTCGATTGTGGAAAGGACACTTGAAAATATTCTAGATACTACATGACATGGAAACTCTATGTGATTGAAGGGTGTATAAATCCACTGTATCCTTAAAGTTGTTTATATTCTGATTTACTGCTTGAGGGTCCCAAGAACACACAGGTGATCCTGTGTCCGGAGGTGTGCCTGAGGCACTGCGATCAATTTGTTTCCCGTTATCTGTTGTTATCTTATTTTATGGGGCTTTATGCTCTCTGCCATATTTCTCTTTTGTAATGTTCATATTTTCCTTCTGATCAGGTGAAATGATTTTAGGAAGATTCCCTGAGTGATTTCCAAACACCATCATATTTAAACTGGAATCTTCTTTCTCCCCGTTTCTCTTTCCCTCTAGTTTTTTTAAAGTTTATTTCTTTTGAGAGAGACAGACTGGGAGCAGTGGAATTGCAGACAGAGTGCATGAATTTCAAGCAGGCTCCACAGGGTCAGTGAGAGCCTGAATTCCGGGCTAAACTCACAAAACCATGAGACCTTGACTTGAGCTGAAATCAAGAGTCAGATGGTTAACTGACTGAGCACCCAGGCACCCTGGTGTGGCCATTTCTGGTGAGGAGAACAAAGGCAAAACAAATGTAGATAAAATCCCATTTTCTTACAACTTGCAACCCCCTGGGAAATACTGGAGACTGGCAGAGGAGGATATGGTGCAAGGAATGTACAGGTGCTTTAATGTTAATGCTTTCGAGAGGGAAAAAGCTAGCTTCACTTGACCATGGCCTGAACTCTCAGGATCCACTGAGTTTTCTTTTCCTATGAAAATCCCTTGGGAAACTTTTATGTCCACCCCACAGCTTAAAGTACATGATCAATGGCTCCTCACAATCACACTGCTGCTCATTCTACCCACAGACCCTGTCCCAGTGCTTTAATAAGGTCAGCCTCACTCACCCAAAAGGCCTCAAGAATACTTTCTTGAGCATTTATTTAAACGTGGCCCATCTGAGGTCACTTTTCGTGTGGCAACGAAGGTTCTCACTTCCGTGTAGTAGCTGTAATGATCTCCGGGAGTAGAGGTTCTGAGTCAGTCAGACCTGCATCCCATAGGTTTTTATTTTCTTTGTAGTTATGACACAGACATACTCTTGTTTGTACTTTTTTGTGTTTTTAGAAAGTGATGAATCACTTAATTAACATGTTTGGGCACCTTAAAATCCCGAAGTACCAGAGAGCACTAATGATGATTGAAACAGGCACCCGTTTCAATGAGGGGCACCTGAGTGGCTCAGTTACTTGTGTCTTCACTCAATTTCAGTGCAGATCATGATCTCGAGGCTAATAAGATAGAGCCCAATGTCAGGCTTCATGGTAACCTTAGGAGGGCTCTTGGGATTCTCTCTCTCTCTCTCTCTTTTTCCCTTTTCTGTGTGAGCAATCTTTTTTTCTCAAAATAAATAAACATTTTTTAAAAGGCTTTCAAGGTGCCAGGAGACTTATTTGGTTAAGATGGTTAAGTATATGACCCAGGAAACGTGCTCGTTAATACTAGTTTTTAGGGGCACCTGGGTGGCTCAGTTGTTTAAGGCTCCAACTTCGGCTCAGGTCAGATCTCACCTTTGTGAGTTCAAGCCCCACGTCAGGCTCTCTCAGCTCAGAGCCTGGAGCCTGCTTTCGTTCTTTGTCTCCTTCTCTCTCTGCCTCTTTCCCTTTCATGTTCTGTCTCTCTCTGTATCAAAAATATATAAAACATTTTAAAAAACCCAAAAAAGCTTGTTTTTAGTCACCCTGATAATTTTCTATTCTATCACTTCTAATCTTATATAACTACTTGCCAAAGGTATGGATGTCTGCATGGAAGGTGTAAAGGTAGATTGGTTTTGTGTGCACACCTCTGACCATCATTCTCAGGTTTGACACCGGTATGAACATTGATTTAGGGTCCATTGGGTGTATTAACCTGTGTGTCCTTCTACAGGAACTGACTGTAGGTCAGTTTACCTGAGTTAAAATCTGATCTGTACCGTGTACCGAATGCTTGATAAAAGATTCACAAAAAATGGAAGAATCATGTGTTCTCTTAGATTATTATAATTTGCTTTCCATGACTTTATGAGAAACTGGTAGATGCTCTCTACTAACCAGGAAATGCTTTTAAACCTTGTTGCCTTTCTTGCTAGTCTAGTAGAACTTGTAATTGCTATGATCCCATTCAATTCCATGTCCTCCAAGTGTTCCTGTCATTGAATTCTTCCTCTTTGTTATTGAAATATGAATCCCTTGATTCAAAGACTACTGCCTTGTTGGAAATGTGGACAGAGACCTTTCCCAGAACTCCTGAACAAAATCTGCATTTTAATAAGATCTCCGTTGCACTGCTGTGAATGTTAGAATATGATAAGTATATCTATAACTCATCAAAACTTTCCATTAAGAAAGAGACACCACATGACCCACTCAGCTGAGCTTCCAAGATCAACTCAGGACATGATCTCTCAGTTTATGAGTTTGAGCCCTGTGTTGGGCTCGTAGCTGACAGCTCAGATCCTGGAGCCCGCTTTGGATTCTGTGTCTTTCTCTCTCTCTGCTCCTAGTCCTAGATGTGACTCAGGGGCTAAGCCCAAATTGAGCCATGTCAGCGCTTCCCCAGGGCAGTCATTACCTTATGTATTTCCACCACAGCACACTGAGCTCATGGGTGTTTTTCCTGCAGTAAAAGGGAGGTGTAAATAAAAGGCTAAGTATAATGAGGGACTGAGGTCTGTGGGCACATGCAGGTAAGCAGTGCAGATCGGGTCACAGGGTCCAGCTGGTGACATGATCTCCCTCCTGCATCTTAGGTACCATTAGGACCTCCTGCTGTGTCCACTTGGTAACTGTGGTGTTTGTTGTAGGGACTGCTGACCTTCAGGGATGTGGCCGTCGAATTCTCTCAGGAGGAGTGGAGATGCCTGACCCACAGTCAGTGGGAACTGTACAGAGATGTGATGTTAGAGACCTACGGACACCTCGTCTTCTTGGGTGAGGCTATCTCCCTCTAGATTTCCCAAGCCCCACTCAAGGGTGTTGTTCCTTCCTGTGGAGACTGTCTCTTAGAAGCTTTCTCTTGCATGCCTGGGATTCAAATCCCTACAGTAAAGAAAGAAGGGGAGGTTGGCAGATATAGAGAAAAGTCTTCATGATGTTTCCTTTCAGGTGAGATTTCCCTTCCTTAGAGTCACATCATCATTTCATAGAGGGATGGCCTTTCTAAGTAGTGAGTGGCATAAAATGATATTTCCATCTTCCATATAAAATACTACTCATGTTGGTAGTGGTAAGACTCAGAATTGGAGATCAGGATGTGAGACTTGGAAATCCATCCTGTGTGTTCCAAAGGGGCTGTTGGGCAACAGCATTTGGGCATGATTTTCCAGAATTCCAGAATGTCCCCTTTTCCCAACTGATTTCAATACTGGGTTGAAAGGTAGAATTTTCAGCAATACTCTATTCTTCTGTTCTAACAAACAGGTCTTGTTGTGTCAAAGCCAGACCTTGTCATCTTTTTGGAACAAAAGACGGAGCTTTGGGATGTGAAGAGAAAGGCGACAGTACCCTCATACCCAGGTAAGTGGGAATGAATGAGGCAGATGACAGAGGTCAGATCCAAATGTGAAGGATGAAGAAAGGCCATGCAATGTGATTTGAGCAGCCATTCTGGAATGGAAATCAGTTTGTAAAACCTCGTTTTATGTCAATACGTTTCACAGAGGCACATCTGCTTTCCAATACATCACACTCTCACAAATCTCTAAGGATTCTCCTTCAGTTCCACTTAAAGTTCCTTCACGTCCACAGTGAGGGCCTCCATAATCTCATTGGCTCTCCATTGCTTTGAGAGCTTGGGGTTTTCTCTGTGTTTCTGAGGAAGTCTATATTTGTTCATTTCTGAGTGTTTGCCTTGAGGGAGAAGTGTGTCAGGGTAGCGGTAGGCATATTGGGATTTGGTGCAGAAATCCCAGGAACAGGGGACAGAGGCCATCTAAATTCTGCTTAATGCTTTCCAATATATGGAGGCTTTAATCCTAATCATACAAAATTAAGACCCACCAGGTTTATCAGTTAATAAAGAACCTCCCTAAAATGAGAAAATCTAACCCTTTATTTCACTTCAAAAGTTCCATTTTGGGGGCGCATATGTGGACCAGTTGCTGAAGGATCTGACTTTAGCTGATGTCATGATCTCACAGTCAGTGAGTCTGAGTCCTCCACAGGCCTCAGTGATGACAGCACAGAGCAACCTTGGAATCCTGTCTCCCTCTCTCTCTGCTCCTCCCCTACTTGGTCTCTGTCTCAACATTAATTAAGGTAAACTTACAAAAAGTAAGGAAAGTTCATTTTTGATGGCATTAACTAAAATACAAAATTTCCACTCTATATGTTCCATTCATCAATCGTAAAATAATTTAAATTTCTTCCTATTTTCCTAGAATTTCTACCAAATTAATATCACAAAGAAGATAGAACATTTAGAATTCAAAACTTGCAGCCTATAATAAAATCTCTATTCATTTTTTCTTAATCATTGAATCATTTTATAATTTTGTCATGTATAATAGGATGTTCCTGTGACTTTGTCATATATGTTTTCACGTACTGAGAAGTTGTATATGAGATTACATTATGATTCATTGTATCAAAAACTTTTAAATATCGTTTGTAATGTTTATTTTTGAGGGATAGAGCAGGCATTGAGGGCTGAACGAGAGGGACAACCCAAACTTGAAGCAGGCTCCTGGCTCTGAGCTGTCAGCATACAGTCCTCCCCAAGGCTCCAACTCCTAGACTCTGAGATTGCGGCCTGAGCCCAAGGCCGACGTTTCACCTACTGAGCCACATACCCACCTCTGTAGCTCTTAGACTAAAATCTCAGTGTGTAACCATGAAAGAGGGCCTATTTTGATTTATTAGCTGGTTTTCATGCAGAGGAAAACTGCAACGTATATTCATCAATATCAACCCCGGAAATCCCTAATGAAAGCCCCTATGTATTTAGCACTTAAAAGACATTATTACACAGAATTTAAGGGTATAACTCAATTTTCAGAATCACTCAAGCAAAAGCGTTCATTTCTTTTGAGGTTTTCTTTTTCCCATTTACTTTGAGAGGTGGAGAGAGAGGGGAGGAGGGGCAGAGAGACAGGAGACAATTCTAGGCAAGCTCCACACTGTCAGTGCAGACGGAGATGTGGGCTGGAGCTCACAAAGGATGAGATGACGACCTGAGCTGAAACCGAGAGTCAGACACGCAACCCTCGCTGAGCCACCCACGCGCCCCAAAGCCTTTCATTTCTAAACATACAAACAAGAATTAAAGTTGCAAAATATGCCAACAATAGCATTATTAAAAAAGATGGAGATTACATTAACATACTTTCTGAATGATGTGAAAACTAATGATTTGTGGCTCCTGGGTGGCTCAGTCACTCAAATGTCAGACTTAACCTTAGGTCATGATCTCCTCGTTTGTGTGTTCATGTCCCCCATCAGGTTCTGTGTGGACAGATCAGAGAGTGGAACCTGCGTCAGATTCTGTGTTTCTCTCTCTTTCTGCCCCTTCCTCTCTCACACTCTCTTTTCCTCTCTCAAAAAGAAATAAACATTAAAAAAGAAAAGTATTTTAAGAAAAAGAAAAAGTAGTGATTCCTTTTTCCTGAAGTTGAGTTTTTCTGATTTCAGTTTTGTGTATGACAAATTCTAATTCTAAGCATCAGACAGTAGCAAGTGGAATGCCTTTACTTTCAATTTTACCTTTCAGCTGTATTTCCAAATGAAACGGACAGCCTCCTTTCAGAGACGTTTATAGGAACTTCTATCCAAAGAGGGTCAGTGGATGGATATAAAGGTAGTGCCCTTGAAGATGGACAGTTAATGAGAGACCGGAACAAGGATGGGGACAGTGAGGGGCGTCAAGCACACCTGGGGACTCCTATTCCAGACTACGGTGGTGAATGGCATCCATGTGGGGAGGTCTCTGATCAAAGCGCCAACCTCATTACATGTAAGAGTATACATTTAGGAGAGAATAACTCTAAATATGACACATGTAGGGAAATACTTAACCAGTCCTCCAGTGCTGGTGATCAGAAGAGGATTCATGTGGGGAAAAGCCCATACACATGCAATGAACCTGGGAACATACTTAGTCAGTCATCAAGACTACATATCAATAAGAAAATCCATGCCCGACAGAAAGGTTACATTTGTAAGGAGTGTGGCACAGCCTTTACCAGGCACTCAGCACTAATTCAACACCAGCGAGTGCACACTGGAGAGAAACCTTACCAATGCAAAGAATGTGGCAAATCCTTTACTCACCACTCAACCCTTATCCAACATCACAGAATCCATACTGGAGAGAAGCCTTACCAATGCAAAGAATGTGGTAAATCCTTTACTCACCACTCAACCCTTACCAAACATCACAGAATCCATACTGGAGAGAAGCCTTACCAATGCAAAGAATGTGGCAAATCTTTTACTCAACACTCAAACCTTATCCAACATCACAGAATCCATACTGGAGAGAAGCCTTACCAATGCAAAGAATGTGGCAAATCCTTTCCTCGCCACACAAGACTTATCCAACATCTCCGAATCCATACTGGAGAGAAGCCTTACCAATGCAAACAATGTGGCAAATCCTTTACTCACCACGCAAGCCTTATCCTACATCTCCGAATCCATACTGGAGAGAAACCTTACCAATGTAATGTTTGTAGCAAGGCCTTTACTCAGCAGTCAGACCTTAACAAACATCACAAAATCCATACTGGAGAG
>NC_043704.1:7099651-7101286 GCF_006229205.1 Suricata suricatta
ACATCACAAAATCCATACTGGAGAGAAGCCTTACCAATGCAAAGAATGTGGCAAATCCTTTACTTGGCACTCAGTCCTTACCAAACATCTCCGAACCCATACTGGAGAGAAGCCTTACCAATGTGAAGAATGTGAATCCTTTACTCAACACTCAAACCTTACCAAACATCACCATATCCATACTAGAGAGAAACCCTACCAATGTAACAAATGTGGCAAGACCTTTACCAAGCACGCACACTGTATTGGACATAAAAGAATCCATTCTGGAGAGAAACGTTAGCAATGTGAGTAACGTGCCAAGGCCTTTATCCAAAACTCACCTTATTCAGCATCACAGAATTTATAGTTGATTGAAAATCTACAAATGTTAGAATATGACTAGATCTTTACATGACCTTTACACTACTTACGTCACGGAATTCATACCTAAATGAAAACCTTCCCAATGTAAAAAATGCAATAAGGTCTTTAATCCCTTTTCAGCCTTTACTCAGCATACCAGAATTCATCCTGGAGCAACTCTTCCAAATTTGAAGAATGTGAGAAAAGTTTTGTGGACTGTTCACCCCTTGCTTCACATTGGAAACTTGATACTGGAGAATAACCACTGAATACGACAGCATGTGGCAAGACTTCTAAGAACTGCTACACCCTGAGTCCTGATCAGAGAAGGAATACTAGGGAAGATGTTGCAAATATACAGAATTTGGAGAGCATGTTAATTAGAGCTGAAGCTTCATTCTACATCACAGAATTCATCCTGGAGAAAAAACGTAAAAGGCAAAAAATGTAGGTAAATCTGTATGACTGCTCAACCCTACTCAGGATCGCAGGAGAGAGAAACATTACAAAGTAAAGAATGTGTCCCACCTATAGCTGGAACTCACAACTTGCTCAATTCCATAGCTATCTTAGAGCATAGAGAGAAAGAGAAGAGAGAATTGCAGCGGAGTTTGATCCTTCATCAATACTTGAAAAAACACATGAGATTTAAATCTTACATCATGACATCATGAATGAGGCACGGCTTTCATATCAAATGTACACCAGACAGTGAATGAAAGAAGGTAACTTTGAAGACATATTTAGAAAAATATAATTAAACATCAAATGTCAATGTCACCAAATTCACATTGGGAAGTAGAACATCAGTCTCTATTCAGAAATATATCAAAATACTGATGATATGAATAATACAAAGTTAAACTCGATGCACATGCTCTTATGCCTCAAGAAGATTAAATGGATTTGTTGTCGGGAGCCATTCTGACTCACAAGTTGAGAATTCTCCTTGATAGGTTATGGCAGGTTTGCAAGGTCTCCTTCCATCAGATGATAACCAACTCAGTTGTTTTTGCCTGAGCACCAACACCCCCCCCAAGGCTCCTTGTTGATTGGTATCTGGAGTGATGTGCCCCCTTATTCTGGCCCTAATACATGCTGATTGCACCTTGTGGAGGAACTTATTATAGGAACTTCTTCTTTTGTGATTATGGAAGCAACCGTTGCATTTCCTGAGAATCCTGTTTTCCTTATGCTTCTCAAGTAAACAGGCTATTGACCCCTGCTCACAGAGAACTAACTTTTGCCTTTGCTGTGCTAGAAACATTGTCTTCTATTTGAATGCTAAGG
>NC_043704.1:7101386-7115206 GCF_006229205.1 Suricata suricatta
AAGGGAGGACTTGGTCATCAGCTGATTGGAGGAGGCCCACCCTCACTGAGGAGGGCAAGCTGCTTTAGTCTACCAGTCTTTACTCAGTCTAAGTGTTAACCTTATTCAAAACCACCCTCACAAAACACCCACAATAATATTTGACCAAATATCTTAGCACCCTGGGCCCTGTTGAATTGACACGTAAAATTAACCAGGACAGTATCATAACTCTACTAAACAAGAATCTAAACTTCCCAATAAATTGATGTGAATAAAATCCTCAAAATGTCAATAGTAAATGGCAGCTTCCAGTCTAAACTTGTATCTATAGTATATATATTCACATATATACATGCATGTTACTTATAGTATATGAAATTATTATTCTTAATCATTTAAGGGATAATTTTAAGTGTTGTTCCTGTTATATATAAATCACAAAATTCCATCTCTCAGAAAATGTTGAGTCCTATCCCCCATTGGACATGGTGAAATTATGTTTTGAGTATTCATTTACTTGTATCAACATTAAACTAGGTAATAATTAATGGCAATAATTAATGTCTTTTCATTATTCATATATTGTAAACATATGGTTCATGTTCTTAGTATTAAGAATCAGGCTTAGGAAGCCTGATTTATTAATTAAAGTTTATTGCATGAATCTGGTGGCTGGCCCAGAATTTGCCACCACAATACCCCATGGGGATGTGGTTGACCTGGTTGTGGTAAACCATGTCGGTGGGCAAAGGCCATCTGATCTTTTGTAAACCCAAGTGTATTGTTAAAGGTGATGGGCATTGGAAAGTCATAATGTTACTAATAAAAGGGCAAACACCAGGTTCTATGTTTATGGGTATAAAACAGTATTTTCAGAACTTAGACGAAACTATATAAGTCATTTTTTAAAATTAGGAAAAATCCTTCCTATGAGAGTGTTTAGGAGTTTAAGTGCCATGGAACACTAACAGAATAAAACACTTCATCAATATGCACTTAAAAATATTTTTGAAAAAAAAAGCCAGGTGATTGAAATAGAAAAAAAATTCATGATGAAATTTGAATCCCTGTCATGGAAATGATGTGTTATATTACTTATATAATTCCCTAAAAGTATAAAGTGCTAGCCAAGTATTTGTCATATTTGGGATGCAAAATTTAATATTGAGGGGTCAGGAACACGTGTCTTTTTGTGGCTTTCGTTTTGAATTTGTGAATTATCTGAAAGATTTGACAAACTGAAAAATACTCAGTTAAAAACTCTATACTAATTTTTTAAATTATAATTATCTACTTGTTTTTTATTTTATGTGCAGGTATATATATTTATAAGGGCATATGTGTATTATTTGTATATGTGAGTGTATCCATGTGTTACATGTGTACATGTAGATGTAACATTTAGGAACTTATATGCAATATGATTATTACATGTGTATTTGCATACACGTGTATTTTATATGAAAAGCAATAATGATATGTGTGCATGTGTATTATTGGATAAAATTTATATATAAAATTCCTGTTTCCACTAGGTATTAAATAATATAGCAAATGCTGCTAACAGCAAATATTTCATTAAAGTCTAGCAACAGCTGTTTAACTGTGTTGAGGCCTGTGACAGCCATGCCTGCGACTGCCCACACTAATTTTCAACATATTGAATGAAAGCCTCTACAGTTAATGTGATTGTAGGCTGATTGTCATTAGGTCAGTCTTATGTCATAGTTTTGAACAAAAAGTAGGAAATGTTAAATAAGAAGGTTTTGAAGGACAAACCAGATGCCACTTTTTGTTATAGGTTTGTGGAGAAAAGACAATGAGTTGCTGATTTCGTGGTTAGTGAAGAATGACGTTGGAGATAATAGGCATAAGGATTAGGACTTTATAAGGGCATATGGTATGGATAGCTAAAGTTTAATCTTATGTTTTTTAAAAAGGTGAACTACTAGAATTTAGAACCAATTTATTTTTTTATACTTTATTGTCAAGTTGGTTTCCATATAAACACCCAGGGCTCGTCCCCACAAGTTTCGAATGCCCAGATTTCATTCTTTCTCATTGCCATTTGGTATTCCTTTGTATGAATGCCCAGATTTCATTCTTTCTCATTGCCATTTGGTATTCCTTTGTACATATAAATTACATCTTCTTAGTCCTTTCATCAGTTGATGGACACTTAGCCTCTTTCCATGATTTGAGTATTGTTGAATGTGCTGCTATGAACATTGGGGTACATGTCCCCTTAGGCATCAGCACTCCTGTATCCCTTGGGTAAATCCTTAGTAGTCCTATTGCTGGGTCATAGGGGAGTTCTATCATTAATTTCTTTGAGGGACCTCTACACTGTTTTCCAGAGTGGCTGCACCAGTTTACATTGTCACCAACAGTGTAGGAGGGTGCCCATCTCTCCACACTCTCACCAGCATCTACAGTCTCCTGATTTGTTCATTTTAGCCACTCTGACTGGCATGAGGTGGTATCTCAGTGTGGTTTTGATATGTATTTCCCAGATGATGAGTGATGCTGAGCATCGTTTCATGTGTCTGTTGGCATCTGGATGTCCTCTTTGGCGGAAGTGTCTATTCATGTGTTCTGCCCAGTTCTCCACTGGATTATTTGTTTTGTGGGTGTGGAATTTGGGTGCGTTCCTTGTAGAGTTTGGATACTAGCCCTTCATCTGTTATTTCATTTGCAACTATCTTTTCCCATTCTGTGGGGTGCCTATTAGTTTTCTTGATGTTTTCTTTGCAGTGCAAAAGCTTTTCATCTTGATGAGGTTCCAATAGGTCATTTTTGCTCTTGATTCCCTGCCCTTTGAGATGTGTCAAGTTAGAAATTGCTGCGGTTAAGGTCAAGGAGGTTGTTTCCTACTTTCTCCTCAAGGGTTTTGATGGCTTCCTGTCTCACATGCAGGTCTTTCAGCCATTTTGAGTTCCTTTTTGTGAATGGTGTAAGAAAGTGGTCTAGCTTTACTCATCTGCATGTTCTATCCTGGTCTCCAGCACCATCTGTTAAAGAGGCTGTCTTTCGTTTTTTTCATTGGATAACCTTTTCTGCTTTGTCAAAGATTAATTGGCCATACACTTGTGGGTCCAGTTCTGAACTCTCTATTCTATTCCACTGGTCTATGTGTCTGTCTTTATGCCAATACCATAGTGTCTTGATGATGACAGCTTTGTGGTAGAGACTAATGTCTGAAATTGTGATGCCTCCTGTTTTGGTTTCTTCTTCAATATTATTTTGGCTATTTGGGGTCTTTTGTGGTTCCTCACGCATTTTAGGATCTTTGTTCTAGCTTTGAGAATAATGTTGGTGCAATTTTGATGGGGATTGCATTGAATGTGTAAATTGCTCTGGGTAAGAATGACATTTTAACAATGTTTATTCTTCCAATCCATGAGCATGGAATGTTTTCCCTTTCTTGGTGTCTTCTTCAGTTTTCTTTGTAAGTTTTCTATAGTTTTCATCATACAGATCTTTTATATCTTTGGGTAGGTTTATTCCTAGGTATTTTATGTTTTTCGTGCAATTATGAATGGGATCAGTCTCTTCATGTCTCTATCTGTTGCTTCATTGCTGGTGTATAGAAATACAACTGATTCTGCAGGTCGATTTTGTCCCCTGCGACTTTGCTGAATTCATGGATTAGTTCTAGTAGGGTTCTGGTGGAGTCTGTCAGGTTTACCAAGTAGAGTTGTCATGTTATCTGCAAAAAGTGAAAGATTGACGTTTTCCTCGCAAATTCTTATGCCTTTTATTTCCTATTGTTGTCTGATTACAAATGCTAGGACATCCAGCCCTATGTTAAACAACGGTGGTGAGAGTGGACATCCCTGTCATGTTCCTGATCTCAGGGAGAATGTTCTTAGTTTTTCCTCATTGAGGATGTTATTAGCTGTAGGCTTTTCTTAACTAGCTTTTATGATGTTTATGTAAGTTCCTTCTATGCCTACTTTCTTGAAGGTTTTTATTAAGAAAGAATGCTATATTTTCTCAAATTCTTATCTGCATTTATCAGTTGGATTATATGGTTTTAATCTTTTCTTTTGTTTATGTGATTATCCTATTGATTGATTTGCAAATATTGAATCAGTCCTGTAACCCTGGAATGAATCCCCCTTGATCATGTTTGATCATGATGAATAATTCTTTTTATACGCTGTTGAACTCAATTTGCTAGTATCTTGTTGAGTATTTTTGCATCTGTATTCATCAAGGATATTGGCCTGCACTTCCCTGTTTTTGCTAGGTCTCTGTCTGGGTTGGGAATAAAGAGATTCTTGCTTTGTAGAATGAGTCCCAACGTTTTCCTTCTATTTCTATTTTTTCAAATAGCTTCAGAAGAATGGGTATTATATGAATATTGGGTATTATCTGATATGAATGTCTGGTAGAATTCCCCATGGAAGCCACCTGGCCCAGGGCTCTTATTCTTTGGGAGATTTTTGATAACTGATTCCATTTCATCACTGGTTATGAGTCAGTTCAGATTTTCTATCCCTTCCCGTTTGATTTTCGTAATGCGTCTGTTTTTCAGAATTTCTCCACTTCTAGGTTGTCCAGTTTGTTGCCATACATTTTTTCATAGCATCCTGTGATAATTGCTTGTATATCCTAGGGCCTGGTTGTAATAGATCTATTTTCATTTGTGATTTTCTCTATTTGGGTGTTCTCTCTTTTCTTTTTGAGAAAACTGGTTAGACGTTTATCAATTTGATTTTTAAAAAAATCATCCCTTGGTTTCATTTATCTGCTCATTTGGTTTGGTTTTTTTCGGGGGGGGGATTCTATATTGATTATTTCTGTCCTGATCTTTGTTATTTCTCTTTTTCTGCTAGGTTTGAGGTGCTCTTGCTGCTCTCCTTCTAGTTTCTTTAGGTGCACTGTTGGATTTTTGTATTTTTACTTTTTCTGGTTTGTTGAAATAGGCCTGGATTGCAATAAACTTTCCTCTTAGGACTGCCTTTGCTGGATCCCAAAGAGTTTGTATTGTTGTAATTTCATTTTCTTTTGTTTTCATCTATTTTTAAATTTCTTCTGTAGTTGCCTGATTGGCCCATTCGTTCTTTATTAGGGTGTTCTTTAACCTCCATGTTTTTGGAGGCTTTCCAGACTTTTTCCTGTGATTGATTTCATGTTTCATAGCACTGGGATCTGAAAGTGTGCATAGTATGATCTCAATTTGCTTCCATTTATGGAAGGCTGCTTTATGACCCAGTTTGTGCACTATATTGGAGAATGTACCAGCTGCACTTGAGAAGAAAGTGAGTTCCATAACCTCAGGATGTAGAGTTCTAAACATATCTGTCAAATCCATCTGGTCCAACCTGTTGTTCAGGTCCATTGTTTCTTTAGTGATTTTCTGTCTAGTTGATCTATCCATTGCTGTATGTGGAGTGAGTATTAAATTCTTCCTCAATTAGCACATTCTTATCAATTTTTGTTTTTGATTAAATGCTTTCTGTATTTGGGTGCTTCTGAATTTGGTGTGTAGATGTTTATAATTGTTAGGTCTTCCTGATGGATAGACCCTGTAATTATTGTATAATGCCCTTCTTCATCTCTTGTTCCTGCCTTGCCGTTAAAGTCCAGTTTGTTCAATTTAAGTATGGCTACTCCGGCTTTCTTTTAACTTCCAGTCTCAAGATCAATATTTCTCCATCCCGTTACATTCAATCTTAAGGTGTCCTCATGTTTTAAATGAATTTCTTGTAAACAGTAAATAGATGGATTTTATTTTTTTTATCCATTCTACTACCCTAAGTCTTTTGGTTGGAGCATTTAGTCCATTTACATTCAGTGTTAGGTTTGAAATATATGGGTTTTGAGTCATTGTGTTCTCTGTAGGATTCATACTTGTAGTGGTGTCTCTGGTACCTTGTGTTCCTAGCAACATTTCCCTCAGAGTTCCCCTTAGGATTTCTGGTAGGGCTGGTTTAGTGGTAATGAATTCTTTCAATTGTAGTTTATTTCGGAAAACCTTTATCACTACTTGTATTCTGAATGGCAGGCGTGCTGGATAAAGGATTCTTGGCTGCACATTTTTCCTGTTCATCACATTGAAGATTTTCTGCCATTCCTGTGTGGCCTGACAACTTTCAGTAGATAGGTCTGCAACTACTTTGATAGGTTTCCCTTTGCCTTTTATCAGACTTCTCTTTAACCTTATATTTTGCTAGTTTCATTCTGATCTATCGTGCAGAATACCGATTCAAATGATGTCTGAGGGGTTCTCTGTGCCTCTTGGATTTCAGTGTCTGTTTCCTTCCCCCAATTGGGGAAGTTCTTGACTATAATTTTTCCAAGTATCCCTTTAGCCCCTTTCTCTCTTTCTTCTTCAGGAATTCCTATGGTAAGGATATTGTTCCCTTTGATTGTATCACTCAGTACTCAAATTCTCCTTTTGTGTTCTTGGTTCAATTTATCTCTCTTTTTCTCAGTTTCCTCTTTTTCTATCATTGTGTCTTTTAATTCAACTATTCTTTTCCCTGCCTCTTCAATATGTGCAGTGGTCGCCTCCATTTTATTATGCACCTCATTTATAGCATTTTTTCATTGATCAGAAGTATTGATAAGCTGCATAGTCTTTGGAGCAAACCTTCTGTGATGTCTTCCATGCCTTTTTAAAGCCCAGCAGTTAAATTTATGACAATTGTCCTCAATTCTTGCTCAGTTTTGTTGCTTAGATCTGTTTTGATCTTTTGGGTAGCGTTGACTACTTGCTGGAATTTCTTTAGAGGAGACTATTTTTGTTTCATCATTTTGGCTAGTTTTCTGTCTCTTGTCAGTTTCAAAAGAACTGTAATGTGCTCTCCACCTGTGAGTATTGCTATATTAAAGGATTCTCATTGACTGTCAGGATATGTCCATTCAGGAAGTGTTCGTTCGATGGGTTCCCTTGGTCTCTCTTGTTGTGTCTTTGGTTATTTTATTTCCCTACTTGTAGTGATATTTGGGACATTTGACCATGTGTACTTTGGCTTGTTTGTTGAGGTAGCCCTGGAATAGAAAACAGACAGACAAACAAATAGGGAACAAAAGCACAGAAATGTACAAAGAAATGAAAAAAACAGGAAAACCAAAATGGAGAGGGAAAAAAAAACAAAGGGCAGCTTAAAAGCAGAATGCCAGAGATCCCAGTTATAAATAAAGAGCAGGGTAGAGGCAGTGCTGATGGAAGAGCATATACAAAGGGAAGTGACAGGGATGAGAAGAAAGAGAAATTGAACTTTGCCCTGGATAATGTTACCCTAAGAAACTATATAGTCTGATCATTTCAGAGAGAAAGGAAGGTAATGACGGAGGTGTACAATATATTTCAAGAGAGTGAATTAGGGGTGCCTGAGTGGCACAGTTGGTTTAACATTGGACTTCGGTTCAGGTCATGATCTCATGTTAGTGGGTTCAAGCCCCGTGTCGGGCTCTGTGATGACAGCTCAGAGCTTGGAGCCTGCTTCTGATTCTGTGTCTCCCTCTCTCTCCACCCCTCCCTGCTCATGCCCTGTCTCTCCTTGTATCAAAAATAAATAAAATATTAAAAAAGTAAAAATAAAAAGAGAGAGAATGAAAGAGATATGACTGTTTAAGCAAACCTATAACCAGAATACCCACTCCAGGGGAGGGGCAAGATAAGAATGAGATAAGGGAGATATATCTGAATTGCAAGAATTGATCTAGAGTTAATCACAGCAATACATCAGTGCTGGTTTTGGGGGGAGGCCCTGGGCTGTTTCCACAGCATCCAACCAGCTCTGGTAACAAAGCAGCTAGGCAAGGCAGATGGGTGTGGTTTAGCGTAGGTGGATTTCACCTGCACTTTGTGTCTCTGGGGCTGCTCCCTGAGGCCCCACCTTGGTGGTGGTGGGGAGAAAAACGTCGGCCCCCCAGTCCCTTCTCAAACCAAGTTTTGTGATCACTCTCTTGGGTCTGAACTTATTCGGCCCTTGGCGTAGCCAAGGTGGGCATTGCTCTATATCCCGCCCTAGCCTCGTTTTCAGCTCTTATTCCATGTACAGTAATGATGGTGACTGAAAGGTAGTCCCGGAATCCCACGTGGGGACCTTCCTAGCTGGAGATCAAGTAGGGGAGCAGTTTCTCCTGTTGCCTATTGAATCCTTTGCATACAGTCTGTATCGGAGAAAATTTCTGGGCCCAGAGCACACAGCCCAAAGAAGCCTCCGCAGTTAGAGATAGTATCTCTGAACGCCCTGTGGTTAGAGATGGGATGATAGGACCCCTCTCTTTCCTGGCCAATGCTTTTCTCTTTTCCAGGGTCAGTGGTGAAGAGCAGTTTGGCCACTTTTTTCCCTTTGTCTCTCTGCAGAGGGGGCTCCCTCCCCTCCGTGCTTCTCTGTCTCCACTGTTTTTATCTTTCCCAGCTCTCAATCATACACCTATGAAGCTGTCTTTTTAGTGGACTCTGTCTCTTTTTCTCCCCGACTATGTGGTTCAGTGTTTTTGGCTTCAGCCCTTCTTTGTTTGATAGATGCAGGCAGGAGTTAGGGGACTCCCTACTTCTCCCCCATCTTGCCCTCTCCCCTAGGAACCAATTTATACAGCAAAGACTATCAGAAAAAAATTACAAAGATTAAATCAAAATTATAAACAAGAAATGAAATTGTAAAATGTCAACCCTCTTAGTTTAACTTATGAGTGAAATTAATAAATTAAGAAAAATACTAGTAGGTTTGGGGGTGGTGATATGTTTGTTTTTCAAGTTTTTTCTGTGTTATTTTTAGCCCTGATCAAAATTTGTTGAAGTACATATTTAGTTATCTTTACAGATTTCTTATAAAAACTCACAGCCTAGATGAATTTTTATCACTCAAACGTCTCTATATGGCTGTGTCATATTGTAATTATATTTATGTATCAGTGGACTGGTTAATCCATTCAAAAAATAATGCAAATATTATTTAATTCTAGCAGATGCAATGAAAAGGAAACATTCACAAGGATTATATTTAAATTAGCTATGTCCAAAAACAGTATATTTATGAAATATAATTCTGTCACAATTCAATAAGAGAAGCTGTAGAATCAATTAAGTGACCAGGTAAATTTTGTTTTTGTTCAGAATCCCAGCAGTGGAGAAGGGCAAAGGGAGAAAGAGAGGGAGAATCTTCAGCAGGCTCCATGCTCAGTGTGAAGCTTGACCCAAGGTTTGCTCCCATGATGCTGGGATCATGACCTGAGCTGAAATCAAGAGTCTGATTCTCAACCAACTGAGTCTTTAAAATGTTTACAAAATACAAACCAGACTTTTAAAGAGAGATGACATGCAAATGTCCTCCTGTGATTTGGGGCTTTGGGGTTTGGCTGCTTTGAAAGCTGAATCAGACCCACATATGACTCCAGGTCCCTGAGGCCACAGCTTAATCCTTCTATTCCTCTGGAACCAAAAATCCAGGGGGCCCTCCAGTGCTCTAGGACCTGTGTCCCAGGCTGTGTAGCACAGCAGAGCCAAAAAGAGCACTTGGGAAAAGGTAGAATTTAAATTCGTATTAGACAGTTTGGTTTGTTGTGACCATTTTCTTAGTGCACTGAGCTTATTCTCAGTCAACAGAGCTTTCAAAAGGAAACTTTCTGAAGCTTTTTCTCTCATGGCAGATCATCTAGTTTTGATAAAAAGAAGTAGATCTTTCTAATTCTTTCTCAAAGTCCTTGATTTCAGAATATTTGCATAGCAAACAGCCTTAGAAGAGAGAGATAATGTCTGCCTCCAGAGCAAAGGGTAAGCATGCTTATCATCCAGTTAAAAGATCAGGTCACTTCAGTTGGAGTTCCTGTCCTGCAATCCACTGTGTGTGCAGGCATCCATTTGGGCCCATCGGCATTATCCTTGTGGGACTTGAGGGGCAAGGGGAATGAACACAACTATGCTGATGCTCATGTTGTTTGCTGCTCTGTGAATGAAAACATCCTTTCCTCTGGTCCAGGGATCTCATGTCTTCTCCCAGCTCCCATGAACCTGTGACAGCTGCAAGTAAGGTAAAATCTCAGACCTTTTACAGTTCTTGCCATTCAACTTAAATTTATATAATGTGTGATTCTATTTATGTCATGTTCAAAAGTATTAAAGCTAATATATAGTGTTAGGGGTCAGGATAGTTTCTTTGAGAGCAGTGGCATGGCTTGGAGAAAGCATTAGGGGAGCTTCTGGTGTGCTGGCCATGTTCTGTCACTTGTTCTGAAAGGGTACTGATTGCATAAACTGAATTCAAAGTAAAAAATCTTTGTACTTATCATTTTTACTCTCCCCCCTTTATGAATGTTTTACTTCTGTAAAAGTTCAACCTGAAATTTAAGAAAATAAAAAAATAAAAATCAAAGGCAGTGACCAGGATTGCCACATCAATGAATTAAAAAAAAAAAAAAAAGAAAAAGAATGTGAAACTGGAGCACCTGGGTGGCTCAGTTGGTGAAGCATCCAACTCTGGATCTCACCCTCAAGCCCCAAACAGAGTTCAGTGCTGGGTGTGGAGCCTGCTTATGATTCTCTCTCCCTCTCCCACTGCCCTCTCTTACCCATTCTCTCTCTCTATCTCTCTTAAAAAATAAGAACTAATTATCCATAACTCAAAGAACAAGAAAAAGCTGAACATTATTAGCCAAAAGATAAAGAAAATGGAGGAGCGATCCAAGAAGGAAAATATACTTTAGTTGAGATTTCAGAAGTAGAGAAGAGTAAAGGAAGGCACACTTTTGGATATATGCTATTTGTAATTCAGAATTTCAAGGATAGAAAAATAATCTCTGTACCTGTCTAGTCAGAAAAAAGAAAAACAAACAAGTTACCTAACATGGAAAAAAATTGTATTTACAACAGACTTTGTTCCATAATGTTCATTGTCAGAACCAAATAAAACAGTACCTGCATCATTCTGGGAAAAAAAAACCCAACAAGTATCCAAGAATGCTAAGTTACCATCTGTCTATGTGTCAAGAGAAATATACTCTCAGACGTAGATGCAATTTTAAACTACACCACTCATTGGCCTTACTGGAAAAAAATATTGAAAGAAATATTTTAGCTGCCGGAGAAACAAATCTAAATTGATGTCCAAAAATTAGGAAGACACAGTGCAAAAGAGAAAAGAGAAAACAACTACTAAAAGAATGCTGAATGATTAAAAAAAGAAAACAACTTTTTAAAATGTTTATTTTCAAAACAGACAGAGGACACGTGGGGAGGGGCAGAGAGAGAGGGAGACAGAATCTGAAGCAGGCTGCAACTCAGAGCTGTAGGCACAGAGCCTGATGTGGGGCTTGAACCCAATAATCATGTTTTTTATTTATTTTTGTGAGACAGAGAGATACAGTGTGAGCGGGGGAGGGGCAGAGAGAGAGGGAGACAAAGAATCTGAAACAGGCTCCAGGCTATGAGGTGCCAGCGCAGAGCCCACCGCAGGGCTCGAACCCGCGAACCCAGAGATCATGACCTGAGCTGAAGCTGGACACGTAAGTGACTGAGCCACCCAAGCGCCCCTCTTTTCAAGTTTGTAATAGACTAACTTGACAGGGAGGTTGAAGATAAAACTTAAGATCTATGAGAAATGTGGGTGTATTTCAAATATCTTTTATTTTTATTTTTTCAAATAATTTTTAAATAATTGAAGGCTATTTACACTAATTATGAGGCTATATAAATTATAGTTAATATAAAACTTAATTTTTTTGACCGGTCATTTTATTGTTAGTAATATCAGTGTGGATATAAAAATAACTAACATAAAGTAGTATAGAATATTGTGCCTATGAGACTGTAGGTATTTGACACTACTACTAAAAATGCAAAACCTATATTGAAATCTCAAGCTACACATGCTAATAAAATAAGTGGTATGAAAATCAGTGATGTTAAGTATTTGTTAAGGGTATGCAAAGTTATATACAAATAATACAATACACTCTAAATTTAAGAGTGAAGCTATTTTGGGAGACTGGTAGATGAAAAGTCACCTTCAGCCACAATGAAACTAGTGAGAAGTTCATTTAAATGGTGTTGGGGGTGCATTTGGCATGATGGCGTGAGTCATAATCTAATGAGTCAATATTATTTGCATATTGTAACACTACTTTATTCATCGGAGTCTTTTGAAGAACCAGCTCTTAATATTATAAGAACCAACGACAGAGCAAGCATAATTTTAGACCACATATTCAGTGTTCTCAAGGTAGTTTTAAGAAAGAGGCCGTTTTGGGGTTAAAGGGCTGAAGGATGATAGTACTGGGAAAAATTTTGTTGAAAATAAATGTGTAGATTCTCAACAAGTCTATATGCAGACAGTGGTTTTTCTGCATATGCATTTAATTGTCCTGCCATAATACAACAATAACTAATGTGAAAGCTAATACTTTATGAGCAGTAGTGATGCCATTTGAAGTGCATAACTTAGTCTGTGTGAAGTTAGTACATTTAATTAAATAAATGTATTTATTAATCCATTACATACATTGTAGATACATTCAATACATTAATAAATTAATTAAACAATGTGTTTAATGTGTTCACATGGATGTGTACAGAGTGAAGTGTTATCCCACACCAATGTTAACCTCTCTCATATTATTAAGTACTGTAGGAAAGAGATGGAAAGTAAGAAAAGGTGAAGATCTCTTTCCAGTGTAGGGTGAAAACCCGAAGGGACTCCCTTTCATTACTCCAAAGCCATAGGCAGCTCTTGGTTGCAACATGAGATGAATAAATGTCAGGGGAATAAGGAACGGGCAAACTGGTGGGATTCTTCAGGATTTAATTGAATTCCTGGGTGTTAGTGAGGACCAGATGCTGTATGAAGACAATGATCCCTGTGATGCCCAGGCCTTGATCAGTGGCAGTCATGCAAGAGGGCGTATTGGATGATGTAATCACCATGGGCATAGCTTTAAATGTCACATGTTACAGTACATATAGAGATGACGCCCAAAGGGCCTAGACACAAGGGAATAGGTTCAGAGACAGGGACCCAATAAGATTGATTAGGAAGCCATATTATTAGAACTGGTTTCATTCTCCAATGTAGGGGTTGTAGGCAATCTAAAGTCCCATAGCGAGCAGGGAGTTTTAAGGGGTAGTCACGGAACTACTGAGTGTTGATATGTAGGAGACGCAGTGCTAAAGTGCCTAATCATTCTTGATATGATCTCAAGACTTTCTGGCATCAGAAAAGGCCACTGTTCTATGATGGTCAAGCTTGAACTTCTAGGAACATCGGGTTCCTTGTTTCCCCAGCATCAGTGGTCTGTTGAAATCTTAAACAAGCTACAATTAGTCAAGCCATAAGCTAGAGAGCACAGGCCAGTGCATTAGATGTATGTATTCATGACAGTATTAGAACAGTTATAGTCTGATAAAGTCTGATAAAGTCTTTATTTGGAAAGTAACAAACATACATCATTAAGGCAGTGTTAATGAAACTTTTACTCTGTGCACACACACACAGCTTTTACTCACATGGTGCTATGCTGGGTACCTCAGGAACATATATGTGAGTTACTCTTCATTATACTTTAGGACTTGAAAATAGGTGTCCCTTATTTCCCCCAGAAGATAGATGCTGTGCCCTGCCTCTCTGTTTCTTTTTCTTCATAACATTGATTGTATAAAAGAGGAGCCAAATATAGTTTGGAAGAATGTAAAGAGGCATGACCTGAACCTCAGAAGAAGTTCTCATTGTTGACTAAGAACCAAATCGGCATGTGATAAGCAGGAGAAATGCAAATTTAATAGTATGTGTATGGAGACTCCACAAACACAGGAAAATTGCAAAGGGAAAGTATGGTATGTATGTCTTTGAGGAGGAGAGAAGGAAGAGAAGGAAGTCGGGGAGAAG
>NC_043704.1:7115306-7118533 GCF_006229205.1 Suricata suricatta
GGTCTGCAGGCCAGAAGTTCAAGACTGAGGGGTGGGCAGGGCTGGCTCCTCCCCGTGCCCTGACCAGCATCTGCTCCCTCCCGTCCCCCATCTCTGGGAGTTTGCCAGCGCCTTTAGCGTTCCTTGGGCTTCTGGAAGCTTCAGCGTCACACGGTGCTCTCCCTGTGTGCATCTCTCTCTGTGTCCACATTTCCGTTTTTATAAGGACATGGGTCACCTTGGATTTAGAGCCACTCGACCCCAGCATGACCTCATCTTACTAATTCCATCTGTAATGACTCTTTCCCAAAAGGTCATATTCTGAGGTCTCAGGGGTCAGGACTGGAACCTGCAAAGTTTAAGGGACACAAATCACCCCGAAGTTTCTGCATATGTATGTTTACCCACACACACACATTTTTGTTAAATTTCTTAATGTTAATTTATTTTTGAGAGAGAGAGAGTCAGAGTGTGAGCAGGAGAGGGGCAGAGAGAGGGAGACACAGAATCCGAAGCAGCTCCAGGCTCTGAGCTGTCAGCTCGTGTTCGTGGGTTCTAGCCCCACCAGGGGCCAGACGTGGGGCTAGAACCCACAAACTGTGAGATCATGACCTGAGCTGAAGTCAGCTGCTCAACCGAGTGAGCCGCCCAGGCGCCCCTGACACACACATTTTTTAAAAGAAAATAACAGAAAAGAAGAAGGTGCCCTTCCTTAGCCAACATGTCTGCAAGCGGGGAGCTGCCCGGTGGCCGCAGTGAGGGGCCCGAGGCGGGAGTAACCGGAGGGTGAGGACGGCCGCGGGTCAGGCCTGGAGAAGCCACTGCTGGACACGCAGGCGCCATGTCCTTGTAGCCTCCTGGGGAGGGAGGCGCTGGGGCCCCGGCAGGTGGGTGCCGTCCGCACGGAGCGCCCCTCACTCTGAGCGGCTGCGTGGGGAATGTGGGTTCCAGCCAGCGCCCGCCAGCCCTGGGCGGCAGAGCTGTGACCAGGACAGGACTGTCACCAGACTCTCCCACATAATGAGCCAGAGGGGGGAGCATGGTGACAAGCCCAAGCTGCCTGGAGGACCCCGGGGGTACCCCCCAGGTGGTTACAGATGGCCCGTGGGGGAGGGACGCTCCCGGGCCCCCAGGCTCCTGGCCGGCCCCCTGCCTGGCCTCTTCCTCCTTCCCTGTGGGCCCGAGGGAGCCACGAGGCCACTCACTCGCCTCCCCGCTTTGCTCTTCTGCCCCCGCTCTGGTGGCAGCCATGGTCCTGAATATGGGCCTTTAGTGACGGTCACCGGGTTCCCAGCACTCACTCCCGTGCGGCCACGCCGAACGGCCTGGGCAGGACGGCGGAGGAAGTGGGAAGCGAGTTAGCCCCTCACCCGTGCTGAGCCCTCTGTTTGTTCCCCTGACTTTCACTGCCCCCCAGAACCAGCTCCGTGCAGAGCAAGGACCCCGAGCACCTACCCACAGCCCCTGCCTGCAGGAAGGCCACCCCGGAGGAGATGGTGAGTGAGCAGTGGTCAGCCCGACCGTGCAGTCAACGCCAGCGAGGACATGCGGCTTTCCAGGAGGCTTCCTAGAGGAGGCGACTAAAGGGGGTGGGTGGGCACAGGCTGACCTCACTCTCGCTGGGGAGGCGGCCCCCTGGGAGCAGAGCCGGAGGCCGGGGGAGGGGGCAGCCTGAGCTGCACTGGCCAAGGGCTGAATGGGCAGGTAGGCGTCAGCTCGGGGTCCAACAAGGAAGGCCTGGTTCTGCCGGAAGGGGCTCCAGAGGCTCCGGAGGGAAGCCCCGCCTTCCGACCTCAGAGATGGGCCAGGACAGGGGAGAACAGTGCTGGGCACAGTCTGGCGGGTGAGGGAAGAAGACAGTTCCAAGCCAGGGTGGAGACAGGAGAGCCCGGGGCCCCGGGGCTCTCAAACTTGGAGAGTCCCTGGCAGACAGGGCCCATGGGGGCGGAGGAGAGAGCCCGCAGGTCTCTTCCCGGCCTCTGCTTCCAATCTCAGCCCTCCTGCTTGGGGGTTGTGTTCTGGGCCTATCTTCCTGGGGGTTGGGGGGTGGGAAGCCTGCGGAGCCCACCGGGTGATCGGTTGTGCCCCCTGCACCCATGGGTTTTGCCCCACGGGAGTCCCAGGCGCTCCCCCTTCCGCTTTCATTCCCAGGAGCGCCCACCCTGTAACTGGGTCACAGAAATGTAACTCAGGGATGAGGGGAAAGCAGGGCAGACAGCCTGGCAGAGGAGGCACCAGACCAGGTCGGAGTCCCTGGAGGCGGCCCTGTACCACACACTGGGGGGCTGGAACCACAGGAAGCTATTTCCTGGCTGGGAGGCGGGAAGCTTCACTCCTCCCAAGGCTGCAGGGGAAAACTGTCCCTGAGCTCCATGCCAGCCTCTGCTCGGGACCCTCAGAGATCTCTGCTTGCCGACCTCACTCTGGTCCCTGCCTCTGTCTCCTGCTGTCTCCTCTCTCCTAGGTCACCAGTCACTGGGTTTGGGGCCCAGCCTCGTCCAGACTGGCCTCCACGTACCGTGATTACATCTTCCTGTTTCGGAATCCGGGGCCCCACGCGCGGGTGCTGGGGGCTGGGACTTGGACATACCTTTTGTTTGGGGGTGGGGGCGGTTATGAGGAACCCACGCTAATGGGAGAAAGCACATGCACAGCAAGCTGGGCATCCTGCTTTGCAAAAACAAGAAAGGTTCCCCAGGGATCAGGGATGGGGAGGGAGGGGACCAGCCAGCTGCTCCGAGCTCATAGCTGAGAAACCTCAAGAATGCGGAGCCCCAAACTTCCTTAACCTGAGACAGTGGGAGCCCTGGATCAAAGCGTCCAGAGAACAATGCCCTGAGCCAGTGGTGTCTTCCCAGAGGTGTCTCATGTCAGGCTCCAACACGCTGAGGTTCTCAGCTCGGCTTTTGGCCCCTGCCAACACCAAGTTTGTCCAGCCTCCCACTCCCCCGGGCCCCTCCTGATGGCACTCAGCATGGCTGCAGCATGACCTCCCACCAGCGGGCCTGACACAGCCCCTTCTCGAACTCCCGGGGCCCCATCCACGAGCCTTTGCCATCCCGTGCCCGGTGGGCAGCCGGCCTGACCAGCTTGGACGGCGGCTCCGTGCCAGGGAGGGGGCTAAGCTGGGCATCAGGGTTGGAGCCCGGGCCCATCCCTGGGCTCACGCAGGGGAGACTGCCCATCACGGCAGCCTGAGGCCACACCACCAGCCTAGGGAGGCGTCTTGTTCTGGGTTCCAGCCCAGC
>NC_043704.1:7118633-7121579 GCF_006229205.1 Suricata suricatta
CAGCGATGGAAGCCTGCTTGGGACTCCTGCTCTGTCCTCTCTGCTCCTCTCCCACCCATGCTTTCTCTCTTTTGAAAAATAAATAAACTTTGAAAAAACATTAAAGTAAGTGACAGTCATCGAAGTGTGGATTAGAATATTGCTAGCAACTGAGGGTGAAGGAAATGTTGAGATGATCATGGCATCTCGAGGTGTCAGCAGGGGGACCTCTCAAGCCCGTCACTCATAGTCCATGGCAGATCCACCAGGAAGGGAAAGTCTTCACGTCCCACAAACTCCATGGTGGAGGCAGGTTATGCTCTCCTATTCCCGCCAGAGGAAAAGATGTTTCCATCTCTTTCCCAGGCAGCAGCTCAACCACTGAAAACCCACATTCCTTCAAACTACCATTTTATTACAAAGAACTTTAGCTTATAAGCAACTTCTCAACTCATCCTTTGTCTCCAGAAAAGCAGGCCTTCTTCTTTATTCCCTGGACTCAGCTCTGGTTTTGCCTAACAGGTTTGGCACTAATTCCAAATCCTGTTTTTCCAGAATGAACCCATCTTTTGGTGGTAAAATACCCGGCAGTGCTTATTTAGAAGTTTAAATGTAACAAGGTTCACTTATGTAGGATGAATAAATACGGGATTTCTATTGTACAGCACAGTGACTGTTGTCTACACTTGCAATTTGCTGGAAGAAAGCATCTCAAGCATGCTCCCTACACACACACTAATCTTAACTGTCCAGTCTCTGGTGATGCGAATCCGCCCTTTGTCCTGGCCCACAGAGGGCGCCCTTCCCGTGGGACTCTCATCTCCTGCTTTTTGGGAGGGAAGGGGACTTGGAGAACCAATCTTCATGTGATGTTTTTTAAGCATCTGAAGTTAAAATGCCCTTTATTCCAAAGTGGTGGTTGGGGAAGGGGCAATTCTGCCACCATTCACGGTGCGAGTCCTCAGGAAGCTCACCTTGGTTACCTGAGTCACACGGAGGCAATCCTGGCCACCAAGACGCTGTCGTACGTGGCATCACAGGGGCCTGGAGGTCAGCGCCCCCCCCCCCCCAGAGACCACGGGCAGATGCCAGGCCTCGCTCTGGGCAAGGTTATTCTTCAGGCCGCAGGTGTCTGTGAGCACTCCACGTTGTGACCTCCTCCCTTCTGGTCTCGGGAGCCCTGGCCACACCAGCCCTATCCTTTGCCTGTCACCTCTCCCCAGTTCCCCTCACAGCCCACAGCCTGCAGCCCATTGCATGCAGACGCCAGCCCATGACTCCTGGCTCCTGGCTCCTCACACCCCCCTGGCAAAACCCGGCCCCGACCGGCTCCTCACAGGCTCATGGCCGCCTGGAAACCCGGAAACTTCACACCTTCTGGCCCGGTTAGCTTCCACTGGCCTCCCCGCTCCCTGCACCCCTGTCCTCTGTGGGGTACACAAGTGATTTCTTCTGGTCCCAGGGACGGCTGGTGACGGCTGCTTCAGAGCTGGGTCCCTGGCCCCCACCCCAGTCCCCAGCGGTGATCTCCCTCTGCCACACGGGAAGCCCAAGCAGGTGAGGCCTCTCAGTTCTCTGCGTCCAGGCTCAACCCACCCCTGCAAGAGGAGGGAGGAGGAGGGCCAGCTCCTCTGTCCCGGCCCCCCACTGCCCCCTTCCCCTGGCCGTGCTCTGGGAGTCGGTCACTACTGTGTCCTCCCGTCGGGTCCCTGCTGGCCCTCCATGCACTCTGTCCTCCCCGTCCTCAGTGGGGACCCTCCTGCCTGTGCCCAGGAGCCTCCTGCAGCCCCTGCCCCCCGGCCAGGCCTCTCCAGATGAGGCTCCTGCACACCCCGTCATGTTCTGGGGTCCAGGCTGTGGAAAGGTTTACACCCCAGGACCCAAGTCTCCCATCTCCTCCTGCAGGCACGGAGGTCATATACCAGCCCTGATGTGGCCTGAGACTGAGAAAGGAGCACTCCAGGGTCCCCCTAGAGGGGCCGCATGGCCTTGCGCTCTGGGGGGAAGGGGCCAGGAGAGCATAAACATTCAGGAGCTTTGTCCAAACAGTAACAGGACCTTCCGGATGACAGCACAGTACTGAGCCTGGCACCAGGCCCTGGGGGTAGGTCCTTCTGAGCCCAGGGCCCTGTGACCCTGGTGACTTATGACCTCAGGCCTCTGTGAGCTGGGGCCCTGGGAACTCAGGGGTCTTGTGACCTTGGGACCCAGTGAGCTCCACCCTGTGAGATTGTCAAGGTCATGGCCTATGAGGTCAGCCTGGCCAAGGGCTGCCCTAGAGAAACAGGACAGAAAAGGGCAGGGTCACCTTGGGGACCAGGGTGTCCCCAGATCAGGGTGTAAATGAAGTAAACAAGGAGGCCATCACCCAGAGGGGCTCCAACACTGGGGCGGCCCCACTAAGCAAACCAAACCCTGAGTCTGCAAATGCCTCAAGGTCACCAAGGCAAAGCTCTGGGGACAGCCAATCACCAGCAGCCACTGAAGGCTTTCAGCTGCAGCCGGTCAACTAATTTCCCATTTGCTCCCTCACTTTCTCTGGGGAGGTCTCCACACCCCGCCCACCCACGAGGGGGGTGGCCCCCCACCTCAGCGCAGCCCCATTCAGATCGATTCTTGATCAAATAAGGACGCTCTTAAAGTTGTTAGTAGGCCTCAGTTTATCTTTAAAGGCAGGCGTCAGAAGCGGGCCTCTCTGCCAGAGCGGGCCCCACACGGGCTCCTGGGCGAGGAACTGGAGGGAGCGAGGATGCAGAGGGGACCTGGGTGTATGTCTCAGTATACGAATGAGGACCGGACCGGGAGGCTCCGCGGGACAAAGCCACCAGGGTCCCTCGGGGGAGCCTGAGGCCCCACACTAGTGCGTGGCAGGCCCTGGGCCGGCTAAGCCCACACGGCCCTGGGGATGGTGTTCCTGTGGGCCCCCTTTCCAGATGCGGACACTGAGTCACTACAGGGCTGAGCGCA
>NC_043704.1:7121679-7123559 GCF_006229205.1 Suricata suricatta
AAGAAAGTGACCCTACCTCTCAGACCTGGGACGCTCTTTGGCTATTCCCCGACACGTTTGCCCACGTGTGTGGATTTCAAGCTGTGTTCCCGAGGCTCTTTCCTTCCCAATATTATCGCGGTATCGCTGCAATATTCAAAATATCCCTGGGTCACCTAAGGTTCCTCGAAATGCTTCTGCATAGTCCGTCAAGTTGCTAACCGATTTTCGTTAGATTGCTTCCAATTGTTTGCAGCTCATAAGTCATTCCTCTCTGTCTGAGTATTTCTTTGGGAACATTTCTAGAAGTAAGTCAGGTCTGACGCAACCACCACACAGGGCTTCTGCAGAGAGGCACTTCCAGCATCCTGAACTCCCCCTGTGTAATGCAATGGCCCAAGGTTTGAGGACGGTGACCTCGTCTGTTTGAACCCAACCAGATGAGTCTCAGAGCCCAGGGATTAGCCAGTGACATGGGCCTCAGGCTGTCAGTCTACAGAACTCCCGTGACCTGAGAGATGTTTCAAAATGAACCTGCAGCCTGCTTGCTGCTCCCCAGACGTGGGGGACATTTGTCCTCACAGAGACCCGAGGGAACAAAAGACTCTGCTCTTTGAGAGACATCCAGAAGCCAGTCTTCTTTTTCTCCTGCATCGTACGGTATGAAGATGTGACGCTTGGAACTAAGGCAGAATTTTTGTCACCATGAGGCAAGCCCCTTCAGGCAGAGCTGGGTTGAATTATTACTTGCATGATGTGGTTGCAGCAGGTGCAAGGTCCGCCAGCTGCCACAAAGGAAAAAGCTAACACAAGCAAGGAATACCTCTGTGCCGCCTGGACACCGGAGACCGTCCTGGATTATCCTATGAGCCCTGACCCAGGAGACTGGCATCCTTATCAGAGGATCTGATGTCCCTGCACAGTGAGACAGCTTGTGAAGGCAGGGGTGGAGGCTGGAGGGATGAATCCACAATCCAAGGAATCCCACATGTCCTTATAAGAGAGAGAAGATGCTTGTGACACACAGACATGGGGATGGGGTGTGTGAAAACAGAAGCAGGGGTCCGAGTGACATGTCTATAGGCCAACGGTTGCTGGGAACACCAGTAGCCCTGAGGGGGGCATGAAGCACATTCTCCCAGGGCAATGGGGGGCTCAGTTGGTTAAGCTTCTGACTTCAGCTCAGGTCATGATCTCACGGTTCATGGGTTTGAACCCTGCATCGGGCTCTGTGCTGACAGTTTAGAGCCTGGAGCTGCTTTGGATTCTGTGTCTCCCTCTCTTTCTCTACCACTCTGTCTCTCAAAAATAAATAAACATTAAAAAAAAAGAAATAGATTCTGCCTCGGGCTTCCAGAAGGACCCAGCCCCGCCCACGCCCTGATTTCAGAATTCTGGCCTCAAGGTGGGGAGGATAATAAATTTCTGTTGTTTCCAGCACAGTCTGTGGCCCTTTGCTCCGGCGTCCAAGGAATCTGACATATCTGGATGTTCTCTTTGACCCTAAACTTGAAACCGCTCCCAAGACAGGAAGCCCGGGGATTCTATCCCTCCAGGGCCGTGTGTCTGAGGGACACCCGTCCGGCACCCCTCGTGTGTGTTCAGGTCACCCGGCGCCCCTTAAGGTGGGGAGAGGCACTCATGAGAAAGCATCAGGCCCAGTAAAGCTGGGAACCACGCCATCAAATGTCCCCTGCCATGGGGACATTCATATTAACATGTCACCGAAGCTGAGATGCCCAAGAGGAAACAGAACGTGAGGCCAGAGGTTTTAACGGGCAGAGTTTCTGTCAGTAGAATTTTTCCTTTTTCTTTTTTAATTTTTTTAAATGTTTATTTTATTTTTGAAAGAGAGAGAGACAGAGCGCGAGCAGGGGAGGGGCAGAGAGAGAGGGAGACAC
>NC_043704.1:7123659-7130133 GCF_006229205.1 Suricata suricatta
CTGGCCAAATCATAGGACCACATGGAGGAGCGGTCATGGAAAGACACCAGCGGATCAGAAAGAAGGAAGCCAGGAGTGGTTCTACCAGCCTGGGCCATGCGTCTGGGAGAATTAAGGGACGTGTGATAGGTTATAAATTAGACATTAATAAGTTGTGTGCGCGTCTCCTTAAAGACTAAGGTCCAAGAGTCGAACCGTGTGGTCGCGAGAAGGTGGCCAGTGGGGAAGGAAGCCAAAGCCCACGACTGCCCTTTTCCTCTGCTGGGCACCCTAGAAACCTCTCTGGGTTTGGCTGCTTGCTTTGATTTGCTTCTATTTTGTTTGGGTGCTTTGAATCCACCAGGTCAGTGCGCAGAGGCTGGCTCTGCAAGGTGCTCTGCTCTCCTGGCGTTTCCCTGCAGGGTTTCGGGGGAGCCCTGCAGGGTTTCGGGGGAGCCCCGAGGCTCAGCTGGTCTGAACCGGGCCCCCACCCCCATGAGGAATGTATCCCCCGGGCACGAAGGCGCAAATGTCAGACCCCAGGTCCAGAGAGTTAAAAAATAAAATAAAATTCCTGCCCACCTGGAGGAACGATGTCTCAGACACATTTGTCTCGCCCTTTGCCTCGTTTTCCTTTCCTGCTTTCCCTCCCCTCAGGGCCACCCACGCGGGGTCCAGGGGAGCCCCCTCTGGAGGGTTCAGGATCCGCTTCCTCCTGCCCAGCACCCTCCTCCCTCCTCGCGCGGGTTACATCTCTAAGAAGCGTGGTTTACTGCACTGTGATTTATATCACCTTGATCCTTCAGTTGCCTCTAATTGTTCTGAGTGGGGGAGGGGAGGGTGCTGTGAATTGCTCTCATCGTCGAAGGAGCACCGTTGTTGGACAGGCAGAGACAGTGAGCTCCGCCCTGAGCTGCTGGCCAGCAGAGACACATCCGGATCTGGTGCCAAAGGGTCTCGGTGGAAGGCGGGAGGCGCGGCAGGACACGGGCCAGAGAGGCGGCCGCCGGGCATCGGCCCCTCGGAACCCCGATGCAGCCCCGGCCCGGTTTGGTCACACCTGTCCCGCACAGACCCACCAAGGCTCTGCACCAAAGGCCGCTTGCCTCAGGTGAGGAGGGAGGGCTCTGTCTCTGATCCCAGTTCTCTGGACCCTGAAGGAAGCCAGGGAGGCCTCACACTGGGCTCAGAGACTTCCAGAAGAGGGAGCTCTACCCCGCGCCTTGACTTCCAGCTGGTGGTGACCCAGCTGCCTCTGGGCCACCTCCACTTGCACAGCCCCAGAGAAGCAGGTGCAGGTGCGGACACCGGGAAGCCCCCTGCCCAGGAAATGGGGGTGGGGGGGCAGTGGAAATCCTGAAGCCCACCCCTTGTCTCTTGGAAACACCTGCTCTGTGCTCCCGATGATATTCAATATTAGGAAGGGGTGTGAAAACTCCCCGCCTTTGCCTTGAGGAGGCAGCCATGAAAGAGGTGTTTTCTTTTCTTTTCTTTTCTTTTCTTTTTTTTTTTTTTTTTTTTAGCAAAACCGGTCCCCGTTAAACGCCCTGGATCCTGTTCCTGGAGTCCTAGCCCTCCTGTGCGTGCAGGAGCATTCCGTCCTGGTGACGGGACCCCACGCACAGGGCACAGGCGGGCAGCGCCGGGGCATCGGGCAGAGATGAGGCGGGGGCACCGTGCCTCACCCCCTCGTGGCCCCAGGACCCGGGCCATCCAGCGGATGCCTCTAGGCAGGTGTTCGTGCTTCTGGGTTCAGATGCCACGTCCCTAAACAGAGGCAGGCCTGGCAGACTCCTGTCCTCTGCCGTCTGCCAGAAAGCCTCGCTGCCAAGACGCACAGGAGTAGGTGCCTGCCTCCAGCAGCTCTAGCCAGAGGGCCTGGCTGGGGCTTTGATCTGGGCTGGAGCGCAGTGTGGGAAGCTCGCTCCAGCTCAGGCCTGGGAGCAAGCCCAGGCATCCCAGCTCACTCCCTCCCCTGCAGCTCTCCGTGGAGGGGCCGTGAGGCCAGCCCGAGGCCCCCAGGACAAAATGCCAACCTCGTGCGGGAGGCTGCAGCTGTCCAGGAGCAAGCTGTGTCCCAGCCTCCGGCAGGGATGCCCTGAGGGGGCCATGCATTCCCACGAGGTCCCAGAAGACACGCTCCGGCTCCCAGTCACCTGCCCTAGGTTAGCCCGTGCCTCCTAGTGACTCACACAATCCCCCGTCCACCAAATGCACCAGGTCCTCACTCCCTGGCAACGGGCTTCATTCAGAGACAGATGGTGCCATCAGTCCGAGCCTCTGGCTGGGTCACGACTCTGAGCCTCGCCCGGAAGACACGTGGGAAACGGAGCCACAGAAGCGGGACTTCTGTGGGTTGGTAGCTGAGAGTCAGAGACAACGTGCTTGGGAATGGAATGTTTCAAAGATTTTATCTATTTATTTTTAAGCTTATTTATTTATTTTGAGGGAGAGAGGGAGCAGGAGAATCTCAAGCATACCCTCAGCACAAAGCCTGATGTGCAGCTTGAATGCATGAACCGTGAGATCATGACCTGAGACAAAACCACAAGTCGGATGCTAAGCCAGCTGAGCCGCCCGGCGCCCCTAAGGTTTTATTTCTCGGTTGTTGATCACATTGAGCAGAAGGTATAGGAATTTCCGGGTACCCTGTGCCCCCGCACGTGCACAGAGCCCCTACTATCAACATCACACACTCAGTGGTGCACGGAGATCACCCAGAGCCTGTAGTTCCTACCACGCCATGGCCCCTGGGCTTGGACAGGCATGTGATCACACTGCACCACTCGAGTGTCAGGCCGAGGGTTTTCACTGCTCAGAAACGCCTCTGTGCTCTGCTCTGCAGTCTTCCCCACCCTCCACCCCTGGCAGCTCCTGATCATTTGCCTGTCTCCATAGTTTGGCTTTTCCCGTAACGTCCTTTGGGTGGAATCCCACAGCCGGCTGCCATGTCAGACTGGCTTCTTGCGCTTAGTGATATGCATGCAAGGCCCCCTTGTCTTTTCCTGCCTTCAGAACTCTTTGCTTCTAAGCACCGAATGCTATCCCACTGACTGCAGGGACCTCAGTTTGTCCATCCATCCACCCACTGGAAGGGCAGCTCCCTCAGTCCAAGTTTGGGCAGTTGCGCATCCATTGGCTAATAACACACACCCTTGTGTGGGCTTTCATGGGGACCTAAGTCTTCAGCCCCTTCCGACTCTGGATCATCCGGTAAGAGTGTGCGCAGTTCTGGAAGGAACTGCCGGAGTGACGGCACCCTTCTGCCTCCCCCAGCTCAGAGGGAGCCCTCCCGCGGCTCCGCGCCCCGGCCAGCATCCGTGTCGTCTGCGGTCTGGATTCGGGCTGTGCTGGTACGTGTGTCATGGCGTCTAGAGTGTGCTTTGCCCTGACTGCACACGGGCCGGAGGAGAGGGGAGAGCTGGTCAGCCCGTACCCGGGGTCTGCGCAGGCATCAGAAAAATCAGTCCTGCCGTACGCGTTTGTCGATACCATTCTCGGTTCTATTTAAGTAGCTTATGCACATAGGTTTCTTTTTAATTGTTTTCTTAATGTTTATTTATTTCTGAGAGACAGAGAGAAACAGAGTACGAGCAGGGGAGGGGCAGAGAGAGAGGAGACACAGAATCCGAAGCAGCTCCAGGCTCTGAGCTGTCAGCACAGAGCTAGACATGGGGCTCGAACCCACAAACTGTGAGATCATGACCTGAGTCAACGTCAGAGGATTAACTGAATGAGCCACCCAGGTGCCCCATGAACATATGTTAGATAGACTACTTGATATGTACCAAATACTTTTTTATAAACACAAAGAATTAAAAATTTAGAAAACAGGGATGTACTTCTTCAATAAAAGATCAGAGTAGAACTTTGCGTTATATATTTTCTTTTTTTTCTTTGTGTTTATTTCTTTTGAGAGAGAGAGGGAGAGAGAGAGAATCCCAAGCAGGCTCCGCACTGTCAGCACAGAGCCCGACATGGGACTTGAACCCATGAACCATGAGATCATGACCTGAGCCGAAACCAAGAATCAACACTCCACTGACAGCCCCCTGGGCGCCCCTGCCTTATACATTTCCTTAAATGTGTTTTGGTAAAACTACCCCTGGACATTCTGGAAAGTGTTCCAAAACCCATACTGTGGTCTGAATAGTGCTACATAGAAAATAGCAGTAAATGTTTATGGAAACACGAATCGAAGGATGCTTCTGCGGGGAGGGGGAACAGAGGCGCCCCTCAGTGTGTGGGAGAGGCTTGTGGCCCTGCGGGGCATCATGCCCCCAGCACCCCTGCCCCTCGCTGCGGCGGTGGCTTTTCCTTCCTGAAGGCTAGGCAGGCTGATCTTGGGGAGGCTGGTAATCATACATTTTGCCTCGTGAGAAAATGTAGGGCAGTGGTGAAGGGGAATGACTTCACTGTCAGATTATCTGTAAGATCCTCAGAGAGACGACAGAGTAACAGGACTCGCGTCCCCTAGAGCAAGCTGCTCACTCGGTACGTGTGAAACAAAGTGTATTAAATTGTTTAAGACTTTGTAATTGTTGGGGCACCTGGGGGGCTCAGTCAGTGACGCACCCGACTTCGGCTCAGGTCAGGGTCTCAAGGTTCATGAGTTCAAGCCCCGCGTCAGGCTCTGTGCTGACAGCTCGGAGCCAGGAACCTGCTTCAGATTCTGTGTCTCCCTCCCTCTGTCCTTCCCCTTCTCTCTCTTTACTCTCTCTCTCAAAAATAGATAAACATTAAAAAAATTTTTTTAATGCTTCAGTGGCCTAACAAAAAAAGACACTGTCACTGTTACCTCTGATCTCAGGAGTAATAATACTAGCAGAGAGGATGCACAGGATAAGATAAATCCCAGGAAGGAGGAGTCCAACTGAAGCACAAGAGCGCCAGCTGGTGGGGGAGGGGCGGAGGAATGAACGGGTACCCGGCCTCTGAGTTGGACAAGGCTATGGTGGCCCGATGGGCTGGAGAGAAGCTGGCAGGTGACACCTGGGAAGCTGGGGTGTGCTGTGTGGCTGTGAGGCCCGGCCTCCGGTCGGCCGGCAGGGGGCCCTTCAGGGCAGGAGGCATCACAGCCTGTGCTGGACGTGGCCCAGCAAGAGAGCCAGTGAGCCAGGAGCACCAGGGCTGGGGCAGGAGCCAAGAAGGGCGAGTGTCGGGGCGGCACTGGGCTGGGCGTGCAGGACAGCGGCTGTGAGAGCCGATGCCAGGCGTGAGGGGCGCAGGAACCACGCAGGGGCCACAGGTGATGGAGAAGCCATCCTGGCAGAGGACAATGGGGACCCCGGGGGGGGGGGGAGTGGTATCTTCCAGTCCCCGAGGGACCCTGTGCAGGCAGAGCAAGGGCCCCAAAGAGCCCGCGCCCTGATCCCCTAACCAGTGAATATGCTGCAGCCCCCTGGAAGGGGAGTTCAAGTTGTAGGCAGATCTGAGACCGCTACCCAACTGACCCCACACGGAGTAGTTATCCTGGGGTGTCCAGTCAAGGCCCGAGTCACAGGGGCCTTGCCAGCAGGAGGACCTGGGCGGACACAGCTGCTGTGTGAGGAAGGGGCCCTGGGCCCTGGAGGAGGCAAGGAAACGGCTTCCCGCTCCGAGCTTCCGGGAGGTGCTGGCGCCTGGACCTTAACTCCAGGCCTCCTAAAGCATGTGATGAGGACCGCAGGTGTCTCAGGCCACCAAGCGCAGGGTCAGCTGTCACAGCAGTGGGAGGGAGCTGGTACACGCTGACAGAGCGCTCTCCGTTCCTGAGTTCAGCACAGGACCAGGGAAGGACATGGGTGCTTAGGAGCAAGGATAATGTGACCATCCTCAGGCCCTGCCTCTGCAGGTGGGGGTGGGGAAGGATGCGCTGGGCACTCACCTCCTCTCAGGGCTGGCTGGGCCCAGGCCGGGGTCCAGGTGTCTGGTGTCTGGTTGCCTTGTCCGGCCCCGGAGCTGCAGAAGGAGGCGTGCGGGTTTCGGGACCAGGGGGACCTTGCCTCGAATCCCAGCTCCCTGCTAATCAGCTGCACAACTAGGGCCGTCAGTGACTTAGCCTAGCCGGACCTCAGTTTCCCCCTCTGCGAAATGGGCATAAGAATCTCAACATGAGGGTTGCAGGCACAATTACAGAGGGGGAGCATCAAGAAGCACACACCGTCTGGCAGTTAGCAGGAGCTCAAGAAATAAAAGTTGTTGCGAATTTTGCACATTTACTTATTAAAGTGGAAGGTCTGTTATCAGCCTCCGAAGACATTGAGCCACAGCATATGAATCAGGACAATTCTGCTCCAGATATAAAGTGAGAGCAGACCCTCCAGCGGGCCGTTCTGGGCTCTGCAGGGAGGTGACCGCTGCAAGAGAGAGCTGCCTTGAGCTCCTGCTCCAGGGGACCAAGTGCAGGCCAGACCCATGTCAGTGGGCTCCTCCTCACCCACAGAATGCAGGCAAGCTCCCCCAGGGGGCGGCCTCCTTCCCAGAGGAAATTCTAGATGGCATTAAAGGCACACA
>NC_043704.1:7130233-7133172 GCF_006229205.1 Suricata suricatta
CCCGCGGCGATGGCCTGGCCGAAAACAGACCGGCCCGTTTCAAAGTATCCGTGAGTCCTGTGGGTTTCTTACATCCCGGCACAGTTACCAAAAAAGGGAAGATTCTGAAACTTCCTCACTGGCTGGGTTTAAAAACAGCGCCCTCCCACTGCCTTGACGGTGACTGTCCCTCCCACCATCCCGCTCACAGCTGTCCCTTGTATAAACTTCTACCTCCTTTGTCCTGCTTTGGATGAATCCTTTCTCTCTCTCTCTCTCTCTCTCTCTCTCTCACACACACACACACACACACACACACACACACACACACACACACACACACACACACCCCACCGCGCCACAGGCTCACCCTCCCCTGATCGCCACCCCACCTTCGGGGGCCCCCACCCGATCCGATCCAGAAGGACACCACACTTTCTAGGTGGGTGCTTCTCCGAATTGCCTGTAAGACTGGAGGAAAGGCATTGAGAGTCCCCGGCTCCAGGAATTTGTGATTTGTTTGCATTCTAAATATGCATTCACACTGGCTCCTTTTTCCTTATTCGTTTTGTCTTCTTTTCTTTAAAGGGCATCTCCCGTCGGTATAAACTTGAGTCTTAGGAAACCTAGGTGTGGGTGAGTCCTCAGTTCAGCGACTGACCGGCCTCCCTCTGAGAGGGGAACTGAGCCCAGACTTAGGGAGACAGCGTGTGAAGGAGGAGGCAGGACCAGGCTGCGGGGCTCCATCCATCCCCATGGCTGGGAGAGGCCGGGGTTGGCCCTCAGAGCCACCAGAGCCAGCCCAGCATGTGGCCACCTGGGTTCTGGCCCCCAGAACCGAGAGAGCGTGCATTTCTGTGCCTTTTAATCTCCCAGCTGTGGTGCCTTTTTCAGGACCCTGGGTCCTGTTGTACCCAGATTTTAATATCGCCCCCAAAAACCAGAGACCGCCAGGGAGGCCGAAGCACACATGCAAAAGCAAAGGGCTTTATTACGAATTTAGGCCCAGCCAGCCTAGACTTGGGCTCACAGACTTCAACACAGTGGATCCACGTGGAGGGAGCCTGGAACACGGTGGGGCAGGGCCTTTTATGAGTTTGGGAAGGGGAGTTACAGGAAATTGTGACACAGGTATAGGGGTCCAATCAATATAGCATCACATCATTGACAATAAATTTAACCAATTACAGAGTGGACCCAGAACCCCCAGGTAGGGCATGACTAGGACCCTCAGGTAGGGCGTGACTAGTCTTAACCTCCATCTTTAGGCCCGCCCTCAGAAATGTTAATAGTGTTAGCTGGCCTTCAAGGTCAGAGGGGAAACCTGAATCAGATCTACATCCTTACAGGACACCTTTCTGGGGGAGGCAGGGAGGGGTCTATAAAAATGAAATAAAACCCCAGCTTTTAGGGGAAATAGTTTCTCCTGTGTACCAGCCGCTGGCGCTGGTAACGTTGACTCTCACACCAGGGTTGGAAATGGTGAGTGGCAGGGATTTCTGTTAAGGATTACGCAACAGCCCGGGAAGGGGAGGCTAAGACCCGTCCACACAGCCGCCAGCCCTTTGCACTTTGGTTTCTCCAGGAGCCCTGATGATGGCAAACTTTGTGGTTTTTTCCTTTTAATCACAGTGGCCTGGATCTCTCATCCTTTCTCAGGTGGTCTGCGCGGTGGAGACAAACACGTTGCCCGAGAGTCCTCAGAGTCCTGCGCGGAGCCTCGTGAGTCACTCCAGGGTTTTTAAAGATGACTGGCTGTGAGCGGACTTGTCAGGAAGATCAGCCTCGGGCCGTGGCTGTGCATGCCGGGCCAGGCGGTGCAGGACGCCGTCACGTGGGCCAGGAAGCAGGCCGACAGCCTGACCCAGCTCCGAGGGCCCGGGGACCGCTGTCTTCCCGGACGCTGGGGCGCTTCCCCATCGGTCGTCTCTGTGTCGTTAGGTGCACACTGTGTGAATAGGGAGCTTGTAGATGTCCGTGTGTATCAGTGTGCACGCCCACCACTCTGTCTCTCTCTGTATATACATGTACACACACACACACACACACACACACACACACACACACACAATAGCATATGCTACACGTTCCATATACGACAGAAATAGCCTAATGAGTGGGAATAAATGGATGGTTTTCAGACTTTTATTAAAGTCAGAGAATCTCCTTTATTGTGAAAAATCAGCCTACTTAGAATGTGCCAAGAACCAAAAAATCGGGGCTCCACAGAAGACCACAAGTAAGGTGAAGCGCCCCGGACCCTCCCCACAGCTCGCGTGGGAATCCTTCCCGGTGCCTGGAGGAAAAGAAACACCTCCTGTTTAGGGCGGTGTGCTTAGCTGGAAATGATGACAGGGGAGTCCTTAATGCCACAGCCTGGCGGTGCAAAGGAGGAGGGGGGCGGGGAGCTCAGGGTGGGGGAGGGGCTCAGGCAGCCAAGACCTTGTGGGGCCCCAGAAGTGCCCCTGTGCCCGCCCCCATCACCCGTGGTGTTAGTGCAGGTGCCCTGTGTCCCTCTTCACAGCTACATAGTATCACAAGGCGTGAATGCACCGCAGTGTGTCTGTTCTGTGAATGTCCTCTGGGCTCTGAAGTTTGGCTCCATTACAAGTAGACAAGTAGACGGCTGTAACACTCCCTCCTGCGGGGGACCAGCCCACGCACCAGAGTCTAAGGGTCTCTGAGTAGGGGGTTGGTGTCAGCGAAATATCTATAAGAAAGAACACAGACAACATGAATGGTGAAAGAGACCACCCTTTACTGTGAAACTTGGTGTCTTATATACCATAGGTGATTACATCTTTCTTTTAATGATTACATTGTTTGCAACTTCTTAGGAATCACATGTTTCAGAATAGATCATTGTTTTCATGGGAGAGAGAACAGAAAGTTAAAGACAGAAATGGAGTACAATACAGAAGATCAAAAAACATAATTTACCACTAAAAATACATCAGCAG
>NC_043704.1:7133272-7134632 GCF_006229205.1 Suricata suricatta
CCTCTAACCAGGGAGGAAGTTTCAATAAGAAAGTCTGCCCATTTACTGAAACCACAATTACCAAGTGGCATGAATAATAGGAGAACTAACTCCAGTCTCTGATCCATTTAGGTCAAGCAGTCAAGCACACACATTTTCAAGTAGGAGAAGCAGGGTCCCAAAGACCACACAGCACTTCTGGTTGGATGAGCCCCAACACCCTCCATCTATCCGTGTCTTGCCACGGACCCTGTGACAGCCCTTCCTTCTTTATTTTCCAGCCTCCTTTTGTCGTTTTCTCTCTCTCTTCCTTTCTCCCTGCCTGTGCCCTCCTCTCACGCCAGACCCCCAGGGTGGCTACAAGGGTGAGGGCCTGTCTGCTTTGGGTGGGATTTCGGATGCCCTTGACCTTGGCCCTTGCTCAATGCCTTCTCTCCACCTCAGTGAGGCTCGAGCTTTTTGGAAAGCATTTTGGTCTCTTTCTCTCGAAGAGAAATGTACTCACACCGTCTGGCTGGGCAGTGCCATGCCCATGCCCTCCACTGCTGCCCCGAGTGCTTCAAGGTGAACGGACCAGAGTGTCCGCTCGGTCCTGACCACAGGCATGCAGTCTGGGCAGTTGTCTGAGCGTTCGTGGGTGAGAAGAACAGTATGTGTTCCACTGGGGTATTCTGCAGCCTTTACAGACCTGAGGGAGCACAGTCGATGGGGATGGTCAGCTGCGGCGCGATTCCCGAGGGACAGCCTGCAGACACGAGGCAACTGCATTCAAGTTACCTCTGGAAAGCGGGGCCTCCCACTGCTTCCTGTGTGGTCCCTGTTGGTGACTTGACAGAGCCTGTGGTTGCTTCTAGATTTAAAATAATAATAATAATATATTTTACAGTGTTTTATTTATTTTTGAGAGAGAGTGTGAGCTGGGGACGGGCAGAGAGAGTGGGGGACAGAGGATCCAAAGCAGTCTCTGTGTTGATAGCAGAGAGCCTGACGCAGGGCTCGAACTCCAAAACCGTGAGATCGTGACCTGAGCTGAAGTCAAAGCTCAATCAACTAAGCCCCCCAGGTGCCCCCCACCCCAATAATATATTTTTAAATGAAGGCATAAAACAATTTTTCAAAACTCATAGAACGTAAACAACACGGAGAGTGAGCCCTAACATAAACTATGGGCTGAAGTTAATAATAATCATGTATCAAAATTGCTTCATCAGTTGCAACAAAGAGACCACACTACCAAAGATGTTCATAGCAGGGGACACTGTGCCCAGGGGCAGAGGCCGGGCATATGAGAACTCTGTGTACATCTGTGCGATTTTTCTGTAAACCTAAAGCTTCTAAAATATAGTGTCGTAAGAAAGAAAGAAAGAAAGAAAGAAAGAAA
>NC_043704.1:7134732-7158301 GCF_006229205.1 Suricata suricatta
GAGCGGGATGGTGGGAGGGACAGTCACCGTCAAGGCAGTGGGAGGGCGCTGTTTTTAAACCCAGCCAGTGAGGAAGTTTCAGAATCTTCCCTTTTTTGGTAACTGTGCCGGGATGTAAGAAACCCACAGGACTCACGGATACTTTGAAACGGGCCGGTCTGTTTTCGGCCAGGCCATCGCCGCGGGCCTCGATCAACTGCGGTTGCTCAGGCCTGCCATCTGGATGCCGCCTCCACAGGGCACCTCCTGGGCTTCTCTCCGGGTCTGGGACACTGGGGCTCCCAGAAGCCCTGCACACTCCCCCCGCTGTCCGGGTGAGAGCCTGGCGCTCAGGCTCCTTTGATTCCTGTGAAAGTCTCCTCTGCTTAAAAAAAGAGAGTTTTAGGCCAGACAGGACCGGGTGGGGGATGGGGGAGGGTGTGGATATCAGAGTCTCAGCTGGAAGGAAGGAGCAGCACCCAGGCACAGACTGTAGCTGGAGGTCCCCTGGCCTGGGGGCCTGGCCCAACTGGACAGTGTCGTCGTGCTCCTCCTTCACATCTCGGCTGTCTGCTCTCTCTCTGTGCTTCCCGTGCACCCCGTAGAGAGCCAAGACCAGGAAGGGGGCTCCTTCCAGCAGCGGCACGCAGTGGCCTCTGGGGGCTAGTGATTCCTGCCCCGGCTTGAAAGGCATGTTCTCAATGCCCGGATTTTAAGTCCCTTGTATGATGGAAACGTGGTCACAGCCAGAAGGAAGATGCCAGTATAAAGACAGGGCCACCCGACGCCCATCAGACGGGCAGAGCCAGCGCCCAGGTTAGACTCTCCCAAGGGCTGCAAAGCCGTTGGGGGCCGCTTGGCCTGACCTCAGGGGAAGGGTGAAGCAGAACTTCTCACTCCCCTGGCCATTTCTCTCCCCAGCTCTGCACCTGTTCCTTCTAGCCGTGTGACTCCTGAAGACTCAGGGATGGCCCGAGTGCTGGCTGGACTGCTTGTGTAGGGCAGAGAGGGTGGCTCCTCCCTACACAGCACACATGTAAGCGTGGCCCTTTTTGTTTTTTTACATTTAATTATTATTGAGAGACAGAAAGAGACAGACCACGAATGGGGTAGGGACAGAGAGAGAAAGAGACATAGAATCTGAAGCAGGCTCCACGCTTTGAGCTGGCTGTCAGCACAGAGCCCGATGCTGGGACTGAACCCACGAACTGCAAAGTCATGACCTGAGCCAAAGTGGCTCAGCCAACTGAGCCACCCAGGTCCCCAAACTTGGCCCTTTTAAGCCTCCTATTAAACAGCTGCCTACACTGGGTAGGGCCCCAAATCTCTGCCATATATCCCAGAATCCTGTTCATTTTTCCATCTGCCTATCCATCCATCCATCCATCCACCCAACACCTATCCCTTCATGCATCCACCCATCCACCACCCATCCATCTATGCACACATTCATCCATCCACCCATCCACTGATCTACCCATCCACCCATTTTTTCACCCACCCACCCATCCACCATCCATCATTTCATCCATTTATCCACCCACCCACCCATCCATCTACCCACCCATCCACCCACCCGTTCATCCATCCATCCATCCATCCATCCATCCATCCATCCATCCATCTTCCCATCTGCACATCCACCCATCCATCCATCCATCCACCCATCTATCCATCCACCCACCCAGAATGAATTCATCCATCCATGCATCCATGTACCCATCCATCTATTCATACATCCACCCATCCATCCACCCAGCATGAATTCATCCATCCATCCATCCATCTATCCACCCACCCACCTATCCACCCACCCGTCCATCCATCCACCCACCCAGCATGCTTGCATGCCTCCATCCATTCATCCACTGTCCATTTATCATTCATCCTCCATATCCATCATCCATCCACTTTTCATCATTCCTCCATCATCCATCTGTCCAATCTCCATTATCCACCACCCATCGTCCATCCCCATCTCCTAGAAAGGTCTTGGGATATGCTAATGTGCCAGGAGCTGTGCTTGCCCGTGGAGTGACAATGGTTTCAGGAACAGAGTTCTACTGTCACGGAGCCTTTGGTGCAGAGAAAGCAGAGAGAGCTGCATGGCGGTGTCAGCTGCAGGCCCAGGGCACATGCAGTGTTGCAGGCAGGGTGCAGCGGGTGCCTGGCCCTCCACCCTCCTCCCCTCACTCTTACTCCAGATGACTGTAAGATTCCGACCTTTTTGGTGTTATAGGGTGGAGTCAGGTCTCTGGCTACTTCCTGCTGAGATAGGGGCAGCGTGATGATTGGGGTTTGTGGTCGGAATCATAGAGTACCGGTAAACCAGCAGCAGGTGGGTAGAGGCTAGGTTGGTGAATCTGGATACCAGTTCCTTTAAAAAGTTGGAAAACCAGTGGAGCAGACACGGTCCCAGTAAGGCTATGAGGAGGAATGAGATCATGGTTTGGGCCAGGGTGGACAAGAGGCTAATTAATCATAGAGACCAGTTGAAGAGGCTTTCATACCAATTTTGGTTTTTGGCTCCTTATTTTTGCCCTTTCTTATAGATGGCCGCGAACCACGGCTAAGCTATCTTGTATAATTCCTGAGCTATTGGCATAGAAGCAACATTGTTCCCTAAAGCCTGGCATAGCCCCCCTTGGTTTAATGATAATAAGTCTAATCCTTGCCTGTTTGGTAACACCATTTCAGCAAAGGAATCCAAGGAGTGTTGTAACTGACTAATAGCGCTTTCTACCTAGGTTAGATCAGCGTCAATAGCCTTAGTTAATGCATCCTTTAGATGGGGCCTGATCGTGCTGAAGCAATTTTATGGAACAAAACAAATTATAACTCTGATGTAAGGTTAGGAATAATGGGAGGGAGTCTCCCAAACAATTTTATAAGGAGTAAGGCCTAGGGCTTAAGGGGAATTTTACCCTGTAAAGGGCCTAGGAAGGAGAGTTTACCCAATGTCCACCAGTCTCCATGGTTAATTTGGTGAGGGTCTCTTTTAAGGTTTCTAATATCTGGTGCTGCCTGGTTTACAGAAGTAAGAACGACAGCAGATCGGTTTCCTGGTTTTTCCAGGATCCTTGGGCGCACAAGTGCGATATGCCTGCATGATTCCTTCTGAAAAGACGGCCGGAGACTCATCTTTTCCTGTTGTGCATGATTAACCTTAGCCAAATTGGTGGGCCATCTAGCGGCCACTTGAAGACCCCCCTTTAGAGTCTGGCGGTAGAGGTATAGGCTCCCCTTTTACCTTTTGCTATGTTAAAATTCCATGCCCAGATCAGAGGCAATTAATACCAACAGAACATAATCAGGAACTTTTGCTGTTTCCCCAGCCTTCTGGGGCAACATTTGCCAGTCCGATGGCAAAGAGAAAGGACAGTTTATTTTACTGGACCGATGACTCCTCAGGCTTCTGCCGTGCTAGACTGTCCTAACCCGAAGGCCGGGACTGGGACCGCTTGTCCCCAGCGATTGGCATTGGCGGTACCTGTTTCCTCCGCCCTGACCGGCAGGGCGGAGAATTGTCGTGGGTCCTTCTCCTGAGGGAGGGAGAGAAAAAGGGGGCAGGAGAGGGAGACACAAAGAGTAAAGACAGAACTCATGGTTCTCCGATCAGGTGAAAAGAGAGTTTATTCAAAGAACTGTTCTTTATATAGTCTTCAGGGGGGGAAAAGGAGGCAAGCTGAGCTAGGCAGGCTACAGAGTTGAATGCATATTCAAAGAAGAGCCCCGACTTTTGCCTCAGCAATCTTGGGGGATGGAAAACTAACACTGAATAAGGTTTTGATCTTTTGTGTGCCTTGGCCATTCATGTCTAGCTCAGCAAGACAGTCGCCAAAGTTATTTTGACCAGGAAATGGCAATCTTCAGCCTCCAGATGCAAATCTTGTTTACTGGCTCACTCAAAGGAGTGATAATCCTTGCCTGAAGCAGACAGAAAACTTGGAGGGCCGGACACCAGACCAGCCAGCTTCCAGGGTGTGGCTGGAGCAGGGCTGGAGATCTGTGGAGCCAGAGTCTTTTTGAGGGTCAGTTTAAGCTGATCAACTGGATCTGGATCACCTCACCAGGTTGAGGGTTTTTTCTGAGTCGGTCCACTGAACTCCAGAGAGATACCTGAAACTTTAATAGGGGCTGAACTTTTTGTTTAGTTGCATATCTGTGAATTTCACCTTTAAGTCTTTTGGAAAGGCGTGACCCCCATTTTAGATATCATTCTCACAGACTAACAAACCTGAGATCCAACAACAAATATTCAAAGGCACTCAGAACTAGAATAACATTTACAGTAGTGCATTGCTGAAACATTTTTTCTCTCTAAAAAAAAAAAAAACCTCCCTTATCAGAGATAGCCAAATCGAGACTAATGCACTGGTAGAACGAGTCCAGTCTTAACAACCTTGGCCTGATTATTTACATAAGCTCAGCAAGAATAGGATTGTTCATGAGGATTTTATAAGGCTTGCTTTGCTGGGTCCTTTATAAGGAATCTCCAGATTGAACTTTTAGTAGCCACTCTGGGCCAGAAGCCAAGCCAAGCCAGCACTTTCCATGAGACAGGCCTGGAATACCTGTTGAGTTGGGCCAACTCCTCTTCCCGAGGTTCCCAAGGTATGCTGAGGTCCCTACATCTGCCAGGAAGTGACCTTCTTTACTCACCTGGGGAGGCTGCTGGGAACTCTGTGAGCAAGGTATCCAGCCAACATTTCCAAGAGGCTTTATGGCTCCATGTTCCATATAGTCAACCTTTGTTCCTTAAAGCTGTCAGGTCATATCTGAGTCTATGCATGACTCTCAAATAGGACATTCCAATCAAAGCTTTTGTAAAATAACCAGTATTTCTAGTGGTGTCCTGCTATAAAATGAACAGATTCTTATTGAACTTATGCAAACAATTGTAATTGCCATGGAAAAAGAAAACTCACTGTGAGTTTTTGAATTTCAGATTGTTTAAGTAGATAAAAAAGATAAATGCTTTGGTAGAAACAACATTTGATAACGTTAAAGGCAGCTTTTTTGGTACAACAGTGTTTTTAAGTAACCTGACATTCTAAATAAAAGGGCTGAATTGTGTAAGACTTTTTACCATTTAACTCCTGGGAAGTTTGTTAAGACCTTAGGAAGTTATAAAGCACATCCTAAATAGAATTACAGATTATTACAAATCTGAAAATTCTATTTAACCAAAGTGGCAATGAAGGATCCCAAAGGTAAATGCATAGCATTACATGGTGGTTAGGAAAACCGAACTCCTTCAACGTTTAAAAGTTAACTAAGAATCAAGGACCTGACAAAGAGAAGCCCTAAAGCTTCTTTGGCCTTTTTGGCAGACAAGAGAGAAAGTCTCCATTTACATAGTCTTATCAAGAGCAGATCAACAATTTGGAAAAACTTGTCTTTTGAACGGAGAGAAAAGCAGAATTTCAACCTTATACCAATATATCTTTAAAATTTCATTTATCTCAACCTCACACATAAAATTCCTTTTCAATGATTTCTTTCATGAACCTTCTACAACTTTCCTTTCCCTAATGTCCCAAAGCCATTTCTTTCCAAAAACCCATCTCATTTAGGACAAAATTACTTTCTTTTACCCTCAACACAAATGCATTTGTATTTCTTCTATCTTTTTTACATATCACCAATTTTATCCCCAATTTCCTGCATATAGGGCTGCTTTTCTTATTTTCCCATCAGTCTGAACCTTTAGTTTCCAATTGAGGACTTAGATACCAACTGAGAGGTATTTATCCCAGAGTTTTTCGTGGGTGGTAAACTTATGAACCAATTGAGTACAAAGCAGGTTTTTAACAGTTTTAAATATCCCTAGTTGTTTTGCCACGAGTCAAAAGCACAAGCATCTACAGACCTCATCCTATACCAATATTCCAATCACTAGTTGTGGCTCGTGCTTCAGTTTTGACCTGGAAATTTTGTACAAAAAATCTGACTTTGGTGGTGTTTTCTTTCTTATCACCTAGGGCAGAGGGAGAAGCTGGCCTTGCCTGAGACCTGAGCAGTTATGCAGGCTGGCTCTTCCCCACCGAGGCGGTACAGAAAAAGGATGGGGGAAGGGAGTGTAAGAGGAGAGGCTCCCCAGGGGGCAGAGAAGGAGAATTTTCAGTTTAAAATTTTTCTTCAATTATAGCTGTTAACCTGGGAAATGAATGAGGGAGAAGTCCTCACATCTACAAGGCAGAGGAACACAGAGAGAGTCAGTGTCCCCTTCAGTACGATTTTATCTCAGCCAGACCAATAAGGTCTCCTTCTCTGCACAGTCCCAACCCCATGTTTTCTGAGGCGGTGTCGCAAAGACAGACAAAGGGGTAGGGGTGTCCCCTCTAATGAGGAGACCAGTCAGATACTCATCTGGCCATGTCCCAAAGGAACTTGGGTGATGCTTAGCCATAGCAGTCTCAGCATTGTGACTTTCGATTGGAAGCTGTTCACTGCTACCACAGACACTAGGCAGGCTTGCCAGACTGAGTTGCACATTCACATTCACCTACGCATAAGACCAAAAACAATGACAATGACAACTGGACAAAACGGGTGCAGAAGTGGCCACAAAACAGGTGTTTACAGGTTTACTAAAGGGCCCAACTGACGTGTCGGTATGGCCCCAGGGTGGGAAGTCATGTGTCCAGACCTCCATTTAATACCCCAGACAAAAGCACATGTGCATTCAAAATTTAGATGATAAACTAGTTTACCTCTGGAGGTTTAGACAGGTGACTATTACAGATTACTGGCGCCATTTCCAAGGTGGAAGGGAAGACAAGTGTCTTCCCGGCTCCCAAGACCTAAATGTCCCTGGGAGTGTCTTTTCCTCTTAGCTTCCGAGGATGGGAGGAGGCAATGAGGCATATTACATTCAGGCAGGTACAGAAACAGAGAGTGGGAGGGGAAGGCAGAAGAGGCAAGGTTAAGATTATAGGAGCCCTCTGGAGGTTATCAGTCCCAGAGAATGTCGGCCAGTCCAGCTGGGCAGCGTGTCCTCAGTCAGGATAGCTTTAGGTTAAAGCCATAGTTCTTTCCTCTTTTCCTGAAACCGGAGAAGTTATTTAATATGCATTTAAGGAGGAGGAGCCTCGGGGTAAAGACGGCAGCATGGCATTTTTTCTCGGTTTCTTGGGCAGCAGTAAAATCCTTGGAGAAAGAAAAGGTTTTAATCAAGGTGAGGGTGAGGGTTTCAACTTCTGGCCATCCAAGGTTGAAGGCTGGCCATTCGTTCTTGCAAAAGACAGAGACCTTCTCTTTTTTACTTTAAGCCTAAACCCGTCAGCTCTTTCCCTAATGGTCTTGGAACGGTTTGAGGTTAAAGTCAAAGGGTAGTTTGAGTCTGTCCCATAGCGTCAGTCCAAACAAACCAAGACAACACACAACAAAACTAGGACAAGGAACATGGGAACCAGGCCTTCTGGCCAGTGGAGGCAAAACCGAGAGTGAGAGGACAGCCTTACACTGTGCTGCGGGTTCTCATTGGGCTCTTGGATAATTTCTGGGAGCTTATTAAAATTAACAGACTTATTCGGGGCTGCTCGCATGCCTGTCAGCAAGCACTGGATCATCTGATCCCGTCGCCTGTGGCCAGTTCCCTGCTGCTGGTAACTCCAATTAGGGTTGGCTGCCGGTATGGCCTTTGCCCCAGTAGGTATTGTGGGATCCGTAATATGAATCTGGTCTGTGTGGTCTCGAGCAGCTGCCTGGATTCGTTTCCTTTCCTCTGAGGTTAAGGTAGAGGTCAGGCTCACACGGATATCATGCCAGGCGAGATCATATGCTTGGGCCAAATATTGGAATTCCTTTATGAATTGCGAGGGGTCCGAGGAGAATGACCCCAAGCACTTTTTATGGCCAACAGATCTGGTTGGAAAAAAGGCACATGAACTTCAAGAAGCCCCTCGGCGCCCGCCACTTCCCTGAAAGCTGAGATGGCCGGCGCGGAGGCATTTTAAGGCTGTTGGTGAGCGCAGGTTTGAGTGGTGATAGGGACTGCGGAGGAAAGGGCAGGTACCAGAGGAGAGATGGCGGGAGAGGGGGCGGGTCCTGGGAGGGGAGATGGTGGGTGGGGGGGCGGGGCCGTAAGATCACCCTAGGGGTCAGAGGTCAGGGAGAGGGGGAGCAGAGATTCACGCGGTAGGGGGTTGGGAAGCGTGGGCCAAGGGGCGGCAATGCGAATCCAAAAAAGCCATAACTTAAGGAATCTCTGCCCATTCGCCCTGCCTCCGGCAGAAATTATCTAGGTCCGTGAGAATTTGGAAATCGAGGGACCCTTCTGGAGGCCACTGAGATTGGTCATCTAGCTTATAAAGGGGCTGAACGGTAGTGCAGAAAGGGACATGGCTGTTACCCGGAGGTCATTAGCATAACCAAGGAGTGGAAAGTTCTTTAGAAGGCGCTGTAAGGGGTGAGCGCTCCCTTTGCAAGTTCTGGCTTAGATTGGGAAGTGCCCATAATATCCGGCCTAAAGTCTGGGGACTGAAGTAGGCGTCCCTGTGTTCAGACATGAGACTCGGAACGGAGAGTTGGCTCATCCTAGGAGGGGACTTCTCCCCAACCCAGAAGGCCGGAGCGGATATAGCCGCTGGGACTATATACCGCCAGAGTATCCCCTGGGGCTATGGCGGAGGGGTTATCCTGAAGCGCCTCGATTTAGGACAGGGCCCCGACGGAGGCTCGGCTCGGATAATTGGGGAACTCACCCAATTAGTTGGTGAGGTAGGGTTCGGATCCTGGACCAGAAGCTCCACAGGAGGGCCCCGGCCTTTGGGGCAGTTTCCATTTCCAGCACTAAGGTTAGATCCCACATCGGGGAGGAGAGGGCTCAGCTAGCTGCTGAGCTACTATCTCCTCCTGGGTTTCGGCACCAAATGTAAGATTTAATAGATGGAGGCAGAGATGGGAAGAAAAAGACTACGTTATGGAGCCAAGAACGCCTTTATTGGGATCTGCGATTCCCGGGCGAGGTCCCATGACCCAGGGAGTGGGAAGTCGGGGAGGTCGCGCCTGATGGGCGATGGGCGGGGGGGTTTTATGGGTGAGGAGTTCTGGGTTTGATCTTGGGAGGGCAGATTATCAAGTAAGGGCATTTCAGGGGTGTGGCGGGATGGAATAGGTTGTCTCCTCTGTCAGGGTGATGGGAAGCTGGAGCTTCATGATTGGCTGCTTCCAAATGGGGCAGGACATCCCAGGTCTGCAGGTGAAGGGTGGGGGATCATCTGTGTACATGTTCTCCTCCAGCCCTCAGAGAAATGGCCGCTCGGTCACCACCTTAAGGTGACTCTAACAAGGTCACGCAGCCAGGGAGGGTGAGCCAGACACAGGCTCCATCCATGTCCATCACCAGGGCTCCCGGGTCAGGGGCTAGTGAGCAGCTCGCTGCTGACCTCACTCGCTCCTCAGGGCATGCCTGCAAAGGCAAAGCAAGGGCTACCCCAGAAGTGATCTGGCAACCAAGTGCCTGGATGGTAGGGGGAAGCACTCCAGAAGCCCTGCCTGAAAACGCAATCTGTATCCACTTTCCTTGTCACCAAGTTCATGGCTTCCAAAGAGCATCTCAAGACCAACTACAGATGCAAGATGCCAGCGCTTTGCATGGTCCCATAGCTTGCTGGAGCCAGGCCAGGCTTGAGGCTGCTTCTCTGGGGGAACCCCTCACTGTGGTGGGTGCTAACATTCGGGGTAACCAAGCAAGAGAGACTTTCACTGGATCTGTCTTTTCTCCAGAGGTAATGAAGGTGCTGAAAGAGAGAAGCCATCCCTGTGGGGGCTGGATGTAGGGGACCTGGCGGACATTGCAAAGGGAAAGTGTTATCACAGCTTAATCACAGGGGATGGAGAATGCCCAAGTCTTACCGGATACCCCAAGGTGAACAGTGGCCCCACTGCTCTCCCTCTCACGTGACCACCACCGGGAAGCTCAGACAGGATCAGCGGGGACGCAGTTTTCCCATCCTGCCTCTATCAGGGCAGGGCCGGCTGGAGTTTCTGTCAGTCACACGCAGCGACCAAGGCGGCCCTCACATGTGTTCCCTGAAATCCTGCTTGTCTGTCCTTTCTTCCAAAACAAAGAAAGACCGTTCTCAAGTTCTAAAACTGGAGCACAGTGAGAGACAAACAGCTCGGGAATAAACACCCAAGTGAGTCACTTAGCGCCAAACTTTCCTGAGTTATAATAATCTCATCATCTTCACCCCTGGAAAGAGCTTTCCAACGACTCCTTCCTTTGGGGTTTGCAGAAGAAAAACTAGCACAGGTGGCCGGATGTTCAGGTAGGGATGGACGCATCGGAATCGGTCAGGTTCAGAGGAAGATGTCTATTATCCCAAAGAACGGCGTTAAAGGAATTCAACTAGGAAGCCATACTTTGCCCCCAAACGTCAGGACAACTGCTCAATGCCCATGGAGTCCCCTTGAGTGAGAGGCGACATGGTCGAGAGGCAGGGGGAAGGGCGGGACCATCCCCTGAGCTGGGGTCTGAAGCTCAGGTGCCGAGGAAAGCCGTCAGTGAGGAGGTGGGGGTCCTCGAGACGGCGTGTGGCGAGAAGGAGCGTTAGTGGGTTTGTGTCTTAGGTTCAGGTCACATGTACTGTTAAATGTGTGTCACATTTTAATATCCTGTTTTCCACAGGATTTTGAGGTTCACCCTACAAAGCCAATCATTTTACTGTAAATTCGGGACATTTTAATATCACATTCAGGGGGGCTTAAACTGATCAATATTTGAACAACTCAGTTGGAACTATTAAACTCACTAATGCAACCAATCACACTTACAAACAATAGATCTGACTCCCTTACGCAATTTAAGCTACACTGTAAATGTATTATTATTTTTTTTTTTATATGACTTCAAGGGCTGCAAGAGGCAAAACCCCGCACGTGCTAAGATTCTTCCACTAGATCTAACAGAGTTTCAATGGGGTGAATATCAGTCCTTGATGGTCCAGTGTTGTGTAAGATTTTGCAAAACGCCTTTACGCTTCTCCAATTAAATGACAGATCTAAAATCCATTACTTAATGACACAATTTAAACCCCAGTTACAAGGCTGATCTGACAGTTCCTATAAGGTGCCAAATTCTTTCTCTCTTTTTAAATGTTTAAAAAATGCTTATTTTGGCTCAGGTGGTTAAGCATCTGACTTGGGCTCGGGTCATGATCTTGCCATTTGCGGATTCGAGCCCCATGTTGGCCTCTGTGCTGACAGCTCAGAGCCTGGAGCCTGCTTTGGATTCTGTGTGTCCCTCTCTCTCTGCCCCTCCCCGCTCATGCTCTGTCTCTCCCTGTCTCTTAAAAATAAACTAAGTTTAAAGAAATTATTTTAATAATTCAGAAGATTATTTAATATGGGGAAAGTTTCATGGTCTGTGAAAAAATATATATGGCATGATCCAAACTTGGTGTAAGCACTTATTTGTAGATTTTAAACACTAAATTTTAGGCAACAATAAAAAAGATGCACTGATAAAGATTAATCCTTTCAAAAAATCATTTAAGGGGCCCCTGGGCCGCTCAGTGGGTTGAGTGTCCGGCTCTTGATTTCGGCTCAGGTCACAATCCCGGGGTCGTGGAATTGAGCCCTGCATTGGACACCATGCTGAGCGTTGAGCCTGCTTGAGACTCCCTTTCTCTCTCTCTCTCTCTCTCTCTCTCTCTCTCTCTCTCTCTCTCTCCTTCTGCCTCTCCCCCCCACCCCCGTGCACTCACACACCCACTCTCTCTTACAAATAAAACAATAGTAATTTTAAAACCCCTGTTGGAAATCGAGGTTCACCCTCTGGTCTGCTCTGGAGGTGGTCTCAGCGGACACCAGCGGAGCCTGGAGAATGAGATTTCCCAGCCACATGTGGGGCACACGATTTCAGGCTCCTGATTACAGGGCGTACAGGAAGTGTGGGGTCTCCACCCCGAGCACTGGCAGGATCCAGTGTGGATTCGGGAGACCTGGGTCTTGTCCGGTGGAGGAAGGAAAAGCAGGAGTGAGGGCGGCGGAAGGCGTCAGGGAGCTGGGGGGGATCTCCTGCAGCCCCTCGGGGTTGGGGATGGGGCTTCACTTCGAGGAACATTTCCACTTGGGACTCTTTGTTTAATTGTTTGTTTAAGCTGAAGTACAGTTGACATACAACCTTCTCTTGGTTTCAGGTGCGTAGCGTAGTGATTCGACAGGTCTGTGCATTACGGAACGGCCACCACGAGGGGCCGGGTTACCCCTGTCACCGGGCAGAGTCGTGCCGACTCTACTCCCTAAGCCGTGCTCCACATCCCCATGGCTGACCTATTTGAGAACTGGAAGACTGTGCTTTCAACCCCTGCACCCGTCTCACCCCTGCGCCCAGCTCCCCTCTGCAATCACTCGTTTGTTCTCTGCATCTGTGAGTCTGTTTCTGGTTTATTTTGTTTGTTTTGAGTTTTAGATCCCACATGTACGTGGACTCATCGGCATTTGCCTTTCTCTGATGTATTTCACTGAACACAATACTTTCGAAGCCCATCCATGGTGTCACAAATTTAAGAGGCCGTTCTTTTTCTATCCCGAGTAATATTCCATGATATGTCCCATGCCTTCTTTATCCAGTCCTCCACGGATGGACACTTGGGTTGCTTCCATATCTTGGCTACTGTAAATAATGCCGCAGTGAACACGGGGTGCAAGATCTTTTCGAATTAGTGTTTTGGTTTTCGTCAGGTAAACACCCAGCAGTAGAACTGCTGGTTCCCATGGTAGTTCAGTGGTTAACTTTTGAGGGACTTCCGTACTGTTCTCCACGTGGTCCCACCAGTAGGGCGCGAGGGCTCCCTTTTCCCCACATCCTCGCCAACGCGCATTAGTTCTTGTCTTCTTAACACTGGCCATTCCGACAGGTGTGAGGTGGTGCCTCGCTGAGGTTTTGATTTGCTTTTTCCTGATGATCAGTGACGTGGAGCATCATTGTAGGTATGTCAGCCGTCTGTCTGTCTTCTTTGGAAATATGTCTATTCAGGTCCTCTGCCCATTTTTAAAAAACTTTCTAATATTTATTCATTTTTGAGAAAGAGACAGAGTGTGAGCGGGTGAAGAGTAGAGAGGGAGACACAGAATCTGAAGCAGCTCCAGGCTCTGAGCTGTCAGCATAGAGCCCGACGCGGGGCTCGAACTCATGAACTGTGAGATCATGACCTGAGCCGAAGTTGAACGCTCAACCAACTGAGCCACCCAGGCACCCCACCCCTGCCCATTTTTTAATTGATTTGTTTGTTGAACATTCTGGACCCACTTTGTCTCCGCTCCTCATTCTTCAGTGTGTCTTGGTTAGAAAAAAAATAATTTGTTTTTGCTCTTTTCTAAAACCTGTTTATCACATTGAGGCCAAATAGGAAAGGCTGATCCCTCTGTATAACCTCACTGACTTTTTTATTAGTGTTTATTTTTTATTTTCGAGAGAGAAAGAGAGAATGAGCACGCACACACCAGTTGGGGAGGGGCAGAGAAAAGGAGACAGAGGGTCTGAAACAGGCTCTGAGCCATCAGCACAGAGCCCGATGCGGGCTTCAAACTCAAGAAACGCGAGATCATGACCTGAGCCAAAGTGGGACACCGCCCCAACGGAGCCACCCAGACGTCCCTCACTAATTGACTTTGAATCATGCCCCTGCCCAGCTCCATTTTAACTCCACTGAGGTTTGTCCCGAGCTCTCCCCATGCATGTAGCTTTGCCTGATCACAGCCTGGGAGGTGTGTGTCCCCCTCCCCGCCCCCGCCCCCGGCCTTCTCCCCGGGTTCGAGCACGGCAGAGCAGGTGCTCGGGAAACAGCACCTTCCTCAGGGACTGCTCAGCTGCACGAATGCAGGTCCCCACGGTGCAGGCGGCATGGACACAAGCTTCCTCTGTCCTGCTCTCTCTGCTCCTTGTGCCCATGACACCCACAACTGCCCCCAGGGCGTGCGCACCCAGGCCCTGGGCTTGGTTTGAAGCTCTGTCGACCTCTCGAAGTTCTTAATCCTTTTTGAACAAGGAACACCTCGTTTTCACTTTGCACTGGGCTCTGCAAATCCTGTAGCCAGTCTCACCTGCCACCCCCATCAGCCTGGCTCCCTGGGCATTCATTAAATTCTTCAAGGGTGTTTCATAATGAAAGAGCCTCGGAGTAGCAGAAGAGGGTAACAGGGGAACAAGCCAGCAGGTAGAGGAACCGGTCTGGGGCGTGTAGAGGGCGTCCGTCTTCATCTCTGCATCCTGCCTTCCAAGTTCCAGAAAGGGCCTGGGAGCTGTAGTCTACGGAGCAAAAAGCAGAGAGGAAACTGCCCTCTGGTCTTCGGATTCGCTCCTGGACGGAGGGCCGTGTTGCTGAAAGGCAACAAGGGATGAACAGAATCATTGCAGGTTGATTTCCAGATGCTTTACCACAACGTCAGGCTTTCTTCTCTGCGTCCTCGAGGCCAGGGGGCTCAGGCTGGAGCCCAGCAAGCTCTCCGCACAGGGGACACTGTCCTTCTTCTGGGACCTGAAGGTGTCAGGGAAGACATCCTCCGAGTGACTGCCGCTCTTGACCACAGCACGTTTCCTCGGTGTGGTCCTTGAAAGTCACAGTTCCCATGTGAGAAACAGAGAAAACTGGCAAATGTCTTATAAAACGAAATTCAAGAGCAAAGAGAAGTGGAATGTTTTAACACTCTTTGTTTCCAGCAGACCCACAGACACGGCACAAATTTATAAATGGCAAAAGCCTTCAAGTCAGATCTGACGACCTTACTCTTCGTGAAGAAAGAGGACAAACCAGAGAGGCATAGTCACTGGCCCAGGGTCACACAGCCAGCAGCCGAGAAGCAGGGCAGCGATCCTGCTCTTCTAGTTCCGGGACCTGACGGAGCAGTCCGTGGAATGGAGAGAGAACGGTCAGAGTTGGACCTTGCAGGAGACCCAGCTTTGGCTCCAGAGCCTCTGGGGGGGTCCTTCCCAGGCCCTGGCCCCCTGAGAGCCCCGGGTCAAGCAGGGAACGGGCCGAGGACAGAATAGAATCCACATTTGACCTGGGGCACCAGAAAGCATCAGCACATTCACGGGGACGCGTTGGTGTTACTGTTTTCATGGTTTCCTTTTAAAAACTCTTCTGTTTTTAACTCACATACCATACAGTTGACCAGCGTACTGTTTGTTATCGGGCACTTTCAGGATGTTCAGTGTGTGCACCTGGCAATTTGAGAATATTTCCATCACCTGGAGGAGAGACGTGCGCCCTTCACTGTCCCCTCCAGTCCCTCCCCGCGGGTGTAGACAAGTAGAGACTACTCACTGTCTGGGCAGATCTGTACACTCCAGACGGTCCATGTAAATGGACACACACAGTATGTGACCTTTACTGTCTGGCCTCTTTCATTGAGCAGCACATCCGCAAGGACCACAATGACCGTGCTGGAGCAGGTGTCAGATCTGAAGACAGACAGTGCATCCGATGGCTCTGCCCTGGGACACGTCCTGCTTCTCCCACGCCCTGAGGTGTGCCCACGTCTCCCGCCTGGTGCTGCCCTTCTCATGATGGGCAGCTCTCTGCTGCGGCTGGGACAGCCTCCCTCCAGGACACTGGGGGTCTGCCCCGCTCTCGGGGTCTGCCCTGCTCTCGGGGGTCTGACCTGCTCTGGCCGGAGGCTCTCCTGACACCTGTCTCCCTGAGGTACCTCTGGTCACCGGGAGTTTGCTGGGAGTCACCGGAGCCAAGCCGCAGCCCAACCTCCCCGGGGGGCCTTGCTCCAGACTGGCAGCCCCCTGTCCCGGGCAGCAGGTGGCAGTGCGATCCCGAGGCCCCACAAGCGCTGCCTCAAAAACCTTAAGGGCTCTACCAAACAAGGTGCTTCTGACTTCACGTCGGGAGGGGCAAGGCGCGAAGACCGGCCCTTTGCTGTGGAGGGACGTGCTGGCCTGTCCCAGATCACCCGAAAAGATGTGCCCGTGTGACACGTTCGGGACTCTTTCTAGGGCTCGATCCCTACCCTTGGAAAGCGCGTGTTCGCCAAGGCACCCGGAGAACCAGTCACGCCTGGCTCCTCGGACCCGGACCCGGACCCGAGCCTCATGCTTCCCCATCGAGCCCCAGGTCTGGTCCCCAGGCTCCACCTGCTGCGGGCGAGGAGGCGCTTTAGAGATGCTGCCGCAGGGCCTTCCACACCCACGGTTCACTCTTCATGGCCAGTGAGTGGGTCTGAGACCTCAGCTCTCCTCCTCGAAGCTGTTGTCACGCACCTGCAGGCTTCACAGCGGCCCTGCCCGCCCGCCCTGTGTCCCCTCCACCGCACCCCTCCTGGCTTCACTGCAAGGGCCACTTATCTTCACCCCACAGGTGCCGGGGTCCTCTCTGCCAGCTGGGGGGGGGCTCGCCCAGAAACTCATTGTCAGAGTCTGAGTCCTTGGACCCCTCCCCTAGACCCCCAGCCGTGGTGTGGCCCTGCACGTGCTCTAAGGAGGGAAGGTGGCCTGGGACTCAGATAGGAAGGGAGCAGATGGGGGAGACGGGAACCACTCAGCCTTTCCGCTCCTTGAGGCCGGGGGCCGGCGGTCTCTGCCCATAGACCCCTGACTGAGCACAGCCGGGAATGAGGGTCCCTTCTGGGAGCTCGGAAGCAGGGACCTCAGGGATTTGATGGGCGGCTGGCACAGCAGAGACCTGGGCAGGGGGCAGAGGCCCACACTGTGCCCTGCTGCGGTGACAGTGCACTGGTGACAGCGCGGAAATTCGCCTGTGTCCAGGAGGGCGCGGCAGCCCCACCGTCCACACCTGCTCCTGCAAGGCCATGAGGGCGGAGGGGCCATGCCACTAGATAAATGCACGCACTGCTCAGCACTTCCCCACCTGCGGGAAGGGGTGTGGGGGCGTCTCCCCCCCAAGACATGTGTGTTCGCATTTCGTCAGCGGGGGGAGGGGGGGTAGGGGCCACGCGGATCTGCCTCACGGAACCGGTCTGCAAGCTCAGCCAACACCCTCACCCTGTGCTCCCACTGCAGCCCCTTGGCCTCCCCTTGACCGCGGCCGGACCCCGGGGCTAGAGCTGGTGGCTGGTGGTCGTTAAACCCGGTCAGGCAGCAGGGCCCCCGCAGGACCTCTTTTTATACCTTGTGGCTTTTTTTGTTTTGTTCTGCAACCTAAAAGAAAAAGACAAAAGTGAAGGTCCCATGGGGGCTCCGTCAGTCAAGCAGTCAGTCAAACATCCTACTTTGCTCAGGTCATGATCTCATGGTTGGTGGGCTCCGGCTCCCTGCTGTCAGCACCGGGCTTGGAGCCTGTTTCAGATCCTCTGTTCCCCTTCTCACCCCTCCCCTGCTTGTGCTCGCTAGCGGTCTCTCTCTCTCTCTCTCTCTCTCTCTCTCTGGGAAACAGACATTTAAAAAAATTCAGAAGTGACGCACATTTGTTTTTAGAAGTCCGAGCAGTCGAGAAATATGTCAAACAACAAAACTAAAGTCTTTGCTCCGCCGCCCTAATTCTGCAGTCCTTCCCCCCCACGCCGTGTGCACAGACGTACGTGTTCATCCAGCGGAGGGCCGACCCCACCATATGCACAGACGTACGTGTTCACGCAGCAGGCCGGCCTCTGGGTGCTCTTTCCAGAAAGTAGTCGCACCCTCCGCCCAGCGCTCTGCCGTTTGGTCTTCAGCTTTGCTTGCTCCAGGCACAGACCTTCTTGCCGTCGGGGCCCACCTGCTGCTGGAGTCCCTTGAGCAGCGGCTGGGCAGGCCACAGACTCGTGCCCCCCCCCCCACAGCCGCTGTCACAAATGCCCCAGAGTCCGAGTGTCTGTCCCGAGGCCGCCCACCCCGTGGGGCCCCAGCATCTGCAGTGTCTGAGAACGTTCCGGGTGAGGCTCGAGACCAGCGGTTGGGGTCTCCCAGGAGACCATGTCCTCGCCTCTCCTGGTCCTCGCTCACCCCTCCAGCCTGTGACATAAGAGCCAGAATTTTGCCCGGCGCCCGGGGACAGGCCGGCCAACCCTCCTGCAGAGAGCTGATGCGCCCCGGAGCCAGGAGCCAGCGGCAGAGGTGGGCACATAGGGCGCTCTGCCACCAGAGGGGCTTCGGCTGGTGGGGGGCCTTGGGGTCCCCTTGGTAGGATGCTCGTGTTCCCAGAAGAGCAAGGCAAGGAGGAGCCGGCCCACAGGTGGGGAGCTGGGTCATGGGTGTGAGCAGGGGACAGGACGTGCCCACTCCCAGGCTGCCCCTATTTCTAAAGAGCAGCCGCCCCTGTGAGTCACATAGGGGATTGGGGGGCAGCCTTCTACTCTCCCGAGTCACGTGACTCTCGACAAAACCTCCCCCCTCACTCTGGAGCCCCCACCAGAGCCCCGGTGTGCAGATAAATGGGCTTCTCTTAAACTCTCTCTCCTTCCAAGGGGAAAACAAAGCACAAAGAGGGACCTGAAGTATGTCCTTCTTGGAAGCCGGAGTCGGGATTAGAGTGGTGGCCGGAGCCACGGAGTCCAACAAGAGGAACATTATGTGGCCTGTGGCATCAGGGGCAGCCCTGTCCGCGGGCTGGGCCAGCACCTTGAGCCCTGCCCCAAGGACCCCCACCTCTGCACCAGCCACACCTCTGAGGGACGCGTGCCAGTGCAGCCACCCACCGGCGGGCCCCACGGCCCGGTCTGTCCGAGCAGGAGGTCGAGGGTGGTGGTCAGGGAGGTACGACCTGATGTCCGGCAGGCCATGGTTTGAATCCACCAACACTGGTAACACACAGCCACAAGGGGGGATTTCAGCTTCCAACCCCCTTCTCTGTCGTTGGGATCATAATGGAAACTTTGTAGAAGGTAGTTTTGAGAATTGGGAGACGGGATATATATATAAAAGCAGTTGTTACAGCACCGCAGAAAACGGGAGGAAGGGAGGGAGGGAGGAATCTAATCTGAAGCAAGATTATCAGAAGGAAGCAGCAGTCACCTCACTGTTCTGTGCCTAAAAGCCCTGAGGCCTGTCCCCTGACACTGTGTCCACATCTCTCCAAAGGGGCCCAGATGCCTCAGAAATGTGGCTTGGTTTCAAAGTTAAGACTGGAGAGATTTTTCTGTGTTCTTGAACTTTCTTCTCGGGCTCAGCAGTAATGGCTGCTGACCTCCATCAGCATGGACAGGAGGGTTCTGTCCTGGCAGGGGCTCTGCAGGGAAGGAGTGGAGGGGGTGCCCTTAGGCAGGGGCGGGGGGGGCGGTCTTCCCAAGCTCCTCAGAGGGAAGGGTAGGGACCTGACGGGGATCGCTGTACTTATTACTTTTGGACTTAAAAACCAAGGCTTCCAAAGCCCCTCAGCCACAACCCCGCACACCTCCAGGAGCTGGCTCCGAAATGAGTCTGCCCGGGCAGCTGTGCGGACCTGACCTTGGGCACAAGGATGCTCGGCAAAATTACTGGGTGACTGTTAAACAGGTAAGAGTCTATATTATTTCCTTTTCTTCCTGTCCTCATCCCACAGATATTTCTGGAAGGCTCGCTCCATCAGAGAGGTGGTGAGAAACTTGGACTCCCCTCCAGCAAAGGGTCTTGTGGTCCCTCCACAAACAGTCCAGACATGCACTTACTTCATCAAAGGGAAAGGTTCTGGGTTCAGGCCCTGGGGCTCAATGAGTTTATCTGCAAGATAAATTGCCCAGACAAGAAATTTTCAAAGCCCACCTTCCATGCAGCTCAGAACACTTGTATCTGGGTGAAGGAGCCCCCAAGTCCCTGCCCCCGATCTAGCCATCCATTCCCCCCCCACCAGAGCCACCCCAAGCCTCCTTGCATGTTGTGAGAAGGTAGTTGCGGACAATGAGGAAATGGATGGGTGTGGGTGTGTTCCAATAAAACTTTATGTATAAAATGGGCGCGGCCGGCCCCCAGGTTATGGAATTAAAGGGACGGGGCTGGAATCTGTGTGCAGGCGCTTGGCATGAGATGGAGCTCATCCCAGCGGCCCAGGCCTCTGCTTGCTCACGTGTGGAGGGGCCTCCACTCTACAGCACCCCCGTGGGTTCCTCTAACGAGAGAGAGAGTTGGAATCAGGAACCAACAGCTCAAACGCCTCTGGCTTCAGTGCTCTTTAACAATCCCCTGGGGACTTTCTGTGACTTGTGCCCAAATAGACAGGTCTGCTGTGAGCAGATCTCGGCCACAACGTGTGCCTGGAGGCACCCCTGGCCACCTCTGCCCTGTGCGGTCCCCTGTCTTCTGAGTGAGAACCCCTAGAATCCCTCCCCGCCCCTGGGGACCTTCCTTCCCTGCCCTTCCTTGGATGCGGGCCCCCCGTGCTGCCGGCCCACATGGTTCCTTGTTGTGGGTTGACCACTGAGGAGCAGCTGCTCCCGGGCCTGTGGGGGCTTGATCTGCAGCCTGAGGTTACAAGGCGGCTGCCCAGGCTGTCCCAGAAGCAAGCCTGCCCTTGTCCCTGGTAGGGCCCCCAATTCCCTCTGGGGTAGGGGGGCCCCTCAGACACTCACGGAAGCCCCCCCACCCCATGTGGCAGGGAGGTATCTCGTGTTTCCAAGCATTGCTGATGATCTCGGGGGCCAGTTTCTAGGCAGGCCTGTTCCCGAGGTGGGGGGGGGGGCAGAGGGCCGAGTCCCAGGGGGCCCAGGGGGCTGCCTAGCTAGAGATGACAGCACCAGCTGGAGCAGGGTCACCCCGCTGGGGCCCTGTGTGTGCCCTGGGCAGCACCCCCCAGGAGGCCTTCCTAACCACCCTTCCTTCAAGGAGGAGGGAAGTGTCTCCACACTGAAAGCCACCCTGGGCCAGACCCATGGGCTGGGGGCTTCCCACGTGTACCGCCTCTGTGCCCCCGCTGGAAGGCAAGTCCGGTCTACGTGCACAGAGACTGGCGCTCAGCAAGGTCGAGGAGCCGGCCGTCCATGGCGGTGGGTGGGGACCGGCACTCCCCAGAGCTCTGCCCTCCCTCCCTGTGGTCCCTGCTCCCCTGTCCCCAGGTGGACTGCCAGGGACATCTGTGCTCACCTCTGACACCCCTGACCTTGGCTGACCTTTGACAAGTAGCCATCTTCCCAGAGGACCCGGAGGGCATCCCTCCGGGCTGGAGCTATTCCTGGGAGTTTGAAGGGAAGAAGGCTCCAAGCTGCCTCTCCACGGATCCGATCCACGCCCCCCAGGTGGCTGGGAGGGGGGACTTCGCTGTGGGTGGGGCCGGGCAGACTCCCTGCAGCACCTCAGCAGAGATGATCTGATAAGTTTGTAATAGCACCTTCTCCATCATCTCCTTGGGGAGCTCCAAGGATGACCTCACCCCTGCAACGACCTTTGAGCCAAGAGAACAGAGCTGGGCCTCCCATTCTAGAAGGGGATAGACGGGGCCAAGGGGTTCCCAGGGGGAAAGAGCAGGACCCCGCCTTCCAGCCCCTCCCAAGCGCAGCGGTCCCCGTCCTCACTCTGACTTGTCGCTAAGCACCCATCAGACCCCTTTCGGAGTAAACGTGTTTTCCCACAGGAGGCTTTAGACCATCCTAAATCCCCCTGAATCGTTAGTAAAAATAGGATTTAATTCTTTTCTCCTAAATTTTTTTTCTAAAATTAAGAGAGGTGACATCAGTAGGCCTTATCAAAGGGCAGGGGTGTGAGAAACACCGAGATTATCCCATACCCAGAGGCTGGCTGTTGGGGTGCATGGTGAGGGGGCCCCAAGAAACTTAGAAGTGGGTTGGAATCCTCCTGTCTGAGCAGACAGGCAGGTGGGACTCCTGAGACCTTTCAGGACCTTCACCCTTGTCCCCACAGGGAACCCAAGGCCCAGAATGGAAAAGCAGTGGTTTGGGGCCTGAGTTTAGACTCGAACCCAGAACCCTACTCCCCTAGCCCCATTCTTGTTCTGAGCAGGATCCACTGGGGTTAGCTCCCTGCATGACCATGTCCAGGACCACGGGGAGCAGGGGACTAACAAGGCAGGAATAGACCTTGTTACCCAAAGCCGGGCAGGGCCAGGCCCGCACTAAGGCCAGGATGCTGGTACCCAAAGCTGGCTCGCCCTGGGGCAGCATCCAGCTTCAGAAGGACGTGTTATTCGTGGGAGGCCAAGGTGACTTCAAAGTTGTCAGGCTCCTTTTCAAAGGAAGAGGCCCCAGGCAAGGTATGACTAGGTTGGACCCCCCAAACTTTGGCAGCCAGGTCCCCTCAAAGACCCCAGCGTCTGTCCCATTTCACGTGCCTTCAAACTCCACTGACCCTGAAAAGTGGTGCCTACAGCACCCCATGACCCCCAGGCCAGCCCCCCAGCTCCCAGCCACACGGGGGTCTTTGGGGCATGAGGGGAAGCAGGGGGGAAGCCTGCTGGGGCAGGAGCTCTGAGGTCCTGTCCCCACACCTGCTGCCCCCCAACTCACCCCCCACCCCACCCCCAGTTCGCCCCAGGCAGGAGGCTCCATGGACTGGTTTATGAGGCCTTTGAGCCTGTCCTATCTTGTTGGACTTGGAAACCAGGCGTAGTAACACTTACCTCACAAGGAAGGTGTGGGGACCCATGACTTAGCGCCGTGTGCGCCCCTCCCCTAGCCCCCCCCCCCCTGCGGCCGCTGAGTTTGGGGGCCGCTGGCTCTGGCTCCGGGGACTGTCAGACAGGTGCTCTCTGGAGCCAGACCAGAACATTCCCAGTGTTCAGCGGCAAGTGCTGAGAAGGGTGGTTGGCCCTCTGGGAGCACTGCGCTCAGGGACCACCCACCGGGCACTCAGGGAGCATCAAGCTCAGGGACCACCCACCAAGCACCTGGGGAGCATGGAGCTCAGGGACCCCCCCTCCCCGCGCACCCAGCAGAGCAGTGAGGCTCCTGACATGGCGAGGTTCTGGGGAACAGGCTGGGCACCCCCCTTCCTGGGGAAGCTGCCGCAGGCGGGCCACCCCTCCCTGGGGGTGCTGGGCCTCTTTGTGGAAAGAGTAGGTCCCACTTGGGAGCCCTAAAACCACAGGTGAGTAGTGGTCACAGCGGGCCCTGGAGACACGAGAGGCCACACTGTCACTCCTCAGTCACTGGCAAGCAGCTGGAAGGACAATGGAGGTTCTGTCCCCGGTCTCCGGTCTCCGGAGGGACGCGTCTCCCTCGCCTGCCCTCCGGGCACAGCTGCAGGACAGCTGACCCGCCTTCTGGACTCCCAGGAGCTCCTTCGAACAAGGCCCCGCCCCTCCAGCTCAGCTCCCCTCACAAAGCGCCACCCCTGGGCGGTGCTGCCAGCGGAGTTTGTTTTCTCCCAGGGCTGGGAGCCACGAGGCCACTGTCACCGGGTGGGCAGGGCTGTCTCCTCCTGAGCCCCTCTCCTCAGCTCGAGGCCAGTCACCTGCTCCCCGCGTGCTCGCATGGCCGTCCCTCTGTGCCCGTCCGTGTCTCTCTCTTATAAGGACACCGGTCAGATGGGATCCAGGCCACCCCAGTGACATCGTTTTTTCTTAATTACCCCTTGAAAGACCCTACGTCCAAATACAGTCACATTCTGAGGGACGGAGGTCTGGGGCAGGAGGACACAGTCCATCTCGTAACGGTCCGATGTAATGTCCAAGATTTCAATATCACCCCAAAACCAGAAACCGCCAGGGAGACCGAGGCATGCATGTAAAAGCAAAGGGCATTTATTATTATTGCTTAGGCTCGCCGGGCC
>NC_043704.1:7158401-7163530 GCF_006229205.1 Suricata suricatta
CGCTGTGTCAGCTTCAGCCACGGTGGGGAGGGGCTGGGGGAAGCGGGGAGCAGGGGTGCAGCTTCTCCAGGTGAATGGACCACAGGTGCATTCCTGGCTTTTTGCCTGTAGCTCATTTGAGTTTGAGCCTCTGTGCCCTTGACTTAAGGAGGTCTGTGCACTGTACCCACTTCCCTCGTGTCTGCTCCTTTCTCTGGGATTGCATTTCCTTTTTCCTTTAACGTTTATTCAATTTGAGAGCGAGACAGAGTGTGAGTGGGGGAGGCCAGAGACAGAGGGAGTCACAGAATCCGAAGCAGCTCCAGGCTTTGAGCTGTCAGCATAGAGCCTGATGCAGGGCTCAAACCCATGAACCGAACGGTGAGATCATGACCTGAGCCAATGTCGGGTGCTCAATCAACTGAGCCCCCCAGGCACCCCTGGAATTGTATTTTCTAATAAATAACATTTGATGAAAATAAATAAATAAACAGAAAGAAAGCTGGTCATTCTCAGAAGGTCCAGTTCCTTTTGAGACTCTTTCTTTTCAGAAGAGCTGCATTTCCCTGGGGGAAGTCCTGTTGGAAGGGATTTGTGACACACAGCCACCACGATGGGGACGCTCTTAGCTGGGTCGCACGTGTCAGGGACAGCTGGGGACAGAGCAACGATCTGACCCGACGCAGCTGCCGGAACATCCTCCCCGCCCGCCCCCCATCCTCCCCAGGGCCATCTCTTCTTGGGGAGTGGGAAGGCGTCACATCACCCCCCACCCCAAACTGGGGAGGCAGCGGGAAGGCAGGCCCCTGTCTGCAAGGCGCCCGGGCTGGGAATCAGGGGACCCCCATGCACCCTGTGAGACCCCGGCAAGGCCAGAAGGGAGCCCGTGTGCAGCCTCGAAGGTGTGCCAGGCTGGCCGAAGGGGGGGGAGCCCGTCTTTGGGTGACGGTGGCTGCTGACAGTCCCCCCGCCCCCCCCCCAGGTCCAGACCCATCTCCTGTGGGTCAAGGCCTGTTCTCAACATGCTGACAGGCTTGTAATTAGGCCCCTGCTGGGGAGGTTTGGGGGGGCAGTTATTCTAATGAGGGCTCAGATTTATAGAGCAGCCCTCGGCCTGTGCACACCTCGCCTCAGTTCTTGTGCCAAAGCCTTCGGAGGTTCGGGGAGGGGCAGGGAGGGGCTTAATTGGCCATTAGCGTGGAGGAAACTGAGGCATGGGCAGGTTAAAAGACTTGCCCAGGGCAGGAAGGGGTTAAAAGCCAAAGAAGAGAGCCCGGATTTGGGGTGTGCAGCTGTGGCACTCCAGGGGTTTCCTAGGGAGCAGCGGGGCAGAGGGGTTGCTGGGGGCAGGTCCCAGAGGCCTGGGGAGGTGGCGCTGTGGCAGCGCTGAGCCCCGTCTCCCAGGCCACCCCAGGGGCTCCTGGGCCAGCCTGCCAGCTGGAAGGACAGCCCCCCAGCATCGTCCAGGCCTTTCCTGTCTGGGCGCCATCTGGAGGGCTGCCCGCATCCGAGCACACTCACACTGTCCCACACGGGCACCATGTGCACCCTACACCACACACACACAGTTACGCTCACACCCATGCTGCATCACACACAGCACACACACACACACACACACACACACACACACACCACACACTGCACCACACACACTGCAGGCTCACACAGTGCCCACTCACACGTGCACAGGACAAGGCCGACAGTCCCAGTTTCCGGGAGCTGTCCTTCCTGCTTAAGGAGCGGATGCAGCCACGGGGGGCCAGAAGACAAAGGTGCCGTCAGGGGGGATCAGGAGGACCAGACAGAGAAGCCAGCGAGGTGGGGGGGCTTCATCCACCAACAGGAGGCAATTCGGCCTCTAAAGAAAGGCAAAGTGCTCTTGACCAAGAAAGTCTGAATATAGAACCCCCATGAGTTCTAAATACTGTCCCCCAAGGGGCATCCGGGGGGTTCAGTCGGTGAAACTACCGACTTCAGCTCTGGTCATGATCTCGCGGTTCGTAGGTTCAAGCTCTGCCTGGGGCTCTGTGCTGACAGCTCAGAGCCTGGAGCCTGCGTGGGACTCTCTCTGCCCCTCCCCTGCTCATGCTCTTTCTGTCTCTCAAAAATTAACAAATGTTGGGGTTCAGTCGGTTGGGCGGCCGACTTTGGCTCAGGTCATGATCTCATGGTTTGTGAGTTCAAGCCCCACATCGGGCTATGTGCTAATAGCCAGGAACCTGGAGCCTGCTTTGAATTCTGTGTCTCCCTCTCCCTCTGCCCCTCCACTGTTCATGCTCTGTTTCTCTCTCTCAATAATAAATAAAACAAAAAACAATTTTTTATTTAAAAAAATAATAAATGTTAAAAAATTTTTAAATGATATTCCCCCCAAAACCTCAACTTCAGGGACGCCTCTCACTCTGAAAACAGCCATTTGAAGGAAACAAGCCGCTATCTTTTCCCAGATGAGCTTCTGTCAGGGTGGAAACGCCCTCGCTGAAGTGGGGAAGTTTGTCCCTACAGGGAATTTGAGGGGATAAAAGTAAAGGGATGACAGAATTAGAAAACCCCGCTCTGCAGCCGTTAAGGAAGTAATAGAAATCCCACAAGCCTCTGCGGGTGATGTCACCAGGTGGGAAGGCCGACCCCACCCCTGTGCCGTCTGGGCCAGGCATCCACACGTGCTAACATCTGCCTTGCACTTGGACTCTGCCAGCCAGGGAGGGACACGGGCTCTGAGCCAAGTTCACACAGGATTCAATTAAGAGGACCAGCTGTGAACCGTTTCCCTGCTTTCTGTCCTACAGCTTCTTCAAGGACGGCAGGAAATGCACCGACGCCCACCTGGCTAGGGGCAGGTTACCCCTTCCAGCCTTGGGGATGGGGTGGGTGGGGGGAAGCATTTCAGGTCCCTGCTCTCATGCCCGGTAGGTGGCCCGAGCAGGAACAGAAGGACACAGAGAGCCCCAGGACCCCCAGTGGCCAAGGTCAGTGGGGAGCAGCCAGAGACGATGGGTTGGGTGCTGGGACCCAGGATGTGGAAAAAGGCGCAGCTCTGGCACGTCCTTTGGGAAGGGCCAGACCCTGGCCACAATGGGCAACGCCCAACTGCAGCCATTGATCTCACGGGTTGGCAAGCAACTCCATGTGTGTAATAAGCCCTTTGGGCCTTGAGGAGCTTTAAAAAATTAAGGTGCACGTGAAATCAAAAAGTGAAGTTACTGGATTGGTGATTTTCGAGAAGGTTGATACGAATGCCTGACTCACAGGAATCGTTTGTCCCAACTGATCCGCCAAGAGCGCCGGGAGACCACAGCCCAAGCAAAGCCCGAGCGAAGCCCAGAGGACACGGATCTGCCTGCCGAGGAAGCCAGATCCTCCTCACAGGTAGAAAGCCTTTTACAACCCGCGGACAGACCCGGACTCCGTGGTGCAGCAGGCCGGCCGGGAGACGCGATGTGGACGAGTGTGTGTGACAGTCCTGATTCATTTCATCTGTTTTCCTGTCTGTTGTGCATTTACAAGAGGAGGGAGATAGGATCGCGTCGGCTCCTAGAGCAGAATTTCACAGTGAAACGAGGCCAGGTTAGTACAAGTGTTATCGGCCGCCTGAATTCGAAAAGCCAATTAAGTTAATCTGAGTAATTGCCTAGTTTTTATTCAAACCATTAAATAAAAGTAAAGCTTGAAGCACTTATTCTGGTGAGGATGTGTTATCTGATGTTCTTAGAAGTGCAAGAGGTAAATGTAAATTCAGTGAAATGATCCCTACTGATGACGTCATGTGCTTGGGTTGCACCAACACCCAGAGGTTGAGGTCACTGGGCATCATGTAAACAGGTGCCATTATTAACTTAGGAAATTTAATTCCAGAAACGGAGCTAGAATTATCTGTAGTGAACACATGATTCATAAATGAGCCTTAGCACGCTGCAATTTATATCCAATTGAAATAAAACCAGCAGATACCAAAACTTACAAACCCTCTAACGTACACCAAGTTAAAGTAACTGAACAGTAAAATTTCAGTGACAAAGCTAAGATTAGTTCACAAACAGGAAGTGCTTTATGCTGCGGTCCGCACCTTCTCTGCACCTTCTCCTTGTGGGCCATCGTCTGCCAGATTTTGAAAACATGGAGCCCTTTGGGCTCTGTGCTGACAGCTCTGAGCCTGGAACCTGCTTCGCATTCTGTCTCCCTCTTTCTGTCCCTCCCCCACTTGTACTCTGTCTCTCTCTCTCAAAAATAAATAAACATAAAAAATTTAAATACATAAATAAGTAAGGGGCACCTGGGTGGCTCAATCACTTAGGTACTGGACCAGCTCAGGTCATGATCTCACAGTTCATGGGTTCCAGCCCCGCATCAGGCTCTGTGCTGCTGGCTCAGAGCCTGGAGCATGCTTCGGATTCTGTGTCTCCCTCTCTCTGCCCCTACCCCACTTGTGCTCTGTCTCTTTCTCTCTCACAAAAATAAACACAAAAATAAAATAAATAAAAACACGGAGCCCTTGGAAAGTCGTTCACAAGTCACCCCAAATAGCGATGCTAGATTTGTGACTGTGCGTAACTGCGTCTGCCGGGCTACGGTTGCATTTTGTTCAAAATCAGTTGGAACTCTTTAATCAGACTGTTCAACAAATAGATAATCAAAAACTCCTTCTTTTGAAATGTTTGGCAAAGTGTTGCGATTAAAAGAAAAAGATGGCCACCAGAAAGACGAGTCAAATTTTATGGCTTCAAAAGAAAAGAAACGAACAAATTCCATGAGGCTTCCCTAAATGGTGAGTGAGAATGAGTTGGGAATCCTGAGGTTGCTCCTCGGAATATCTCCGTTTAGGAGGTGAAGTGTTGATAGAGGTCATTTTCATGGGGTAGAACATAGACAGGCATCTATTTATGTATATACGGTATCACAGTGGCGTAAAGTTGAGTAGGCTTATGATTGTCAGCATAGTCATTTGACAAAACATTCAAAAACACCCTTTGACACATTTTGCCTTATAAAAACTTTTGTGAAAGATTCTCTGGATGGAAACCAAATCACGGAGCCTCTGAAAATATCTGGGCTGAGATACGATACCTTCCTGACCAAAGCACCGAGAGAGGCCTCTGTGCAGAGCCTACCTAGCGCTCACGTGACCACAGCAGCGTTTACGGAGGAGA
>NC_043704.1:7163630-7165241 GCF_006229205.1 Suricata suricatta
AAACATTCAAAAACACCCTTTGACACATTTTGCCTTATAAAAACTTTTGTGAAAGATTCTCTGGATGGAAACCAAATCACGGAGCCTCTGAAAATATCTGGGCTGAGATACGATACCTTCCTGACCAAAGCACCGAGAGAGGCCTCTGTGCAGAGCCTACCTAGCGCTCACGTGACCACAGCAGCGTTTACGGAGGAGACTCCGTTTCACTCATCAGCAAATTCGAATATATCAGCCACAAAAGGTCTTTTTGAAGACGATTCCAGGCGATTTTATGAAAAATTAAGAGAGGCAATTCTGAAAATAATAGATCCTGCTGAAAAATACCACCAACATGGTATTAAATCACATAAAATTAAAAACTAATGAAAGAACGTGAACATTTATTGAGAATAATTATTCAGCCGGTGGTTGCTTTTGAATAGCCAGATAATCAGTGCAAATGTTTTTTTGTTTTAATGTAACAAATGTTATCTTTATTTTGCAGAAGGCATTTAAGTTTTTCTCTGTAAGTGCAATTCTCACTGTATTAGAAATGACAATTGCATAACACCATTGCATTTTTTTTCTTATCTTTATAAGCTAAGATTGGGGGCAGGGCAAATATACTTTTCTCCAGCTTTATCCAGTAATAGTATCTAATAAAATCTACCCAGTTTAGGTGGTGCAGTAGGTTAAGTGGCTGACTTCGGCTCAGGTCATGATCTCACGGTTCGTGGGTTGAGCCCCTCGTCAGCCTCTGTGCTGACAGCTCAGAGCCTGGAGCTGCTTCAGATTCTGTGTCTCCCTCTCTCTCTGACCCTCCCCTGCTCACACTGTCTCTCAAAAATAAAAACTCTAAAAACAATTTTTTTTTAAATCCGCCCACTTTAAGTGTACAATTTGCTCAGTTTGGTGATTGTTAACAGTCAGGAAACATCACCACAACTGAGACATGGAACATTTCCATCACTCTAAAAAGCTTCCTTGTTGGGGCGCCTGGGGGCTCAGTCAGTTGAGCGTCCTACTTCGGCTCAGGTCATGACCTCACAGTTCGTGGGTTCAAGCCCCACGTCAGGCTCTGTGCTGACAGCGCGGAGCCTGGAGCCTGCTTCAGATTCTGTGTCTCCCTCTTTCACTGCCTCTCTCCCTTGACTCTCTCTCTCAAAAATAAATAAACATTAAAACAATTTTTTAAATACTTCATCGAAAAAGAAGCAAACAAAAAAGATGGCCAAAGCCAAGTCTTGTAAGTGCTGAATCTGGAGGCCAGGGCTGGACACATTGCACTTACTTGTCTTTTTTTTTTTAATTTTTTTTATTTTTAATTAATTAATTTAGTTTTAGGTTTACATTCAACTTAGTCAGCATATAGCACAACAATGATTTCTGGAGTAGAATGCGATGATTCATCCCCTACATAGAACACCCACGGCTCATCCCAACAAGTGCCCTCCGCAATGCCCCTCGCCCAGTTCAGCCCCTCTCCCTCTCACACCCCCTCCAGCAACTCTGCTCTGTCTCTGTATTTAAGTCTCTTAGGGTTTGTCTCCCTCCCTGTTTTTATATTATTTTTACTTCCGTTTCCTTATGGTCATCTATTTTGTAACTTAAATTCTACATATGAGTAAA
>NC_043704.1:7165341-7166711 GCF_006229205.1 Suricata suricatta
TTTTACTTCCGTTTCCTTATGGTCATCTATTTTGTAACTTAAATTCTACATATGAGTAAAATCATATATTTGTCTTTCCCTAATTTCACTTAGCATAATACCTTCTAATTCCATCCACATCATTGCGAATGGTAAGATTTCGTTCTTGTTGACCGCAGAGTAATACTGCATCGTGCATATTTACCACCTCTTCTTTCTCTGTTCACCGGTTGATAGACGCTTGAGCTCTTCCCATACTGGGGCTGGTCACTAGCGCTGCTATGAACATCGGGGTGCATGTGCCCCTTGGAAACAGCACTCCTGAATCGGTAGCTCTATCTTTAACTTTTTGAGGAGCCTCCACACTGTTCTCCAGAGCGGCTGCCCCAGTTTGCATTCCCACCAGCCGTGCAGGAGGGTGCCCCTTTCTCCACATCCTCGCCATGCATTTACTTGTCTGTCCACTTTTGAATGGGTCTGAAATCGTTCCTAAAAGAAAAACAGAAGGAGGGCAGAACGTGGGACCTCAGGGCTGGGAGGGTGGCCTGCGGGGTGTGGGGATGGTGGACCCGCCGCGTGACGCGCTCGCTCAGGCCCACGGAATGAGCAGCAGGAGGGGCCCCACGTCGGCCAGTGTCGAAGGCCCGTCAGTGCGGCTCTCGCCCCGCAACAGGTGCCCCGCTCCCAGGCGGGGCAGGGGGTGGCTGATGGCGGGGGGACGGTCATACGGGAGCTCTCCGGACCTCCCCCTCAATTTTGCCCTGACCCTGACTGCCTGAAAAAATTGTCTATTTAAAAAAAAACGGAAGCAAAATGAATACATAGAGGCACGGGCAGGTGATCAGTTCTGGCTGACGAGACACCAGAGAGACCTGCGGCTTCGGGCGACTCCCTGTCTTCCTTGTGTACAAAGAACACAAGAGAACTCTGTGCTCTGAGTGTGTGGTCTGCGTCTGATGCTAATGGCCGCCGCTGCCCTGGCACCACCGGTGGGCGGGGCATCCCGGCGGATAGCACAAGCCCAGCACAGGGCCTGGGAGCAGACGTGGCTGCACCTGGTCCTGTGGGCGCTGCTGGGAAAAGTGCGGGAAGATGAATTTACTCTCTCTCTCTGTCTCTCTCTCTCGCTCTCTCCTCTCTTTGAATGGATGGACATGCTGACCTGGACTTCCTCTGTGGACCCGAATTGTTTATTTCATTAGAGTTCTACTCCAGGCTCGCTTTCCATCTGCCTTTCTCCTGTGATTCTGTATTCCCCAGGGACCCAGCTGCAGCAGCCAGCAGGTGGCGGGAGAGAGCACAGATGGTTCACTCAGTGCAAAGAGGGCCTCTTAGTGTTTGCCCTTAACTTTGGCAGCTTCACCCCCATGCTACCCGCCCTACTGAACTCT
>NC_043704.1:7166811-7168943 GCF_006229205.1 Suricata suricatta
TTTTGGAAGGTTTTCACTTTCTAATTATTACAAAGTTTGAGGGAAGTGTCAGGAAATAATGTGAACTTCTAATGTCATTTTGGCAGTATGCTCCCTAAAATCAAAACGCTCCAATTATTTGTAAGAAACTTACATCGTTAGGCCAAGAGTATCTTTAGAATATTCTTAAGGGCACCAGGGTGGCTCAGGCAGTTAAGCAACTGACTCTTGAATTTGGCTCAGGTCGCGCATCATGAAACGGAGCCTTGTGTCAGGCTCTGTGCTGGGCGTGGAGTCTGCTTAAGATCCTCTCTCTTTTCCTCTTCCCCTTCCCTGTTCTCTCTCTCAAAAAAAAAATTAATTAAAAAAAATTTTTTGTAGGGGAAACAACTCTCACATACTCCAAAGAACAAACCTCAATAGTAGTAGAAATAGCTGTAGTAGTAGTCATCGTCGTCATACTAGTAGGTAATAATGGCTAATATTTATTTAGTGTAAGCTATGGGCCAAGCACTATTTTGGGTCATTTAACCCTGACAGCAGCTGTGGGAGCCAAGGCTATCTTGGAAAGTGGACCTCTGCCTCTGGGCCATGAAAATCCACTGGTTGACTGGGGTTTCTGACAACGGAAGATGAAAAGGCCCTGTCTGGTTGGCCAGGCCCCACGGCCGAGGCAACGCCAAGGATCACGGGCCCACAGCCACAGCAGACAAATCACCCCCATTTGAGAGTCCCTTCTGATGTCTCAACTCCACAAAGCAAAGACTAAAATAATTTGAAGTTTAAGCATCATTCCTACAAGATCCATCCTTTAAATTATAATGTCCAAGTTTAATTTTTGGAGTTTGGAGGACAGGTAAAGTTACAACTTAGCCAGAAGCAAAGATAAGGCATTCTAAATTCACCCCTGAATCCCATCACTTACTTCTAGCCCTGATTAGGTGAATTCTGACTAGTGAAGAAAGTGGGCTGCTTTTATTTTAACTGTCACCACATCAACTCTGCTCAGTCTAATTTAACCTGTAAGCTCTGGTGAAATGTGGACAGGACCATATAAGTGACTAGCTTTGGGAAGCAGCAAAACACAGCAGCTTCAACATGAGAGAGAGAAGGGTTCACATTCCAGCTCAGGCATCTACTTACTAGCTTTGTGACCTTGGGTAATTTCTTACCCTCTCTGTGCCCCGGCTCCCTCTACTGTACAATGGGCATGAAAGAATGACTTGAATGGATTTGTGTAAAGGATCTAGCACAGTGCTTGCCACAAAATAGGAGCTCAGGAGACAAAATTATTATAGTAAGATGAGTGTGGCGTGATGGCCAAGGTTGTGGTGAGACACAGGAATGGCTCTTCATCCTCTGACTCAGCTGTACACCTTCAGGAACCGTACGGCTCCGTATCTGTGTAGACTAGACTCTGAGATTTAGACAAACGTCTCTGTGAAGATGAATTCCCACTTTACCCGTGTCGGGGGGCCTAACCAGAGGCAGACGAATGAGTGCCCTCTGTCACGTGTCCGGCTGCTCTTTCCCATCCCCCAGCCTCCACATCAATGGATCAAGTGAATAAAACTCTGGTATTTCAGAAGGGAAATGGCCTGTAAGGACCCTAAAATACCGCAAGCCAGAGCCCTCGAGGGAGTGTGAGGGAGAGACAGGGAGAATTGCCTTGCTGTTTAGTTGTTTGGTTATAAGATCATAAATCATGGCGGAAGGACAAAGCCTAACCTCTTTTTCTAAACGTTGCAGGAAAATATATAGGGACTAGAAAACTGAGTTTTACAGACCAAATTATTTAATCACCATTCCCTGATCTTAGCCAACGAGATTATAATTCATATCAGAATCAGGGGAAATACCTGCCCTAGTTCTTTCCCTCTGTTGGGTTAAGTGAAACCTGAAAGCATTTATGGAAAGTGCAACATCTTCAGCACAGGGAAGGTAAGTGGGCTTACCCGCCCGCATCTCTCTTGCCTGACAGGACCCGCACAGAGCATCCGTGAGGTGATGATCCCATAGGTGGGAACATGGAGGGTTTGGTCAATGAGCTCCACCTCGGCTTGCTGCAAAACAGGGGAGCCTTTATTGTCTGGAAAACACAGTGGACGTGGAAACCATGGTGGTGATTACACTTATTCGGGGTTTTATCACTA
>NC_043704.1:7169043-7171786 GCF_006229205.1 Suricata suricatta
AAATGCACATAAACCTAAGCTCAGTTATTGACAAAGAAAGTACCTTTATTGTTGGTTTCCAGTCTAGTTGTGTCTAACCACACCGTAACTGACTTTCTTCAGCCCTGACACATGGGAGACCAATCAGCCGACCACCAAAGCTGACCGTAATCTTCACTAGAATCATGGAATGAAGCACCATGGTAGGTTGATTGAAGGCAATTCCATGGGATTTAAGGATTTGTGATAATGCTGGTCAACAGCTGAATGATATGGGACTTTTTGGATGATTGTTTTGAAAGTTAATGTTTTCAGAAATAATAGCATCTTGCTTTTGATTTTTTTTTTAAATAAAATTCCGATGACCAGGACGTATTTTTACCTTCAGGGCCTTACAGTACCTAGTATAGTTGTAAACCTATAGGACATGCTCCCTACATCATAGTTATTTGATTTATTTGATCTTGATTTAGAGGGACTCATACTTGATCTCAGAATAAGCTTTCCATTAACAGAGGCCGGACTTAACAGTACCACTGAGTAGGTGAAACCAGCAGGAAAGAGAAGAATATCAGTTGTCCCCTGGGACAAAGTCTAAGGAGTCATAACAATACTATTTTTAAGTAGGGTCCAGAATAATGAAAATAGTTTTCATGGGGCCTCGGAAAATCTTACCGGAGAGAGAGAGAGAGAAAGAGAGAGAGAGAGAGAGAGAGAGTGAGCGATGGCAAAAGGGATCATCCCTCGGATCAGACAGAAAACCAGAAATGTGGATTCAATTTCTCTGAAGGAATGAATATATTCCAGTTCACAAAACATATTTTGATTTGCTAAAAGACCATTTCCCTCAGATGAAAGACACAACATTTTATTTATTTATTTATTTGTTTGTTTATTTATTTGATGTTTATTTATTTATTTTGAGAGAGACAGAAAGAGTGTGATTGGGGAGGGGCAGATGCAGAGAGAGAGAAAGAAACTTAAGCAGGCTACATGCTCTATCTCCTGACTGTAAGGTCATGACCTGAACTGAAATCAAGAGTCAGACACTTAACTGATTAAGCCACTCAAGTGCCCTGACACAGCATTTTAATGATACCTCCTTTAAAAAAATATATATATTTGGTTTGTTTTGAGAGACAGGGCAACAGCACAAGCAGGGGAGGGACAGACGGAGAGGGAGACACAGAATCCGAAGCAGGCTCCAGGCTCTGAGCTAGCTGTCAGCCCAGAGCCCAACATGGCACTTGAACATCATGAACCATGAGATCACGACCTGAGCCAAAGTCAAAATCGAATGCTAACCCAACTGAGCCACCCAGGTGCCCATGATACCTTTCTGAATAGGTGCCGAAGGGTTTGGTAAGCAAGCTATGGCAGAGTACAATTCAGAGTGCCGAATGCACTACTTAGTTCACAAAGTGGGACTTAGTTCTTAAATCCACTGTCTGGAATAACAAATTAGTCTGTTGGTCCTTAAAACCTAGGTTTATTTTGCCTGGGATTGCTGTGACCTAGGCACAAGGTGAATTGTACTTTTTATTTATGGTCAGTTCTAAGGAGAGTTGCTACTCAACAGTATACACCAACCCCTTGAGTCAGTTGGTGGTCTCAGTTAGGAGATGGAGGAGGCCTTCCGCCCTAAGCACGTGCTTACACAAATGTGGGTGCTGCATGTTCCTCAGCAGTGCAGGGTGGGTGGAGAGAAGGTCCGGAAATACCCACCTAACTTACTTGGCTCTTTGATGCAAAATGCCCGGATGATGTTCACACACACACACACACACACACATACACACACACACATACACACACACACACTTTATTCTTGCAAACGTGTAAATAGAGACAAATCCAGATTCTGTTTTGGTTGACAGAGCGGAATGGCCTCCATAAACCAAGACAGGAGCACTTCTGTGCGTCAGACCACCGAGGACTCTGGGCCTCCTTCACGGTGTCTTGAAATCTGCAAGATGCAACATCACAAACCAACCATTTCTCAGTTGTTTCTGCTTGATTAGTCTGAGTGGCTGACCCTGTTGCTGCTGCTTACAGCTTGTCACCAGGCAACATATGGACACAGGCTGTCGTGTCCTCGTGAGGCACAGACCCGTTTGAAGGGAACACGATGCTTTGGTGCTTTGGTGATGTCACTTTGATGATGTGACTTTATTTTCAGTTTATACTATCACATGGGAAATTATTTGCTCTCGGAGAAGACATGAAGGAAGAAGAACACACACGATAAGAAAAGCAAAATTGAGGGGCATCTGGGTGGCTCAGTCGGTTAAGCGGCCGACTTTGCCTCAGGTCACGATCTCATGGTTTGTGGGTTTGAGCCCTACATCAGGCTCTGTGCTGACAGCTAGCTCAGAGCCTGGAGCCTGTTTCAGATTCCATGTCTCCCTCTCTCTCTGCCCCTCCCCCACTTGTGCTCTGTCTCTGTCTCAAAAATAAATAAACTATAAAAAAAAAGAAAAGAAAAATTGAAAATCTTATACAGGTCAGGGAGTCTTGGCAACAAGTATGTTTCAATTTTTTAATGTTATTTACAGTTTACTCCTTGAAGAAACTAAAGGAATTGAGTCAATATTAATTTGAAATTATATTACAAAGAACTATGTGCAAAAACAGTATACTTTAGAAAACCACGTTTGCATGGCTTGATGAAAGAACAACACCTTTAAAAAACTACCTGTATAGAAGGAGCTGTTGAAGAAACGGCAAAAACAAGTGCACGTAGAATTTGGGTTCTCGTTCACAA
>NC_043704.1:7171886-7179042 GCF_006229205.1 Suricata suricatta
TGGATGAAAAAGTCCTCAAGAAGAGATTGGGACCCTTATCTACATTCTAGGTCAGCTCTCTGGGGAGTAAGAAGTTTGCAGTTACCAGAAATCAGGAGTAAGTTGCAAGTAAGAATTTAAGTAGCTCAGGTAATATTAGGAGGTGTCAGCAAGTATCAGTGATTGAGAAAATGTGACAGGACAGTGAGACCTGGGTGGCTCAGTCAATTAAGTGTCTGGCCCTTCATTTTGGCTCAGATCATGATCCCAAGAACATGGGATCAAGCCCCATGTTGGGCTCTGTGCTGAGTGTGGAGCCTGCTTATGATTCTCTCTCTTTCTGGCCTGGGTGGCTCAGTAAAGTGGGCTCTTGATTTCAACTCAGGTCATGATCTTATAGTTCATGAGTCTGTGCCCAGTGTGGTTCCCACACTGACAGTGGGAACCTGCTTGGGACTCTCCTTCTCTCCCTCACTCTCTGCCTTTCCTCCTCTCCCCACCCCCAAATAAGTAAATAAATAAATAAATATTTTTAAAGTTCATTTATTTTTGAGAGAGAGAGAGAGATAGAGTGTGAGTAGGAGAGGGGAAGCGAGAGAGGGAGACACAGAATCTGAAGCAGGCTCCAGGCTCTGAGCTGTCAGCACAGAGCCCGATGCGGGGCTCAAACCCACAAATCACGAGACCATGACCTGATCCAAAGACCGAAGCTTAACCGACTGAGCCACCCAGAAGCCCCATAAATAAATATATTTTTAAAAGATTCTCTCTCTTTCCTCTGTCCCTCTCCCCTGCTCATACTCTCTCTCTCTCTGTCTCTAAAATAGAAAGAAGAAAGAAAGAAAGAAAGAAAGAAAGAAAGAAAGAAAGAAAGAAAGAAAGAAAGGGAAAGAAAGAAAGAAAGAAGGAAAGAAAGAAAGGAAGGAAGGAAGGAAGGAAGGAAGGAAGGAAGGAGGGAAGAAAGAAAGGAAGAAAGAAAGGAAGAAAGAAAGAGAAAAGAGGGAAGGAGGAGGGAGGAAGGAAAGAAGGAAGAAGAAGTCTCATCTCCAGGTTCTGAGATTTTCACAAATGTATTCTTCCTGTGGATAGTTGCTATTTGGTTGTGTGTGTGTGTGTGTGTGTGTGTGTGTGTAGGGAAAACAGTGTCAAGAATCTCCCATTCTGTCATCTTTGTTGATATCACTGTGAGAATCCTATTATTGTTTTTGTAAGAACACTTAACTAAGCAGAATCCTATAAGATTTATTATATTAAGTCTACTCCTGGAAGAGAGTCTATGTTTCATAAGGTTAAACTTTATATGGACCGTGGGAGTCAATTAAGGAATAGTTAATGATTCAGAACAGGGACAGCTTAAGATTTTGGTCACTGTTATCTATTGGAGTGACATTTTAGTCACTATTATCTCTGGAGCACCAGCATAGTTTTTCATATTATTGGCTATGGTTAAAATCCAAGAACTATCTGATATTTTTATTATATGTTACTCTTGATTTTAGGATTTTTTTTCTTCAAATCCCTGCTTTATGGCATCCTGTATTAATTAGGAGTGAGAAACTTGGATGGGATACTATAATAAATTTGCTCTTCACGTGAAGAGCAGTGCATGTATGCACATGAAAAATGCTTGTGTCTCTTAGTTATATTCTTTTATGGCTACTGAAGAGTTTCCAAAAGCTTTATGGCTGACACATAGGTATTTAGGGACCTGTGTTTTTAAATTCAATTTTAAATATTTCTTATTTGAATAATTAAATCATTATAAGAAGTTAAAATCATATTGTAGTACAATTCAGTGGATTTAGAAACTTGATGGTGAAGACACCTGCTTCATTTGGTGATTATGCTGTTTGACCTCTAATGTATGAGTGTGGTGATTAATTCCCAGTATTTTCAGGTCAAGTGGTTTGTCAGCATTTGGTATTTGTTGACATTACTATGAGAATGGAATAATCATTGAGAATCCAAAAGACCAGAATTGAAAAAAGTCAAGAGTAAAATTCATTTTTAAGTGTCATTTGTAATTATGTAACTGGATTGACTAGGGTAAGGTGCATAGGCTAGATTTTCTGTTTTTTTTTAATAATATAATATGTTGTCAAATTGGCTGACATACAGCGTGTAATGTTTACTCTTGGTTTTTGGAGTAGATTCCCATGGTTCATTGCTTACATACAAACAACACAAAGAAACAAACAAGCAAAACAAAAATAGAAACATCAGCTACAAGTAAACACCAGGACGGAGGCAGTGCTGATGGCAGAAGCCTTATCCCAGATAAAGAGAGAAATGATAGGGGTGAGCCAAAAGAAAAGAAACGAAAATTGACCAGACAGAGAAACAATACAGCTTATAGAGAGAGAGAGAAAGGAAAATAAAAAAGAAGATGTAGAACAGTATAAAAAGAATAGATTAAATATGTCTTCTTAAACCAACAACCAGAATAACCAGACTAGAGGAGTAAAAGATAAGGAAAAAAGAAAGGGGGAAAACAACAACAACAAAACAACTATCATCTATCTAATTAGAATTGTCCAAGAACGAAATCAGGCAATGCAAAACCGCTGGGTGTCCGTGGCAATGCTGATTTGGAGGAGGGGCTTTCTGGTTGGTCAGCATCAATCCCGCTCCATTAGATAGCATCATAGGCAAGGAGGTGTGTGATTTGGGGAAGGCAGGTCCTGCTGCCACTGTGGGCCCCCGCTGTCTGTTCCCTGAAGCCCCAGCTTTTTGTGATGGGGAGAAAAATGGCGACATCCCAGTCTCTCCTCCACAGACCGGGTGTCCCAAAACACTCTCTTCAGGCAGTCCTGACTGTGCCTTGTGCCGCAAGGAGGCGGCTTGTCCTCCTCCATTGCCTCCTGTGCCTCCCTGGAGCTTCGCTGGGATTTAAACCCTGTTGTCTTAGAGTCCCGCTCCCTACAACCGGGTTTCTGGGAAATGCCGCTGGTTTGGGGGAAGTCCTGATCCACATGGCCCATGTACGGCTCTGGCTGGTGTGCACATGCAATCTTTGTCCTTTGAAAGGTTATATACCTTTTCCCACAGCACTACTGGGAGGGGATTAATTTCTCCCACTGCAGACTGCGCCTCTGAAATAGTTACCCAGCCTGGGACTGGCTCCCCTCCTCCGCAGGTGTGTGAAAGGGGCAGGCGGCCCCAGTGCAGAGGAAGCCCCGCAGTGAGAGATGGGATCTTTCTCCATTCCGATCAGTGGCTTTTCTCCTGTCCAGATACAGTCCTATCCTTCCCCAGCCTCTCTTTCTCTTCCCTTTCTCTCGCCACGGAAGGGGATCCTGCCCCTCCTTTCTTCCACCACCCATTTTCTCTCTCCCCGTTTGCAATCATGCACCTATCTATGACAGGTCAGGTTCTCCTGGTGGGTCCCTATAGGTGTCTCTTTCACTTTGCTGCCCAGACTGGGAGTTCAAAGTTCTTTGGCCTCATCATTACTGTGTTTGAGGGATGAGGGAACTTCGGATCTCCTTACTTCTCCGTCATGTTGGATCTCTCTCTTAGATTTTCCAGTTTTTAAAAATTGGAATTGTAATAAAAATTCTTTGATGTGGTAGTTGAATTTTTAGTAGCAAATGTCCACACAGATCTTCTTAAAACTGAGACTTATTTGAATACCTTAAAAAATTTTTTTGTGTGATCAATTTTTAACTGTTCAGATGCACTAAGTATGAAAGTTGGTGTATAATTGTTGGAAGATATCCAAGTAGGTAAGAGAATATATTTTGGAACTCTGAATGTGAAACCAAGAATGTTCATTGTGAAGGATGTTTAAGTAATCTCACATGGTTGTGGGTGTGGATTGGCCAACGTTAGAATAATATTTTGAAGAAGAACTGCAAAAATCCTACTGCTATATGATTGTGTTTATAAAGTAATGCGTCATTCTTATAAAAGGAACACTGGTAATTGTAACTTACTTGCACAATATCTCTAATGCTGTCAAAAAGGTTATCTTTTAATAGTTTGCCAGGTTTTTTGTAATTCTTCTCAGTAGGAATCTGTTAGTCTGATTTACCTAAACGTCTTTTAATAGAAACAAAACATACAATTCACTTTTCAAAAATGTCAAGTATTTTTGTTATTTTTAGAATCAATGATCTAGTCTAAAATTTTTACTTACAAAATTGCATGATTTGACAAGGAATGGTTTTGAAATTGTTTTCATTTCCAAATTTTATAATTTTGGGTCCAGTGTAAATAGACTGTTTATACAGAGGGGGTCCACTCTATAAACAGAGTCCGGTAAACAAATATGGCAATTAAAGTGAGTAATTGGGTACAGACATTAGTATGTGTTTATGGCTTCCAGATTAAATATTTGGAATACAAATGTGCAAGAGATAGTGTTCCTATTATCAGCACATTTCCAAATAATAATGATAATGTGGTAAGTCACTCATCTGAAAGCCCTCTTGTGAGATAGCTTGTTCATAATTAATGTTGTGAATAATGAATCCTGAATATATGAGTAACAGCCACGGAGAGGGCTTTAATGCAGATATGTAAAAATGCTAAATACCAGTGGTTAATTCTTAGTGTACTATCACGAGTCCTAAATGAGTGAAAGTTGAGAAAGTCACCATTTTTATGTAAATTTGTGATAAAGCATCTACAGGAGGCAATTGAATTGCTATGGGAGAAGGCATGACATCATGGCTTGGACAATAGCATTGTTTTGCAGTGTAGGGTAGAAATCCCATCAGTAGGAAAGCTCTTACTATTGTGCTTGTTGAGAATAGTGCTGTAACAGGAATTAGATCATCTATGAAGAAAAGATCATGAATGGAGGTCAACTCAGCTGGTTTTATGGATGCTATCATAATTAATCCCAATAAATCTAAATTGCTAGAAAAACTTAATATAATATGAGCTTATGGCCATGTTGGTTACGATTTAAAATACCTGTAATATAAACAGCATTGAGATAAAAGCTATTTATTTTCAAGTATTTTAAAATTTTTTTCTGTTTTTTATTTATTTTTGAGAGACAGAGACATACAGTATGAGCAGGGGAGGGGCAGAGAGAGTGGGAGACACAGAACCCAAAGACAGGTTCCAAGCTATGAGCTGCCAGCACAGAGCCCGATGCCGGGCTCGAACCCACGAACCATGAGATCATGACCTGAGCCGAAGCTGGACACTTAACCGACTGAGCCATCCAGGTGCCCCTGTTTTCAAGTTTTTAATAGACTCACTACTGACAGAAAGGTTGAAGATAAAACATAAGATGTATGAAAAATGTAGGCGTATTTCAAATACTTTTTATTTTTATTTTTTCAAATAATTTTTAAATAATTGAAGGCTATTTACTCTAATTATGAGGCTATATAAATTATAGTTAATATAAAACTTAAGTTTTTTGACAGGTCATTTTACTGCTAGTAATATTAGTGTGGATATAAAAATAATTAGCATAAAGTAGGATAGAATATTGGGCATATTTGACACTATTACTATAAATGCAAAACCTACACTGAAATCTCAAGCTACAAATGCTAATAAAATGAGTGGTATAAAATCAGTGATGTTAAATATTTGTTAAGGGTAAGCAAAGTTATATACAAATAACACAATACACTCTAAATTTAATAGTGAAGCTATTTTGGGGGACTGGTAGATGAAAAGTCACATTAGAGCCACAATGAAACTAGTGAGAAGTTCATTTAAATGGTGTTGGGGTGCATTTGGCATGATGGCGTGAGTCATAATCTAATGAGTCAGTATTATTTGCATATTGTAACACTACTTTATTCATCGGGGTCTTTTGAAGAACCACCTCTTAATATTATAAGAACCAATGACAGAGAAAGCATAATTTTGGATCACATATTCAGTGTTCTCAAGGTAGTTTTAAGAAAGAGGCAGTTTTTGGGTTAAAGGGCTGAAGGGTGATAGCTACTGGGAAAAATGTTGTTGAAAATAAATGTGTAGATTCTCAACAAGTCTATGTACAGACAGTGGTTCCTCTGCATATGCATTTAATTGTCCTATCATAATACAATAATAACTAATGTGAGAGCTAATAATTTATGAGCAGTAGTGACGCCATTTGAAGTGCATAACTTAATCTGTGTGAAGTTAGTACATTTAATTAAATAAATGTATTTATTAATTCATTACATACATTGTACATACATATAATACATTAATAAATTAATTAAACACTGTGTTTAATGTGTTCACATGGATGTGTACAGAGTGAAGTGTTATCCCGACACCAATGTTAACCTATCTCATATTATTAAATACTGTAGGAAAGGGATGTAAAGTAAGAAAAGGTGAAGATCTCTTTCCAGTGTAGGGTGAAAACCCGAAGGGAGTCCCTTTCATTACTCCAAAGACATAGGCAGCTCTTGTTTGCAACATGAGATGAATAAATGTCAGGGGGATAAGGAACTGGCAAACTGATGGGATTCTGAGCATTAGGCAAATGCTATTTAATCTTCAGGATTTAATTGAATACCTGGGTGTTAGTGAGGACCAGATGCTGTATGAAGACAATGATCCCCGTGATGCCCAGGTCTTGATCAGTGGCAATCATGCAAGAGGGCGTATTGGATGATGTAATCGCCATGCACATAGCTTTAAATGTCACATGTTACAGCAGATATAGAGATGACACTCAAAGGGCCTAGACACAAGGGAATAGGATCAGAGACAGGGACCCAATGAGATTGATTAGGAAGCCATATTATTAGAACTGTTTTCATTCCCCAATGTAGGGGTTGTAGGCAATCTAAAGTCACATAGCAAGCAGGGAGTTTTAAGGGGGAGTCACGGAACTACTGAGTGTTGATATGTAGGAGACACAGTGCTACAGTGCCTAATCATTCTTGATATGATCTCAAGACTTGCTGGCATCAGAAAAGGCCACTGTTCTGCGATGGTCAAGCTTGAACTTCTAGGAACATCGGGTTCCTTGTTTCCCCAGCATCAGTGGTCTGTTGAAATCTTAAACAAGCTACAATTAGTCAGGCCATAAGCTAGAGAGCACAGGCCAGTGCATTAGATGTATGTACCCATGACAGTACTTGGAACAGTTACAGTCTGATAAAGTCTGATAAAGTCTTTATTTGGAAAGTAACATACATACATCATTAAGGCAGTGTTTATGGAACTTTTACTCTGTGCACACACACACAGCTTTTACTCACATGGT
>NC_043704.1:7179142-7187191 GCF_006229205.1 Suricata suricatta
CTATGCTGGGTACCTCAGGAACATGTATGTGAGTTACTCTTCATTATACTTTAGGACTTGAAAATAGATGTCCCTTATTTCCCCCAGAATACAGATGCTGTGCCCTGCCTTTCTGTTTCTTTTTCTTCATAACATTGATTGTATAAAAGAGAAGCCAAATATAGTTGAATGTGCAGAAAGAATGTAAAAAGGCATGACCGAAACCTCAGAAGAAGTTCTGATTGTTGACTAAGAACCAAATAGGCATGTGATAAGCAGGAGAAATGCAAATTTAATAGTATGTGTATGGAGACTCCACAAACACAGGAAAATTGCAAAGGGAAAATAAGGTATGTATGTCTTTGAAGAGGAGAGAAGGAAGAGAGGGAAGTCAGGGAGAAGAATGGGAGGAAGGAAGGAAGGAAGAGGAGGAGCAAGGAATCAGAAGTCTGGGGCCTGCAAGGTAAAGAATGTAATTCACAGGAAGTTGAAAAGTAAATATTTGATAAGCACATATTTTCTGAAACAATAGGACATACAAAACTTTTTCACGAGGTCCTTCCTGGATTCTTCCCTGTATCATAATGTAGTAACATATGGTGAGTGCTCTCTTGCTGGGACAGCTTTTCTATGTACATTATTGTTTAGAGAGGGAGGTGAGGAATAAACATTTTTCCTGAATCTGCTTAATTTTGATTATTATTAACTCTAAATAATCTTTCTGTAAAAGTAGTCCATCAGACAAGAGCCTGGCTTTGGCTCATACAAACTGGAGGAGATTTTGTTGCATGAAGTAAGAATCACACAGGGGGAAAAATCCTCTATGAAATCACATGGAATCTAAAACAAGTCAACATCGGGGCACCTGAGTGTCTCCTTTGGCTAAGTGCCAACTTTGGTTCAGGTCATGACCTTGTTCATGAATTCGAGCCCTGTGTTGGGCTCCCACAGCGATGGAAGCCTGCTTGGGACTCCTGCTCTGTCCTCTCTGCTCCTCTCCCACCCATGCTTTCTCTCTTTTAAAACATAAATAAACTTCGAAAAAAACATTAAAGTAAGTGACAGTCATCTAAGTGTGGATAAGAATATTGCCAGCAACTGAGAGTGAAGGAAATGTTGAGATGATCATGGCATCTTGAGGTGTCAGCAGGGGGACCTCTCAAGCCCATCACTCATAGTCAATGGCAGATCCACCAGGAAGGGAAAGTCTTCACGTTCCACAAACTCAACCGTGGAGGCAGGTTATGCTCTCCTATTCCCGCCAGAGGAAAAGACGTTTCCATATCTTTCCCAGGCAGCAGCTCAACCACTGAAAACCCACATTCCATCAAACCAGCATTTTATTACAAAGAACTTTAGCTTATAAGCAACTTCTCAACTTATCCCTTGTCTCCAGAAAAGCAGGCCTTCTTCTGGATTCCCTGGACTCAGCTACGGTTTTGCTTATCCGGTTTGGCACTAATTCCAAATCCTGTTTTTCCAGAATGAACCCAACTTTTGGCGATTAAACACCTGGCAGTGCTTATTTAGAAGTTTAATGTAACAAGGTTCACTTATGTAGGATAAATAAATATGGGATTTCTACTGTACAGCACAGTGACCATTTTCTACACTTGAAATTTGCAGGAAGAAAGCATCTCAAGCATGCTCCCACACACACTAATCTTAACTGTGTTGGGTGAGGCATTTGTTCATGACTTTGATTTAGGTAATGAGTTTGTAGGCAGATAACCTTAGGGGTCCTTGGAATAGGGGAGAGAAGACTAGATTTCTAAACATAAGAGAAGGCACGTGAGCCATTTCTGAATGATGCCTGCTACTTATCCTAGCACCTGTTTTGAGAACTTCCTGGGATACATGAAAATTGCAGAACAACAGAGATCAGTATTTAATGATTCTTTTTTAATGTATTTATTTTTGACAGAGAGAATATGAGTGGAGATGGAAGAAAAGGAGGGCAGAGCATCCAAAGTGGGTTCTGCATTGACAACAGAGGGCCCCCTGTGGGCACAAACTCACAAACCCTGAGATCATGATCTGAGACCAAGTCAAACGTTTAAAGGACTGAGTGACCCATGTGCCTATTAATCAGTAGTTAGCAAGCAGCAAAAGAATGCAGAAAAAGGGGCGCCTGGGTGGCTCAGTCCATTGAGCTTCCGGCTTCGGCTCAGGTCATGATCTCAAGACTCGTGGGTTCGAGCTCCACATGGGGCTCTGTGCTGACAACTAGCTCAGAGCCTGTAACCTGCTTTGGATTCTGTGTCTCCCTCTCTCTCTGACCCTTCCCTGCTCATGCTGTCTCTCTGTGTCTCTCAAAAACAAATTAAAGACATTAAAAAAATGTAGAAACAAACAGCCACTACCAGGCATGCAGATGGTCTAATCATAGAAGATGCGATAAATCCATGATATATAGTCTCCCACTGCTAAATCCAAAGTAGAGACTGATTTGACACATATTCTCTTGTGGATTTTGTGGGAATTGAACACTTACTATGAGCACCCAAATAATGAACTAAGGGTGCTAGAGACCTGATGATGCCTATCCTTCCTGGTCCAGTGACTTCAATCAACTAGGACCTGGACTCTCAATTTAAGATGACTTTTGGCTGATTTGAAAATGAAATGTCCTTTGCCACATCCCTTGACAAATATGCACGTGTGCTCGGTGTAAATCGACCCAACTTTGTTGTGTGGGGAGATAGATTGGGAAATATACCTGGTGTTCTTTTCTGGCAAGTAAAACCGGTTCTTATCCTATGTTATGGTTGGTGGTATCTTTTGGTTCAGCAGACACCAAGAGTGAAATCAATTATGGGTCATGATTTCACAACGTGTACGGATATTTACTGTTTTATTTTTGTTTCTTTGAGTTTTTTTTCTTTTTTTCTTTATTTTTGATAGGCAGAGAGAGACAGCACGAACAGGGGAGAGCCAGAGAGAGAGGGAGACACAGAATATGGAGCAGGCTCCAGGCTCTGAACTAGCTGTCAGCACAGAGCCAGACGCGGGGCCTAAACTCATGAACTCTGAGATCATGACCTGAGCTGAAGTCGGACACTTAACCAACTGAGCCACCCAGACACCCCGGAAATTTACTGTTTTAATCTTCGTGACAGTTGGATGTTTTTAAATGGAAAACAAGTTGTTGAATGAGTATGCACAAGAAGCACTGACTTTAATGAGAAAGTGTGAAATGTAGGCACCAAAACATGCAATTCTATGTTTCCATATACCTGCTTTTGGGGTTCAGTAAAGTGAGAACCTCCCACTCAGACTGGAAATAAGCAGCCAAACCAAATTTTCAGTTCCTTCAATCTGTCCACGGAGGGGCAGTCCACAGTGGGGCCAGACCTGGAAAGTCTTCCGAAGAAGGTACATCTGAGTGGTGCTGTGCAGGGAGAGGGTTTTAGTTTTGGTGGAGAAGAATATGGGCTTTTTTTTTTTTTTTTTTAGGAGACCAGCCATTTGGGAAGAAGGCAGACTCTTGCCCACACACCAACTTCAAAGTCTTTGCCTGGCTGATAGGTTTTTTTTTTCAATAATGTTTCTTTATATTGAGAGAGAGAGGCACAGTGTGAGTGGGAGAGGGGCAGAGAGAGAGTGAGACACAAAATCTAAATCAGGCTCCAAGCACGGGCTGTAGTCACAGTGCTCATGGATGGGCTTGAAGTAAAACCACGAGATCATACCTGAGTGAAGTCAGAAGCTTACCAGACTTAGCCATCCACATGACCATGCCCTGAAGTTAAAAAAACAAAACAAAACAAAAACGTTAGGACAATTAATCCATAAAAGAGGAATACGGTTATCTGTAACCCTTCCTGGTTGCCTTCAGACTCAGTTATGCCAGCTCCAGGAAATATTGTTCTACTCGGAGGTGTGTATTGGTGTCCGAAGGAAAGGATGGATAAGAGGGTTTGGTTCTGACTCTTTCTAGGAAAAAATGCATGATATATAGATATACAAAGAAAGATTTGGTTCATCAATCTTACCGGCTAACATTACAAGCTAAAACTGAAGACTATTAAGTTGGCTAGTGGGGACCGGGAGTATTTCAATACAACTTAAAAACAAAAAGTCCTCTAGGCTTATTGTGTTGCTGCCAATAGAACGGCATCCTTCTTTTGTGAAGCTGATATATATACACAGTAAGAATAAATCAGATGGGGAAACTCTATCAAACGGGTGCAGCAGAGCCATGGTGCATGCTCCTGAAGAAGGAGCTGGCCTTGGATTGCATTGTGTGGTGTCCTGATCTCTGGGGTGCACTGCAGAGAACATCCTTCTGCCTAGAGCAGTTTGGAAACAGGGTTTATTGCTTCCCCAAGGTCAAAAGGTTGTGCAAGTGCCAGCCAGAGGCCTTTCAGTAAGAGGGTGGGGAAGCTCCTCTCCAGAGGAGGGGAGCAGATCCAGATCCAGGCCATGCCAGATCCTTTAAGAGATCAGGTTTTGAGTCCCAACCGAGTCCTAAGGAGAAACTGCAGGAGAATTGTGGCTCAGGGATAGGTGACTGTCCTCTCTATTCTTTGAGCGCTGCCTGAACGATGTGGGTTGAGAGCCCCATTCCCTGGAGGAGAGTTTGGGGTGACACCATTCCCCCTCCCAACATCAACACAATGAGACTTCAGAGAACAGCACAGTGGGCCCCCAATGGAGGCAGAACATGCTTACACCCAACCCTGCCCCGCCGTGCCTGGCCACGGATTATTTAGTGGAGCAAGACTGACTGGCCCAGCAGAGCCAGCCTCTCCTCCAGACCAGCACAGCCACCGGCCCCCGGCACCAACAGACAACTTTTTTTTCTCTTTTTTTCCCTTTGTGTCTCCTCCCTCTTCTATTTTTTTTCTGTTAGAATCTGGCTCATAGTTTCTGATTTCTTTTTTCATCCATAGATATGTACGTACTGATCAGGCTTTTTTATTCTATTCTTATTCCATCCTTTGCCTTTTCTTCTGCCTTTCTTCGTTTTGTTCTGTTTTGTTTTATTTTCTTCCTTTCTGTTTCCTTGGAATCAGCCTTATAGTTTGATTACTCTCAGTTTGATTTCCTTTCCCTCCTTTCTCTCTTTTTATGAATTGAGTCTTCCCTCTTCCCACACCCCACCTTTTGTTTGTCAGGGTTCCTACAACAAACCAATTAAAGGACACCTAGTCAAAGGTCCATACTCACCATGACTACACCAATGAGATCTACAGAGACCAGACCAGTGGGATAGAGCATCCAAAATATAACAGCTGACTGCACAGAACATACACCAGAAGGGTGTCCTGGGGTGCCAGGCACTGGACAGTCTATGACCCCTTGTTAATACAGCAGTCCTCTCAGGCCCAGGCGTATAAGAGCTCTTATAACATGCATAAGACAGAAACTGAGCCACAGTGACAATCCAGAGGAATTCTCCACAAAACAAAGGTCAAGATGAAATCATAGCCAGAGAATAGCTCAAAGCATATACAAACGATCTATCTGAAGAAGAGTTTACAACAACAGTTACAAGACTAACAGCTGGGTTTGAAAACCACATAGAAGACACCAGAAAAACCCTTGCTGCAGAGATCAAAGACCTAAGAACTAGTCAGGATGAATTGAAAAATGGTATAACTGGGATGCAGAATAAACTAGGTACAATGACACCAAGGATGGAAGGAGAACAGGAGAGAATAGATGAAGGAGGAGATATAATTTTGCAAAATGATGAAGCTGAAAAAGGGATAGAAAATTACTCTATCATGAGGGAAAATGTAAAGAATTAAGGCATTTCATGAAATAAAACAGTATCCATAAGTGACTTCAGGAAATAAATCATTACCTATATCATAGAAGTCCCAGAAGAAGAAGCAGGCAACACGGGGAAGAAGGTTTGTTTGAACACATTACGGTTGAGATCTTCCCCATCTGAGGAAGGAAACAGGCATCCATTTCCAAGGGAGACAGAGAACTGCCTCCAAACCAAACAAAAACAGGTCAACACCACAATATGTCACTGTGAAACTTGCAAAATACAAAGATAAAAAAGAGTTCTAAAAGCAGCTAGAGGGGCACCTGGATGGCTCCGTCGGTTAAGCCTCCGACTTTGGCTCAGGTCAAGATCTCACATTTGTGGGTTAAAGCCCCGCACCGGGCTCTGTGCTGAAAGCTCAGAGCCATGAGCCTGCTTTGGATTCTGTGTCTCCCTCTCTCTCTGCCCCTCCCCACTCATGTTCTGTCTCTCTCTCTGTCTCAAAAATAAATAAAACATTAAAAAAAGTAAAAATAAATAAGTAAATAAATAAATAAAAATAAAAGCAGCTAGGGACAAAATATCCTTAAACTACAAGGATATTCACATAAGTTTATTAGCAGAAGTGTCACATAAGTTTATTAGCAGAAGTGTGCCCTGAAACTTATCAGGCCAGAAGGCAGTGGCAGAAAATATTCAATGTGTTAATGAGGAAAATATGCAGCCAAGATTCCCTTTCCCAGCAAAGAGTAGAAGAGTACAAACTTCCCTAGAAAACAAAAACTAAATAAGATAGTGACCACTGGTGTATCTGGGTGGCTCAGAAGGTTGAGAGTCTGACTTTGGCTCAGGTCATGATGTCATGGTTTGTGAGTCGAAGCACCACATCAGGTTGTGTGCAGATAGCTCAGAACCTGGAGTCTGCTTCCGATTCTTTATTGCCCTCTCTCTCTGCCTCTCTGCCACTTGCACCCTGTGTCTCTCTGTCTGTCACTCTCTTTCTCTCTCTCTGAAAAGAAAAGAAACCAAACAAAGCAAAAATAAAGGAAGTTAGTGATAACTAAAGCAGCCCTATAAGAAATTCTAAAAGAGGCTCTGTTAGTGGAAAGCAGCAAGGTCTATAAAGGACTAGAGAACATCACAACAAACACAAAATCTACAGATATCACAGTGGTAGTAAATTCATATCTTTCAAATCACTCTGATTTTTAGTGCACTAAATGTCCCAATCAAAAGACATAGGGTATCAAAATGGATTAAGAAAGTAACAACAACAACAACAAAAAAAATGAAAACAATAAAAAAACACAAGATCCCTCAATAAACTGCCTAAAGAGACTCTTTTTAGACCTGAGGACACTTGCAGATTTGAAGGTAAGGGGATGGAGAACGTTCTATCAAGCTTATTCATGTCAAAGGATTAGCAAATTAGGTTAAAAATTTTTTAAACATTTATTTATATTTTGAGAGATAGTGTAGAGCATGGGTATGGGAGGGGCAGAGAGAGAGAGAGAGAGAGAAAGAGAGAGAGAGAGAGAGAGAGAGAGAGAGAGAGAGAGAGAGAGAGACAGAATCTAAAGCAGGCTCCAGGCTCTGAGCTGTCAGCACAGAGCCCAACATGGAGCTCGAACTCACTGACCACAAGATCATGCCTGAGCCCAAGTCAGACACTTAGTCGACTGAGCCCCCCAAGGGCTCCAGAAAAACTAGATTTTAAAACAAAGACTGCAACAAGAAATGAAGAACGGCATTCTATCATAATCCCAATGGCTATCCATCAAGAAGAGCTAACAGCTATAAATTTTAGTTCCCCACATTGGGACCATTCAAAACACACAAATCAATAACAAACGTAAGCAAATATTGACAATAATTCTATAATTGCAGGAGACCTTAATCTCCTACCCACAGCAATGGACAGATCATTGAAGCAGCAAATCCACAAGGAAACAATGCCTCTCAATGACACACTGAACCAAATGGACTTAACAGATCTGCTGAGAACATTTCATCCTAAAGCAACAGAAGACATTCTTCCCATATGCACATGGACCATTCTCCAGATTAGATGACATATGGAGCCACACAGCAGTCTTCCACCGGTATAAAAAGACTGAGTTCATACCACAACACTATGAAATATGAAATCAAACACAAGAAGAATATTGGAAAGCCCTCAAATACATTGAGATTAGGGGTGCTTGGGAGGCTCAGTTGGTTTGGTGTTCCACTTTGGCTCAGGTCATGATCTCATGGTTCGTGGATTCAAACCCCGTGTCGGGCTCTGTGCCAACAGCTAGCTCAGAGCCTGCAACCTGCTTCAGACTCTGTGTCGGTCTCTCTCTCTC
>NC_043704.1:7187291-7189925 GCF_006229205.1 Suricata suricatta
ACAGAAAAGGAAGGAGAGTTTCCAAACACATTCTATGAAGCTAGCATTACCATGATTATAAAGTCAGACCAAGACCTATCTAAAAAGGAGGCCAATATCCTTGAGCTACCTGGATTCAGAAATATTCCACAAGATACTAGCAAATGGAGTGCCACAGTACATCAAAAAAATAATTTGGGGCACCTGGGTGGCTCAGTTACTTGGGTGTCTGACTCTTCATTGTGGCTCACATAAAGATCTTATAATTCATGACTTCTAGCCCCATGTTGAGTCGATAATGAGACTAGGAACCTATTTTGGATTTCCTCTCCCTCTTTCTCTGCCCCTTCCCTGCTAGTTCCATCTTTCTCTGTGTCTCTGTCTCTCTGAAAATAAATAAACACACATTTAAGAAGAAATAATGAGGGGTGCCTGGTTGGCTCAGTCCGTTAAACCTCCGACTTTGGCTCAGGTCAGATCTCACGTTCATGGGTTTCAGCCCCGCATCCGGCTCTGTGCTGACAGCTAGCTCAAAGCCTGGAGCCTGCTTCTGTTTCTGTGTCTCCTTCTCTCTCTCTCTGCCCCTCCCCCTCTCATGCTGTGTCTCTCTCTGTATCAAAAAATAAATAAAACATTTAAAAAATAAAAAAATAATAATGATTCACCATGATCAAGTGGGGTTTATTTCTGGGATGCAGACACGTTCACTATATAAACATTAATGTGATAAACTATACTGATGTTAATGAATAAAGGCTAATTATAATATGATCCTTTTGATAGAGGAAAATCTCCATAGTTAATATCATCTTCAATGCAGAAAAACAGAGCTTCTACTCTAAGATCAGGGACATGACACAGATGTCCACTCTCACCATTGTTGTGTAACGTAGTACTCAAAGTCCTAGGCTCAGCGATCAGAAAGGAAACAGAAATAAGACTTCCAATTCGGCAAGGAAGATGTCAAAGTTTCACACTTTGTAGATGACAGGATAATCTCTCTACATAGAAGACTGAAACACTCCACCAAAAAACTGTTAGAGCTGATATGTGAATTCAGCAAAGTCACTGGATATAAAATCAGTGTACAGAAATCAGTTCCATTTCTACACATTTATAATGAAGGAGGAGAAATATCAAGAAGTTGATCTGATTTATAATTACACCCAAAGCACTAAGATACCTAGGATAAACCTATCCAAAGATGTAAAAAATCTGTATGCAAAAACTAGAGAAAGCTATGAAAGGAATTCAAGAGGACAAAAAGAAATGGAAAAATATTTCATGCTCATGGATTAGAAGAACAAATATTGTTAAAATGTCAATACTACCCAATGCAATCTACACCTTCATGGCCATCTCTATCCACAGAACAGAAGCAATGGGGCCCCTGGGTGGCTCAGTCAATTGAGCAGCTGGCTTCGGCTCAGGTCATGACTTCACAGTTCATGGGTTCGAGCCCCATGTCGGTCTCTGTGCTGACAGCTAGTTCAGAGCCTGGAGCCTACTTCAGATTCTGTGTCTCCCGCTCTCTCTGACCCTTCATGCTCGCACTGTCTCTGTCTCTCAAAAATAAATAAAAACCATAAAAATTAAAAATAATAAAAAACGCAAAAGAACACAAGCATTATGCAAAGAGCTAGAACAATCTTAAAATTTATATGGGACCACAAAAGACTTGAATAGTCAAAATGATGTGCTAAAAGGAAACCATGGGGACACATCACAATTTTGGACTTTAAAAAAATATAATAATACAGCATCTATATTATAATACATAATAAACTTTAACACTTATGCCCCACCTCCTGGTTTATTTATTATTTTTTAACATATGCAATTATTTTCCATCATTTACACTACAGTAGTTACAATTACACTCGAAACAGAAAAGCAAAGTAAAAAATCAAAACCCCAACTTCTATTTCATGTAATTAGATTTATACAGAAATTAGAAGGTTATGTAACAACTAGTTAATCACCTATTTTCACAGCTATCTGAAGTGGCGATCGTTATATAGCAGCTTATCTATGATACATTCAAGATACATGATACAATTTATTACTTGCCCATAAGCTAAAACACAGCCTGCTTAATACCTTTCCTTAAATTCCACCTGTATACTACAATATACTTGGGGTCCATGCAAAAAAATAGCTACCTTTTATATAGGAAATGGATGATTAAGTCTTTGGTGTTGTGAAAGCAACTTCACTTAAACATAACCACCCCCACCACTAAAAAAAGAAGACAAAAAAAAGTAACAAAAGTAATAAGGGAAAAACCCAAGACACACTTCCTAGGGGGAAAAAAAACCCAGCATGTAATTTCTGTCCTTGTTGGAATGTATTAAATAAGCAAACACTACCAACAAGCAAACAAGTACTACTATGTAAAAATATTAAAAACAAGAAAACCCTCTCACATGCATAAATGTTCCACACAAAGAACTCAAATCTTTTCCAGCTTCAATAGTAAATATTCTGCTACTATGTAGTAAATACTGCATGGTTTGCCCAAGCTAAGATGAAACCCTTGTGGCTGATCCAGTTCCTCAGGGGTTAATTCACTTGAGTTAAGATGTTTTTGCACCAATGTCCTTCAAGCTTCTTGAGTTGAAATGTTCTTGTACAAATGTCCTTCACGCTTTGGCA
>NC_043704.1:7190025-7199422 GCF_006229205.1 Suricata suricatta
AAAACAAAAAAAAGAACATCTCTTTGGTTCATGGATGACCCATCAGAAGTGACACCACATCTCACACCACCACACAGAAAGGGAACTGGCCCAACTGCAGCCAAGTCCCCTGTACATCACCTCTTTTTCTCATTCTCTCCACAATCCTGAATTCAACAATGTACCCATTTGCTCTATTCTTAACATCCCTACACGGCAGGAATCGTGTCACTTCATCCTTTTTTTGAATGACAAGATGCCATACAAACAATCGGTTTCTATCTGTTTGCAACTCTACACATGCTCAGTGTTCTCAAAATAGGTAAAGGAGCTTGGAAAGAATCTCACCTGGGCGCCATGAAGGAGCTTCCTTCTATGGAATGAGGAGAGGACACTGGATGACTCACTCTCTTTCTCTGAGAGGAAAGCAGGTTCAGAATCTAGTGCATCCTAACCCCAGTCTCCATGGGACATCACCAAATATTCCAATGAGTCCTTGTTGCTGCAGAGAGTGTCCCTAGTGAGACTGAACTGATGGCCGCGTAGGATTCAACTGCCAGAGACCTTAGGCTGACTCTGGGCCATCAGGTGGAGCATAGACCTGTTCTTCGGGAGCAGTATCCTTGATGCAGTTGTGATGCTTCCTCTCCCTGGACAGAACATTCTAGCGTAAAAAGCCTCTACTTCCATTAACACTGGCTACAGGTTGTGGGCATGATTCTAGATATTTTATGGGTTTTCACCTTGCCTTGTTAAAGGATCTTCTCCCCTCCTGGGGTTGCATTAAAGCACGACTTCCTGGGGCAGGATTAATGGCCCATCCTTAATGCGACTTAGAGATTCTGCACGGATCATCAGGAGAGGCAGTTTCTTGAAAAACCATCAAACATGTTAACTGCCATTGTGAAACTGTATTCAAAACCCCATGCCCAGGTAAATGTTATGAAAGAAAATATGTCATATTGAAAGATACACATTCAGGAACATGGCTGCTTAGTCAGTTGAGTATCTCTGTCTTGGTTTGAGCTTAGGTCATGATCTCATAGTTTGTGTGTATGACCCATGCCTTGCCCTTCACGCTGTCAGTACAGCGCTTGATTAGTGCTCTTTCTCTTCTCTTTCTGCCCCTACCCTGTTCTCTCTCTCTCTCTCAAAACAAAGACATTTTGGGGCGACCGGGTGGCTCTGTCAGTTGAGCAGCTGGCTTCGGCTCAGGTCATGATCTCACGGATGGTGGGTTTGAGCCCTGTGTTGGGCTCTGTGCTGACAGCTAGCTCAGTGCCTGGAGCCTGCTTCGGATTCTGTGTCTCCCTCTCTCTCTGACCCTCCCCTGCTTGCACTGTCTCTGTCTCTCAAAAAAAAATAATAAAAACCATGAGAATATTAAAAAGAAAAAATACCTGCCTTTCCCACTTAATGAAAGCATTATATGGCATGAGTGCCTGTAGCTAAGTTTTTTTTAAGACAATCATTACTACTAAGATTAGAATTGTAACTTCTGCAGTCCACGTTCTGGAAAATTGTAAAAGTTATCTACGACAAATCGTTTACAAAACACAAGCTGCTCTTTCTGCTCCTTGTACCTGTCACTACACATAAAGCTAGAGAAGGAGAGCAGAGATGCCTGCTTGCTGATAAGAAAGAAACTTGAAGTTCTCTCACTCCTTTTCGCCGATACCGTGCATCCTTCAGGGACCACTGCACCTGCTGAGCTGGACTCTAGAACCTTCTAAATCCACATAACACTCCAAGGCATGAATTTATAAACAAGTGACATGGAAAAAACCGACTACATTTTTTCCCATGAGGTGAGGAAGTTGTGTAATACCTCCAGGACACATGGAAGAACCAGAATCGCAGAGATAGGATCGAGACTCGTCAGCAGGCTGTACTCTCAGTGCAGAGCCCCATGCAGAATTTAATCTGTCCCAATGCCTCTCTGCCCACTTGTTGCTTCTCAGTCTCAAATTAGTGAAATGGCCACTGAAAAATGTCTCGTTTCTTATACTTACTGGATGCGAGACAAAATATTCTACAAAGGGGAAGAATAATATGTCCCCAAGACTATTTGTGTGTGTGTGTGTGTGTGTGTGTGCGCACCTTAATGTATGTTAACTTTTGGAATCTAGTCATTACTAATGCTCAGAAAGTAGTGTTATTGGTTGTCTTGTGTTAACCTGTGCAATCTGGATTGCATATAAACGCCGCTCATTTCTTGTTCTTTAATAATTCCTTCCATGGAATTCTACCTGTTTGTTATTTGCTAATACCTTCTTAGAAATGCAGACTCAGTTTCCCATTCTAACTCTTGAATCAGACAAAACCTGATCTCAACATCACTGTTGTGAATTTCTAATTCATATTAGAACTGTATACATAGAGGGGTGCCTGTACAGATGGCTCAGTCAGTTAAGTGTTCAACTTGAGTGCAAGTCATGATCTCATGGTTCCTGAGGTCAAGCCCTGTGTCAGAATCTGGGCTACTATCTTGGAGCCTAGAGTCTGCCCTGGATTCTGTGTCTCCTGCCCTCAATGCCTACCCCTCCCCTGTTCATGATCTGTCTTTCCCTCTCAAAATATGTAAACATCCAAAAAATAAGAACTCCATAAATGGATAACTACATCCCTAACCCACTAAGTCTTTCAAATGAAGAAATAGCCACAACTTATACTGCATGATATAAATGCAGTCCTCAAACATGTGTGTGCCTCTGTCGGCACCTTCAGTTCACAGTTTATCTGGCAGGAATAGAGTGTTTACAGTGGTTCTGTGAAACATATGCCACCTTATTACCTCAAAGGAAGAAAAGATGTAAAGTATACAACTGTTAAAAGTGATCTTACTGCAAAAAGCAGATTCTCACCTAAGCCAGAACCATATATCCCACCTCCTCCTTTCATCTGAGGTACCATTATGAACACTGCCCTGTCCATATGGTAACTGTGACATTTATTGTAGGGGCCGCTGGCATTAAGGGATGCAACCATAGAATTCCCTCAGGAGGCCTGGGGATGTCTGCGCTTCCATCAGCAGGAAGTGTACGGGGCTGTGATGCTAGAGAGCTATGGACACCTCCACTCCTTGGGTGACGATGACCTCCTGTATCTAAGCCAGCATGAGTTGCCTCCATGGTGAATAACAGGGAGAGAATGCACTAGTTGGAATTGTCACTCAAAGGAAACTTTGCAACGAATGAGGGAATTGGGGGAACAACTACCAAAGTGGACAGGGGTCAGTACTTGCTTTGATTCAGGATTACAATGAATATCTGAAAGGGGAGCTTTGTCATCCTATGTGGAGGTGGGTATAAGGCAAGTGCAAGCACATGTATACTGAGGAAAGTAGCTGAAATGCATATTGTATGTTGTATTAACGAAGGCTGGGCTCCCCAGTGGGTGGAGATTTTAACATTATACTGAGGTCCTGGTAAGTGTCTGACACTTCATAGTCCATCTCCTAGGTGAAGCTGTCCTGGACCTAATCTGGTCTATGCTGGCCAGTGCTCTTGGAATTTGCATCTAACATATAAAGTTAACTCAAGAACCCAATGTCATGTTGAGAAAGAAGAGCAAAGCTGGAGGCATCACAATTCCAGACTTCAAACTGTAATACAAAACTTCTCCTCAAGACAGCATGGTTCTGGCAGAAGAGCAGACCCAGAGATTACTGGAACAGAATAGAGAACCCAGAATTGGACCCACGAATCTATGGCCAAATGCTCTTCAACCAAGAGGTAAAAATATCCGATGGTACAAAGACAATCTTTTCAGCAAGTGGCGCTGAGAACACTGGACTGCAGCATGCAGAAGGATGAACGTGAACCAGGTTCTTATACCATATGCAGAGATGAATTTTAAATGAATGTAAGATCTAAATGTGAGACAGAAAAGCATCAGCATTTTAGACGCGAGCACAGGCAGCCACCTCCTTGACCTTGGCTACAGCATCTTCTACTAGACATGTCTCTGGAGGTAAGGGAAATGAAAACAAAAATGACGATTGGGACCTCATCAAGATTATAAACGTCTGCTGAGGACAGAAAACAATCAACAGGGGCGCCTGCGTGGCTCAGTCGGTTAAACATCTGACTTCGGCTCAGGTCAGATCTCAAGTTCGTGGGTTCAAGCCCCGCATCAGGCTCTGTGCTGACAGCTAGCTCAGAGCCTGGAGCGTGCTTCCGGTTCTGTGTCTCCTTCTCTCTCTGCCCCTCCCCTTCTCATGCTCTCTCTCTGAATCACAAATAAATAAAACTTTTAAAAAAATTAAAAAAAAGAAAACAATCAACAAGTTAAAAGGCCACCAATGGAATCGAAGAAGATATTTGCAAATAATATATGGAATAAACGATTAGTATCAAAAGATCTAAAGAAGCTATCAAATTCACCGCGTAAGATACAAATAATCCAGTGAAGAAATGTGCAGAAAACGTGAAGAGACACTTTTCCAGAGAAAGCTCCCAGGTGGCTATCAGACACATTGAAAGATGCTCAACATTGTCCGTCATCAGGGAATTACAGATCAAACCCACAATGAGCTACCCCCTCACACCTGGTGGCTAAAATGAACAACTCCAGGAACAAGAGGTGTTGGCAAGGACATGGACAAAGGGAAACTCTTTTGCACCACTGGTGAGAGTGCAAACTGGGGCAGCCCCTCTGGAAAACAGTATGGAGGATCCTCAACAGATGAAAAATAGTATTACTTTATGACTCAGTAATATTTCTACTAGGTATTCACCCAAAGGATACAAAACTCCTAATTTAAAGGGGCACCTGCACCCCAATGTTCATAGCAATTCTATCAAGAATAGTCAAACTTTGGAAAGAGCCCAAATGTTCATCAACTGATGAGTAGACAAAGAAGATGTGGTATAGATATACAATGGAATATTATTTGATGATCTCAAAGAATGAAATCCTGCTTATTGCAATAAGTTGAGCTAGAGTGTATTTACTAGGTGTGATAAGTCAGGAGAGAAGGACAAATATAGGATTTTACTCATGTGTGGAATTTCAGAAACAAAACAGATGAACATAGGGGATGGAAAGGAAATATAAAATAAAAACAGAGAGGGAGGCAACCCTTAAGACACTTAATTACAGAGAAAAAACTTAGCGTTATTGGAGGGGAGGTTGCGAGGAGATAAGTTAGTAGGTGTTGGAGATTAAGGAGATGAGCACAAGGGTCATATGTATGTGATGAATCCCTGGGGTTTAGTCTTGAAACCAATACTAGAGAGTATGTGAAGTAACTTGAATTTATTTATTTTTGTAAGCTTATTCATCTATTTTGAGATTTAGTGAGCAGGGGAGGGAAAGAGAGACAGAGACAGACCAGAGACAGGAGAGAGAAAGAGAAGGAATACAAGCAGGCTCCCTGGTGTCAGCACAGAGTCCAAAGCCAGGCTCAAACTCACAAACACTGAGATCTTGACTTGAGCTAAAACCAAGAGTCAGATGCTTAACAAACTGAACCACGGAGGCACTCCCACTAACTTGAATTTAAAGAAATAAATTAAAAACAGAAATATGGTCAAAAATATACCAAAACATATGTATGCACCCTAGGTATTTATTGCAGCTTTATTTATAAAAACTAGGAAATGGAACGAATCCAGTGATCATTAATCGATGAATGGAGAAAGCACAAGTGGTATATACACACCACGGAATATTACCCAGCCATAAAAATGGAGACGTTGTTTTCTGTCCTCATCATTGCCTAAGGATTCATCTGTAGAACATTGTGTGTGAGGCATATGAAGGTGGAGAACCTATCCTTACATAAGCACAGAGACAGTAATATTTCGTATACGTTAACAGTATATTCGTTTTCTTAGTGTTTTACAACTTTGTGTTCAAATACTTATATTATAACACCGAATTCCTCTCATTTTGAATTGGAGAAACTATATTTCAGCCTCTCATCAGAAGTATGTAGTTGTGTTTTCTAAAATGATTTTTATTTATTTTTGAGGAGTGGTTCTTATGAAAATGTAATCATATTTCAAATACTGCATTGTGATTATGACTGTCATATTGTATACCATTAACAATTTTAGAATGAGTCACTCAGTAGTGTATAGGCTAGTCTACCTTGAAGCAACTGCATTGATTGTACTAGGCTACCATAAAGCAACAATATTGCCCAATCCTCATTTTCAAAGCATGAATCCTGATACCTCTCGATAACTGGAAATATCTAGGACGCCTGGGTCTCTGACTCAGTCAAGCATCTGACTTCGGCTGAGGTCGTGATCTGTGGTTCAGTGATTGGAGCCCTGCGTTGGGCTCTGTGCTGAGAGGTCAGAGCATGGAGTTTGCTTTGCATTGCATTTCGTGGCCCCCTCTATATCTGCCTCCCCCTACTGAAAAATAAAGAAACACCAAAAACAAGTCTCTCTCTCAAAATAAATAAATTTTAAAAGAAAAGCTTTCTGTCAAAAATGAATATACATTAACATACAGAAATCAATATGAATTTCTTTTTCCTGTAAAAACAAAGATAAGGTTTACATCCTTTGAAGAAACAGGAGGGCTGCTGGAGGTCTTGCTGGGTACATTTTAAACCTAATGAACTTCACGGGGCACGGGTGCAAATCCACATGTAGGGTTTAGTGCTTCCTTTTTAAGAATGTCTCCTGGGAGGGTTTTTTTTTGTTTGTTTTTTGTTTTTTTTTTTTTTTTTTTTGTATGTGTGTGATTCAGATCACTGCTGTAGAGGAAAGAGGTAGTGATTTCTAGATGTTGAGATAAAAATCCTCGTGAGGTTTCATATCTTCAGCTTTAGCGTCCCCTTCTTAAGCTACCATCATCCTTTACTGTAGATGAGGGACAACTCTAATATTGGGTGACATTAAATGGCATAGGTTACTTCTGAAATTCTCATTTCCACTCCTTTTTATGTATCAGTAATACTTGGAAGTGGAGGGCTTTTCTCAACGTGTAAATCATTACTTTTTAAGCAGGATCCTTTTATAACAAATATCTATGATTTATTCAGGATTTTGATGGTTACAATTCCTTTTATTCTCATTTGAGAATTCTGTTAATCATGCTTCCATTTGTATGAGAATGTCCACAACATCAATTCATTTTGTTTTGGGTTTTTATTATTGTTTTAGGTTTGTGGGTAACAATTTTCAACAGAGTAGATTTTAACAAGGAGTTTAATTGAGACAGGAATTAGCCATATGTCAGCTGCCAGTAAATTACATGTGTGTTTGTCTGTATTAATATTACCCATATATTCTTTGCTCATGATTTCCCTTGCTTGTGTCTATTCATGGCCAGTGTGCTCACTGGTTGTTTTCTGCCGGCTCTGATGTGTGGGCAATACTTCAGGTTAATGTCAGTGAAATGTGGGGCCAAAGTGAGTGGGTGCCTGCAGGTATACGATGAAGGTTAAATCTGTCACTGTCTAGGAGTCCATCAGGGCTGGGCTGGGGTCTTTCTGGCTCAGGACACTCCTTGTGGCTTGAGGGGATAGTTCCAGGTCCCCTCAGGGGCTTTGTCCTCAGGGTCTCCCTCCTGAGCCAAGACACAATCTGGAAGGAACCCAGGGAGAAAGTTTCAAGTCAACATGGAGGCAGCCAAAGTCTTCTTTCTTGCCTTTAATGTTGTCAGCCATGAGTGGGAGAAATGGGTCTGTCTAGGGCCACTGGAGCCAAGTGCCCTTGAACCCCTGGGTACTGCTTCCAAAGTAATAAACACCACCTATCTAATAAATATATCCTCTAACTCCCATAATTAACACCTGTGTACATGTGTGTTTTGTTACCACTTAGCATAGCCTTTCCTAACAAATGACCGTTTTTTAAAAATAAGAACATTTTTAAAATAGTTTTTTATTTTTGAGAGTGCAAGAACAAGCCATAGAATGACAGGGCTGGGGGGGGGGGAAAGAGGGAGACATGGAATCTGAAGCAGGTCCCAGTCTCTGAGCTGTCAGCACAGAGACAGACATAGGGACTCAAACCCAGAAACCGTGAGGTCATGATTTGAACCGAAGTCACACATTCAACCCACTCTGCCATGCAGGCATCATCCCCCTAGTCAATTTCAAGTGAACAATACACTAGTCTTAACTCTGGTCACCATGCTCTAAGCTTCACTCCTACACATCTGCATCAGTAAGCCTATTACCATTTGATCCAATGTCTGAACATTTTCCTGTCCTTTGCCCCTGTCAACTAACATGCTAGTAATTATCATTTGTTTTTTTAGATTCCACATATATGTGATTATGATGAGGGACTTCAGGCAGGCTGAGGGTCAAAGCACAGGCTAGAACATCGCCCTCCTTGGACCCTCCAGGCTACCCCAAACCAGGAAAGGACAAAGAAACAAACAAACATGTAAACGGAGAAGAGTCTGCACCAACTTACCAGAACAAGGCAATCTCATCATAGCCTAAACTCCAGGAACGCCTTACTGTGTCGATGGTAATGCTTTGCTGGAGGGAAAAACAGCCTTAGCTTGAGAAGACCTAGGTCTCCAGTAAGTCTGTAACCTGTGAAAGTCTCTCTGGAAACTCCCTCTAGACTTTATCTTCCTGGACTGCATAAAAGAGTCATCCCCACCCACACCCAAATACCCCATTGCACCTCTTTCTGCCCATGCGTCTTGTCTCCATGTTTAATAAAATCAGACGCCCTTAAGAATTGTTTCTCGTTCGTCAGCTCCGGACCCCAGAAACCCTGCATAACCCCAAAATGTCATTAATTTCATACACTGTCTATTTTTCTCTGTGTGGCTCAATTAACGTAACACAATGTCTTCTAGGATTATTCTGTGGGTGCAAAGAAAGATTGCCTTCTTTTCTAAGGCACTGATTCCAAGAATAAATTAGATGAGAGACCTCTAGTGGGAAAAGAGCTAATACCAGAATGGAACCTTTCCTTCCTTCCTTCCTTCTTTCTTTCTCTCTCTCTCTCTCTCTCTCTCTCTCTCTCTCTCTCTTTCTTTTTTTCTTTCTTTTTTTTCTTTCTTTTTAATAGTTTATTTTCAAAGTGGTTTCCATACAACAGTCACTGTTCTTCCCCACAAGTGCCCTCCTCCATCAACACCACCTCTTTTCCTCCTCCCCCTTCCCCTTCAGCCCTCAGTTCAGTTCGTTTTCAGTATTCAATAGTCTCTCAAGTTTTGCGTCCCTCTCTCTCCCCATCTCTTTCCCTCTTCCCCTCCCCCTGGTCCTCCATTAGAGTTCTCCTGTTCTCCTGTTAGACCTATGAGTGCAAACATATAATATCTGTCCTTCTCTGCCAGACTGATTTCGCTTAGCATGACACCCTCAAGGTCCATCCACTTTCCTACAAATGGCCAGATTTCATTCTTTCTCATTGCCATGTAATGATCCATTGTATATATATACCACATCTTCTGGAACCATTCATCAGGTGATGGGCATTATGGAACT
>NC_043704.1:7199522-7202251 GCF_006229205.1 Suricata suricatta
TCATTTTAGCCACTCTGAATGGTGTGAGGTGGTATCTCAGTGTGGTTTTGAATTGTGTTTCCCTGATGATGAGTGATTTTGTGCATTGTTTCATGTGCCTGTCGGCCATCTGGATGTCCTCTTTGGAGAAGTGTCTGTTCATGTGTTCTGCCCATTTCTTCACCGGGTTATTTGTTTTGTGGGTGTGGAGTTTGGTGAGTTCCTTGTAGATTTTGGATACTAGCCCTTTATCTGATATGTCATTTCCAACTATCTTTTCCCATTATGCCAGGTGCCTATTAGTTTTCTTCATTGTTTCCTTTGCAGGGCAGAAGCTTTTTATCTTGATGTGGTCCCAAGAGTTCAGTTTTTCTTTCATTTCCCTTGCCTTTGGGGATGTGTCGAGTAGGAAATTGCTGTGGTTGAGGTCAAGGAGGTTGTTTTCTACTTTCTCCTTGAGGGTTTTGATGGTTTCCTGTCTTACATGCAGGTCCTTCAGCCATTTTGAGTTGCCTTTTGTGTATGGTGGAAGAAAGTGGTCTAGTTTCATTCTTCTGCATGTGGCTGTCCAGTTCTCCCAGCACCACCTGATAAAGAGGCAGTCTCTTTTTCCATCGGAGACTCTATCCTGTTTTGTCAAAAATTAATTGGCCGTCCATTTTGGGCCCAGTTCTGGGTTCTCTATTCTATTTCATTGGTCTATATGTCTGTTTTTGTGCCAATACCATACTGTCTTGATGATGATAGCTTCGTAGTAGAGGGTAAAGTCTGGGATTGTGATGCCTCCCTCTTTGGTGTCCTTCTTCACTATGACTTTGGCTATTCAGGTTCGTTTGTGGTTCCATACGAATTTGAGGATAGTGTGTTCTAGCTTTGAAAAGAATGCTGGTGCAATTTTGATGGGGATTGCATTGAATGTGTAGATTGCTTTGCGCAGTAATGACATTTTCACCATGTATATTCTTTCGTTCCATGTACAGGGAATGTTTTTCCATTTCTTGGTGTCTTCTTCAGTCTATTTCAGAAGTTTTCTGTAGCTTTCATCATATAGGTCTTTTACATCCTTGATTAGGTTTACTCCTGGGTACTTTATGGTTTTTCGTGCAATTGTGAATGGGTTCAGTTTCTTGATTTCTCTTTCCGCTGTTTCATTTTTGGTGTATAGGAATGCAACTGATTTCTGTACATTGATTTTGTCCCTGCAACTTTGCTGAATTTTTGGTCAGTTCTGGAAGGCTTCTGGTGGAGTCTGCTGGGTTTTCCAAGTAGCATATCATGTCATCTGCGAAAAGGGAAAGTTTGACTTCTTCTTAGCCAATCCTTTCGTTGTCTGAACACTGTTGCTAGGACGTGCAGCACTATGTTAAACAATTGTGGTGAGAGTGGACACCTCTGTCGTGTTCCTGCTCTCAGGGGGAAAGCTCTCAGTTTTTTTCCCATTGAGGATGATCTTAGCTGTCTGCTTCTCATAAACTGCTTTTATAATGTTTAGGTATGTTTCTTCTATTCCAATTTTCTCATGGGTACTTTTTTTTAAGAACAGTTCCTTTATTTTGTCAAATGCTTTTTCTGATTCTATCGACAGGACCATATGGTTTTTATTCTTTCTTTTGTTAACGTCGTGGATCACATTCATGGACTTGTGAATATTGAACCAGCACTGTAACTCAGGAATGAATCCCACTTATCCTGATGGATAATTTTATTTTAAATATTCTGTTGAGTTCAATTAGCCAGTATCTAGTTGAGTATGTTTGCATCCGTATTCATTAAGGATATTGGTGTAGTTGTCTTTTTGTGCTGGGTCTCTGCCTGGTTCGGGTATCAAGGTATTGCTGGCTTCGTAGAATGAGTTTGGATGTTTACTTCTATTTCTATTTGTTGGTTAGTTTGAGAAGAATGGGTATTAGCTCTTCTTTAAATGTCTGGTAGTATTCCCCTGGGAAGCGATCCGGCCCTGGGCTCTTATGCGTTGTAATATGTTTGATACCAGATTCGAATCCCTCACTGGTTATTGGTCCATTCATGCTTTCTATCTCTTCCCTTTTGAATTTTGGCAGTGCATGTGCATTCAGGAATTTGTCAATTTCTTCTAGGTTCTTCAGTTGGTTGGCATATAATTTTTCATAGTAGTCTTTGATGATTGTTTGTATTTCTAAGGTATTGGTTGAAATAGATCATTTTTCATTCATGATTGTGTCTATCTGGGTGCTCTCTTCTTTCTGAGGAGCCTGGGTAGAGGTTTATCGTTTTTTTTATATTTTCAAAGAACCAACTCTTGGTTTCGTTGATCTGCTCGACTGTTTTTTGGATCCTATATTGTTTATTTCTGCCCTGATCTTTATTATGTCTTTTCTTGTGCTGGGTTAAGTGTGCTCTTGCTGCTCCCCTTCTAGTTCCAGTAGGTGCTCTGTTAGACTTTGAATTTGAGCTTTTTGTAGTTTGTTGTAATAGGCCTGGATTGCAATATACTTTCCTCTTTGGTCTGCCCTTGCTGCATCCTAGAGATCTTGGATTGTTGTATTTTGTTTTCATGGGTTTCCATATATTTTTTTAATTTATTCTCTAATTGCCTGATTATTCGATCATTCTTTAGTATGGCGGTTTTTAACCTCCACATTTTTGGAGGTTTTCCAGACTTTTTCATGTGGTTCATTTCAAGTTTCATAGCATTGTGATCTGAAAGTGTGAATGGTATGATCTCTATTCATTTATACTTATGGAGGGCTGCTTTATGTCCCAGTATGTGG
>NC_043704.1:7202351-7219819 GCF_006229205.1 Suricata suricatta
GTGGTTCATTTCAAGTTTCATAGCATTGTGATCTGAAAGTGTGAATGGTATGATCTCTATTCATTTATACTTATGGAGGGCTGCTTTATGTCCCAGTATGTGGTCTATCTTGGAGAATCTGCCATGTGCCCTCGAAAAGAAGGTGAATTTCCTAACTTCAGGATGCAGAGTTCTAAATATATCTATCAATTGCATCTGTTCCAATGTGTCGTTCAGGTCCATTGTTTATTTAGTGATTTTCTGTCTGGTTGATCTATCCATTGCTGTCAGTGGAGTAGTAAAGTCCCCTGCAATTAGCACATTCTTATCAATAAGATAGTTTCTGTCTGTGATTAATTGTTTTCTGTATTTGGGCGCTCCCCAGTTTGGTGCATTGATATTTATATTTGTTAGCTCTTCCTGATGGAGAGACCCTGTCATTATATAATGTCCTTCTTCACCTCGTGTTACTGCCTTTACTTTAAAGTCCAGTTTGTCTGATATAAATATGGCTACTCGGTTTTTCTTTTGGCTTCCAGTCACATGATAGATATTTTTCCATCCCGTTACATTCAATTGCTGCGGTGGAGGTCAAGGATCATCAAGACAGTATGGTATTGGCACAAAAACAGACACATAGACTACTGGAATAGAATAGAGAACCCAGAACTGGTCCCACAAATGGACGGCCAATTAATTTTTGACAAAACAGGATAGAGTATCCGATGGAAGAAAGACTGCCTCTTTAGCAGGTGGTGCTGGGAGGACTGGACAGCCACATGCAGAAGAATGAAACTAGACCACTTTCTTCCACCATACACAAAAGCCAACTCAAAATGGCTGAAGGACCCGAATGTGAGACAGAAACCATCAAAACCCCCGAGGAGAAAGTAGAAAACAACCCCCTTTACCTCAACCGGTGGCTGGCTTCCTAACCAGGATCTTGTAGGGGGAGGGGACAGTTTCTCTTTGTGCCAGCTGGGATTTGTGCTGCTGCTGCCTGAGGCGAGGTGAGCAGCAGGAGGCGAGGTGTGCTGCCTAAAGTTAGGTCACAGCAGGAGGCGAAGTGGAGCCCTGACAGGCTCCACCGTCAATTGCCAACCCCCAGCCGGGAAAGGGATTACATTGGGGGAGGGATCAGTTTCTTTTGGCGCTGCTGCGATTTTCGCTGCTGCTTTGCAAGGCGCCAGGCGTTGCCGGAAATGAGCTCCGCGCTCCTTCAGCGGGAGCGCCCCCACTCCACTCCACCGCCACCCACTCTCTGCCGGGATCTCGTAGTGGTGGGGGCTGGCTTTTTCCTGTTGGCACCTGGGATTCAGGATTTGACTGGCCAATGCTGGGGGTGAGATGCGCCATAGAAATGAGGTATGTGCCCCCACTCCCCCAGCCGAGGTCGAGGTGAGCGCCCATGGCGCTGCCGCCTCAGCCACCAACCCCCAACTTGGATGGTGCAGGGCTGGAAGCTGTTCATTCCCTTGTGCAATCAGGGTTCGGGATTTGGGCTACCCAGCAGTTACATACAGAGTGAGAGTTTGTCTCTCCGAGTGGAGTTAAACGTTCTTTCTCTCTTCTCCAGAGACAGTATTATTAGTGTGTTCACTTTCTCTGTCTCCTCCTTTTCTCTCTCAGGCTCCGCGTGTTTGCCCCATGTTGGGCGGCGCTCCCGCCTCCCCTGCCCTTCTCAGGCTGGCCTGCTTTCCAATTTCCCAAGTTCGCAGTCACTCACTCAGGCATCTTTGAGGTTGTCTTCTTTCTACAGTCTGCGTTTTCTCCTTCCGCTCTTTTTTTTTTTTAAGTTATTTATTTATTTATTTTTTGGGAGAGACAGAGAGAGACAGCACGAGCAGGGGAGGGTCAGAGACAGAGGACAATACAGAATGAAGAGCAGGCTCCAGGCTCTGAGCTAGCTGTCAGCACAGAGCCTGACGCGGGGCTGGAACCCATGAACCATGAGATCATGACCTAAGCCGAAGCTGGATGCTTAAGCGACTGAGCAACTAGGTGCCCCTTTCCTTCTGCTCATGCAGGTGGGAGTAATGTCCTTCTCTGTTCGATAGATGTGGCAGACAAAGTTTTCAGCGCTCCCTTCCTCTTCGCCATCTTGGCTCCTTCCTTGATCCCGAGAGGCACCTTTTAAAAAGAGGTTCCTGCCTGGCATGACAAATATTTCCTTGCCCAACATTTATTCTTTCCTTTTTCCTGTGAATGTATTTCCCCCTCTTTGAAATTCTAAATCTCTACACCTCTCCATAAGTCAAAATGGCACCTAAGCATAATTGCCTGACGCTCATCTTGTTGATGTTCCTATACTTAAGCCTTTTTTCTCTTATGAATCTGTCTTATAATAGGTCGATTACTAGGCCATCCAAAGAATTGAGAACTGATGAAGAAAATCTTTTTCCTGTCCTACACATTCATTCCGTTGTTGAGAAGTGACCTTGGTGCTTCAGAGCCACAGGAAACTGAAGAGAGAGAATGTGGGAAAAAGAGGAACAGTAGCTTTCTTGCTTCACCAGACTGAGGGGTCTGAGGCAGGTTACCACCTTCAGAACTGCAAGGTCACCCAGAGGAAAGGGCTGGGGGTTTGTAGGGAAATGCAGAATCCACCTAGTTTGGACAGGAATTGTTTATGCTGCCCGTCCTTCTTATCTGGTTTTCTGAGTGGTACTGGGTTCCTCATTAAAGAAAAAAAAAAGACTAATATTTCTGTCTGCGATGCTCAGCCTATTAAGCATCCCACTTCAGCTCAGGTAATACGAGGACAGTCCCTTTGTTCCTGCCTTGCATCTGGCTCTCTGCTGTCAGCGTGGAGTCTGCTTTGGATCCTCTGTCATCCTCTCTTTTCTCCCTCTGCTTCCGTGACCTCTCCGTATCTCTTCCTCGGTGTAAACGTAAGTACACTTAAAAAAAAAAAACAAGTGGGGTCGTTGCCTCAAGAAAAAAAGGTTACTTAGGTTAATATCAATCCATGCAGTATTAAATGCAGTCGTTTTGATTTCTGTTTTACTTTGTAATTTTAAGCAATTTCAGTTTTAGTCACCATGAAAACCTGTAGGAGGACGATTACATATGTCATTGTGAAAAAACATTCAAGATTTACTAGAATCGCAACAAAACAGAAAAAAACGTACAGACCACACAAAAAATAAAAAAAAAAGAACCTCCTAAAACGATAGGGTTACACCAAATTTCAGTGAGAGTAATGAGCACTTAGGTTACAATTTTCATGTATTGTTGATGGGAGTTTTACAAAGTACCCTCTGGGGTGCCTGGGTGGCTCCATTGCTTGGGCACCCGACGTTGGCTCAGGTCATGTTCTCACACTTCAGGAGTTGTAGCCCCTGTCAGACTCTGTGCTGACAGCTCAGAGGCTGGAGCATTCTTCAGCTTTTGTGTCCCCCTTTCTGCCCCTCCCCTGCTCATGCTCTCTCTCTCTTTCTCACTCTCGCTCTCTCTGACAGAAATAATAATTTAAAAAAATTTTTATATTTTATTTATTTTTGATACACAGAGAGATGAGCATGAGAGGGGGAGGGGCAGAGAGATAAGGAGATACAGAACCGAAAGCAGGCTCCAGGCTCTGAGTCAGCAGTCAGCACAGAGCCTGATGCGGGGCTCAAACCCACGCACGTGGATCTGACCTGAGCCGAAGTCGGAGGCTTAACCGACTGAGCCACCAAGGCGTCCAATATTTTTTAAAAAAACATTCTATTTAGAAAACTATTTGGCAGTGACTTAGGAAAACAAACTTTCTTACTGCAAGGCCGCATTTTGTCACCTCAAATTATGTCTCTTTGCCATAAAAATTATTTTCAACTAACAAAGGAAAAATCCTGAGACCCAAGAGAAGTTTCCTTTGTAAGAGACATTTGCATGCATGAGGGAAAGTTCCATGTAGAAGGGTGTCTCCCTCTGTGTAGCAGAAAGAGGGAGAATGTGTGAATCTCCAGAAACTCTGACCAGTGGAGAAGGCCTGGATTTTAATCTGGGCAACAACCAGTGGAGCCTCAGTTACTGTGCTAGTTCACCTCCCCCAGTGCTTCCCAGGAGGATCCCTGTTGAGTTTCCAGAAGGATCCGTGCTGCTGCCCTCCCCACAGATTCTCTCAGGTGGGTGGGTGGATACAACAGTGTTGTTTTAGTGAAGTGCTCCAGGAGACCCTGTGCAGGGTTTTTTTTACCTCAACCCCAGGGATTCCCCATCTCCCTGCTTCCAAGAAGGAAGAATCAGACCCCAAATGAGCAACAGGCCAAAGTTGATTAGAGTCTAAGAGAGGGAGATTGTAGGAAAGCTCTGTGTACAGAGAGGGGGCATTAGAGGGTGAACATCCGACACAGTAGGCAAGGATCTTTGTTTTATGAGGTTCAGGTCTCTCCCACCCTTTTTCCCCTGCCCCTTGTTCCTTCCCAAGTCCTCCGTTATTCTAATAACCGTATGTATCAGGATTCCACGCCTGATTGTCTCATTTCAAGTGTATGAGGAATGGTCTAAGGCCAGACAGTTCCCTGTGGGTCTTAGGTTTTATGATCTACCACTAATTTTTGGTTAACTCTTTAGTCAATTTCCTGAGGGGAACCTGAGGGGCAGTACGTGGTGTCTACCAAATATTTAAGAGGAACCTTACACCTGAGGGGGTTTGCTGTGATCAGACACTCCCAGCATTGTTCTAAATGCTTTTCCCCACCCAGAGACCTCAGGTCCTGACCTTTCCCATTCTGCCTACTGAATCTTCTCCTTTTCTATCATAATTCTAAGTGGGGCCCAGGGACAGGCAGGAAGGCTTCCCATTGATTTATGAGAGTTGAGAGGGGCTGGGGTGGCTCCGTCCTTTACCCACCTGACTTGGGCTCAGGACATCATCCTAGGCTTTGTGGGTTTGAGCACTACATTGGGTGTGTGCTCAAGCTCAGAGCCTGGAGCAGGCTTCAGAATCTGACTGCCTGTCTCTCTGCCCCTCCCCTGCTCATGCTTTGTCTCTGTCTCCCAAAAAAGAAATACATAGTATAAAAAACAACAACAACAAACCTATGAGAGTTGAGGCAGGCTTTTGGAAGAGGAGAGGTAGCAGGACTCCTGTAGAGGAGTTGGGGAGGTTGAGGTCCAAGTAGCAGCCGTTTTCTGTGCTCAAGCAGAGTCTGTGGGCTCTGTGGGAAGGGAGGTGCCAAAGTCCAGCTCCCACAGGTCCAGGGGTCCCTGAAGGATGGATGGTGTCAGTGAAAGGGAGTGAGATAACTCAAGTTTCTTTGTGATCCCCAGGCAGGCATCTCTGCTCTGTCTGATTCTCTAGCTTCATTTATAGTGAGAGGTACAAGGAGCAGAAAGAGAAGGGTATGTTAGTAAATGATTTCTCATAAATAATTTTTCAACACAATTTTGCAGATCGGGGATTCTTCAGAAGTTACAATTCTAATCTTAGTCGTAATGATTGTCAAAAAAAAAAAAAAACAGCTACAGGCACTCATGCTATGATACGGGAAAGGCAGGTATTTTTTAAGCGTACTTTTTCCCCCCATAGGATGCAGAAGAGCAAGATATACAAAACCTCCGGTAGAGCACTGAGAATGCGATCTTTAGCCATGAGGCAAACAGCATTCTTTAGTAAAGATCAGTTTTTCATGAGTAAAGGTCAATAAGCTGTTTATAGCTCTAAGAGAATGTACCCAGAAAAACAGGATTCCCAGAAGACACAATGTCTGCTCTCACTGTCCCTAGAAAAATAATACATTTTTGACATTTATCATAATAGGGACTTGCAACCACATCCAGGAGTACAAAAAAGTGACTTATCAGTTAACTGCTTGGCTAGGAGGAAAATTCTAGGTGGCTTACCTTAGTCACATTAGGGTGTATCGAGTTTTCTCATCTTTTCCCTGACCAGGTGCAATCACACCTCAGGGACAGGGCAAGAGAACACATTGCGGCTGACACCAATCAGGAAAGCAGTCCAAGGGTTGGTGCCCAAGCAGAAATGATATTTCCAGGAGGGTAAATAGTGTTCTCTGCCTGGTGACAAGACACTTGGCACACCTGCCTTACCCTTACCAGGAGTTTTCACTCAAACTTGAGTCCAAGGTGCCACCCAAGAGAGATCAACACTCCACCCCCCCAAGCAGAGATGGCAATGTCAGAGATGGGTCTTCAAGGAGGAGCTCATAGTATCTCAATTGTTCCTGACAGGAAGGCTGGGAAGTTCTACCTTCTCTGCATTTGAAAGTCCTGCCTGCAGGCCAGCAGTTTACCAGTGAAGAGACTGCTTTTCTGGCTTTTCAGACAAATTTCTCCTACTTGTGCTGGGATTTCTCTACAAAGATCTTCTGAGAAAGAAACATAGAGGAGAAGATGAAAGAAGAAATGGCCAGTTCTCAGGTAAGCCTTGTGCCCCTGGCCAGAGGTCCTGTTGTCTTTTTCTCCAAAAATTCACGCATGTAGAAATTGTGGGGACCTGGGTGTCTCTGACTCTTGAACATCGGACTCTACATTTGAGTTCAGGCCTTGATCCCAGGGACCCGTGATCTAGCCTTGAGTCGGGATTCCTGCTGCACTTGGAGCCTAGTGAAGATTCTCATTCTCTTCCTCTGTTTTTCTCCCTCAGTTTGCATTCTTTTCTTTCTCCCTCCCTTTCTCTCTTTCTCTCTATGTCCTCCTCAAAGAATTGGGTCTTGCAAACCCCCTGGCTCCATGAATACCTGACAACATCCGTCTTGATCTTGTAATAAGAGACCACGTGCCTGCACTGCATGTTTGTGTGTTACCATATCTGGGGGCACAACATATATTAAAAACTATGCCAAGTGGTGTTCAGGGCTCAGTTCTTTGGGTACGAACCCAGCGGAGAGGTGCCAGGAGGAATAACATTGTTTCCTGGGAAGAAAAGCGTCAGTGTGAGAATCCTGCTAAAAAAGAAATTAAAAAAAAATAATAATAAATTTTTTTTTGCTTCTGATGGTTCTGGTTTATCCTTTCACCTAATTTTTAATCATCTGAGAAATGATACTCAAGGTCAGGTGTTTAGAACACTCCTCCTCTGTACCCCAGAGACCTCTCTCCCTTCTCTCCAACCTGGCTTCCAGTGGGCAACAACACTTGTCACTTTGAATTAAATTCCTGCCCATATTGAAAATAGTCCCTTCGTGATGGGTTCAGATGGGAGGCTGTTGCATCCCAGTTTCCTGTTGCTGATGGAATCTGGTCCTGGGGTTGCACTCAAGGACAACCGTTCCCGTTTGGGTCTCAAATCAACACTTTCACTGCTCTGGGTAGAATAGGATTACGAAAATGCACAAATACCTACGATGGCTATGAGGCACAGAATGCCCTAGAATGTTCCTGCTCCTTAGATTGTGGAAAGGATACTTGAAACTATTCTAGATACTACAAGACATGGAAACTCTATGTGATTGAAGGGTGTATAAATTCCCATTGTATCCTTAAAGTTGTTTATATTCTGATTTACTGCTTGGGGGTCCCACGAATGCACAAGTGATCCTGAGTACGGAGGTGTGCCTGGGGCACTGTGATCAATTTCTTTCCTGTTATCTGTTATTATTTTATTTGACGGGGCTTTATGCTCTCTGCCATATTTCTCCCCTGTAATGTTCATATTTTCCTTCTAATCAGGTGAAATGATTTTAGAAAGTTTCCCTGAGTGATTTCCAAACACCATCATATTTAAACTGGAATCTTCTTTCTCCCCGTTTCTCTTTCCCTCTAGTTTTTTAATTTTATTTATTTATTTTTTTAAATTTTTAATGTTTTTATTTTTGATACAGAGAGAGACTGAGCATGAGAGGGGGAGGGGCAGAGAGAGAAGGAGACACAGAACAGGAAGCAGGCTCCAGGCTCTGAGCAGTCTGTCAGCACAGAGCCTGACGGGGGGCTGGAACCCAGGAACGTGAGATCTGACCTGAGCCGAAGTCGGAGGCTTAACCGACTGAGCCACCCAGGCGCCCCATCCTCTAGTTTTTTTTAAGTTTATTTCTTTTGAGAGAGACAGACTAGGAGCAGTGGAGTTGCAGACAGACTGCATGAATTCCAAGCAGGCTCCACAGGGTCAGTGCAGAGCAGCCTGAATTCCGTCCTAAATGTACAAATCCATGAGACTTGACTTGAGCTGAAATCAAGAGTCAGATGGTTACCTGACTGAGCACCCAGGCACCCTGGTTTAGCCATTTCTGATGAGGAGAACAAAGGCAAAAGAAATGTAGATAAAATTCAATTTTCTTACAACTTGCACCCACTGGGAAATACTGGAGACTGGCAGAGGAGGATATGGCTCAAGGAATGTACAAGTGCTTTAAGGTTAATGCTTTTCTAGAAGCAAAAAGCTAGCTTCGCATGACCATAGCCAGACTCTCAGAATCCACTGAGTTTTCTTTTCCTATGAAAATGCCTTGGGAAACTTTTATGTCTACCCCACAGCTTAAAGTATATGATCAATGGCTCCTCACAATCACACTGCCGCTCATTCTATCCCCAGATCCTGTCCCTGTGCTTTAATAAGGTCAGCCTCGCTCACCCAAAAGGCCTCAAGAATAGTTTCTTGAGCATTTATTTATTCCTGACCCATCTGAGGTCACTTTTCGTGGGGCAATGAAGGTTCTCACTTCCGTGTAGTAGTTGTAATGACCTCCGGGAGTAGAGGTTCTGAGTCAGTCAGACCTGCATCCCATAGGTTTTTATTACCTTTGTAGTTATGACACAGACACACTCTTGTTTGTACTTTTTTGTGTTTTTAGAAAGTGACGAATCACTTAAGTAACAAGTTTAGGCACCCTAAAATCCTGAAGTACCATAGAGCACAAATGATGATTGAAACAGGCACCCGTTTCAATGAGGGGCACCTGAGTGGCTCAGTTCCTTGTGTCTTCACTCAATTTCATTGCAGATCATGATCTCAAGGCTCACAAGATAGAGGCCAATGTCAGGGTTCATGGTAACCTTAGGAGGCCTTTGGGATTCTCTCTCTCTCTCTTTTTTCCCTTTTCAGCGTGAGCAATCTTTCTTTCTCAAAATAAATAAACATTTTTTAAAAGGCTTTCAAGGTGCCAGGAGACTTACTTGGTTAAGATGGTTAAGTATCTGACCCAGGCCCCACGCCCATTAAACCGGTTTTTAGGGGCGCCTGGGTGGCTCCGTTGGTTAAGGGTCTGGCTTCAGCTCAGGTCAGATCTCACGTTTGTGAGTTCAAGCCCCACATCAGGCTCTGTGCTGACAACTAGCTCAGAGCCTGGAGCCTGCTTTTGTTTCTTTGTCTCTTTCTCTCTCTCCCCTTCCCCTTTCATGTTCTGTCTCTCTCTGTATCAAAAATAAATAAAACACTTAAAAAAAACAAAAAAGCTTGTTTTTAGACACCCTGATAATTTTCTATTCTATCACTTCTAATCTTATATAACTACTTGCAAACGGTATGGATGTGGGCATGGAAGGTGTAACGGTAGATCGGTTTAGTGTGCACACCTTGTGACCATCATTCTCAGGTTTGACCCAGTATGAACATTGATTTAGGGTCCGTTGAGTGCATTAACCTGTGTGTGCTTTTACAGGAACTGACTGTAGGTCAGTTTACCTGAGATAAAATCTGATCTGTACCGTGTACCGGATGCTTGACAAAAAATTCACGAAAAATTGCAGAATCATGTGTTCTCTTAGATTATTATAATTTGTTTTCCATGACTTTATGAGAAACTGGTAGATGCTCTCTACTAATCAGGAAATGCTTTTAAACCTTGTTGTCTTTCTTGCTAGTCTAGTAGAACTTGTAATTGCTATGATCCCATTCAGTTCCATGTCCTCCAAGTGTTCTTGTCATTGAATTCTTCCTCTTTGTTATTGAAATATGTATCCCTTGACTCAAAGACTACTGCCTTGATAGAGATGTGGACAGGGACCTATCCCAGAACTCCTGAGCAGAATCTGCATTTGAATAAGATGGCCATTGCACTGCTGTGAATTCTGATTCATGTTAGAATATGCTAAGTATATTTGTAATTATCCAAACTTTCCATTAAGAAAGAGACACCACATGACCCACTCAGCTGAGCTTCCAAGTTCATCACAGGACATGATCTCTCAGTTTATGAGTTTGAGCCCTGTGTTGGGCTCTGTGCTGACAGCTCAGAGCCTGGAGCCTTCTTTGGATTCTGTGTCTTTCTCTCTCTCCGCTCCTTCCCTGCTCATAGTCTGTCTCTCTCTCCTGAATACTGAGGAGGAACCATGGACTGAAAGGGGGAGGAGAGGGAGGGAGGGAGTGATGGTTGGTGGGGGGCACTTGTGGGGAGAAGCAGTGGGTGTTATATGGAAACCAATTTGACAATAAACTATTATAAAATAAAAAATAAAAAACATAAAAGCCTTTTGGGAGGATAAAAAGAATAAAATAAATGGACAATCGCAAAATACTTTAATGCAATAGACACATATACTGTCTTTCAAAACTAAACAGTCACAAAATTTTCTTACAAATAGACACCACCTGTGCCATTGATGTAAATGTAGAATGCAAAAGTGTGTATGCCTAGGGGGTGCCTGGCTGGCTCGGCCAGTTAAGGGTCTGCCTTTGGCTCAGGTTATGATCTCATGGTATGTGGGTTCAAGCCCCGCCTCAGGCTCGGTGCTGACAGATCAGAGCCTGGAATCTGCTTCAGATTCTGGGTCTCCCTCTCTCTCTGACCCTCCCCTGCTTCCGCGCTCTCTCTCTTTCTATAAAAAAAAATAATAAACCATGTATGCCTGTGTTGATGCCTTTATTTTACAAATTCTCTTCAATAAACCAATATTTACTTTGGTTTATACGTCAAAGTTAAAGAACATATTAGAGCATAATACTATGTCCCCAGTTGTCTTACTGCAGAAAGTAAGAAATTCATCTAAGCCAAACCCAGTACTCCTAATGTAACTGAACTAAGTGGAGTTTAGTCCTTGATGAATCATAAAAATTCTACCAGGCAGGGATGTCAGACAAAGGAAAATTTATTTGCAAGAAATAAGGAGATCACAAGGCATAACTTCAAAACTAGAGACAGAGGAAGGGGAATGGTTTCTTTTTTTTTCTTAATATATTACCTTTATTTGAGAGACAGAAAGGGCGGAGGAGGGGCAGAGAGAGTGGCACAGAGAGAATCTCAGGCAGTCCTTGCACCATCAGCACCGATGCAGGTTTGAAATCACAAACTGTGAGATCATGACCTAAGCTGAAACCAAGAGGCAGAAGACTGAGCCATTGAGGTGCTCCAGAACGGTTTCCATGTATTTAGGATTAGGGTGGATATTTAGAAAGGGGAAACTGGTGATACAATTGCACTTGAGCCTTAAGAACACAGTTCTATACATTTTCTGTCTGTTACATTGTAAATGCAGTTGTGCTCCTCCTTGGGGCGTGATCTAAGTCTTAAATTGAGGTCGAAGGGAGCTCCTGGGTGGCTCAGTCCCTGCAGCCTCCATCTCTTGATTTAGGCTCAAGTGAGGATCTCACAGTCTTGAGATCAAGCCACAAGTCAAGCTCCTTCCTGAGCATGGAGCCTGAGTGTGGTGCCCGGTTGGAAGTCTTCTCTATGCACCACCCATACTCGTGCTCTCTCTTTCAGGAAATAAATATTTTTGAAAAGTAACTGTGTTCACTCCATGCTTTACTCTGATGTTCATCTGCATAGATGTGACTGAGGGGCTAAGCCCAAATTGAGCCAAGTCAGCGCTTCCTCAGGGCAGTCATTACCTTATGTATTTTTACCACAGCACACTGAGCTCATGGGTGTTTTTCCTGCAGTAAAATGGAGGTGTAAATAAGAGGCTAAGTAACATGAGGGACTGAGGCCTGTGGGCACATGCAGGTAAGCAGTGCAGATCGGGTCGCGGGGTCCAGCTGGTGACATGATCTCCCTCCTGCATCTTAGACACCATTAGGACCTCCTGCTGTGTCCACTTGGTAACTGTGGTGTTTGTTGCAGGGACTGCTGACCTTCAGGGATGTGGCCGTTGAATTCTCTCAGGAGGAGTGGGGATGCCTGAACCACAGTCAGTGGGAACTGTACAGAGATGTGTTGTTAGAGACCTACGGACACCTCGTCTTCTTGGGTGGGCTAACTCCTTCTAGATTTCCCAAGCCCCACTCAAGGGTGTTGTTCCTTCCTGTGGAGACTGTCTCTTAGAAGCTTTCTCTTGCATGCCTGGGATTCAAATCCCTACAGTAAAGAAAGAAGAAGGGGTTGGCAGATGTAGAGGAAAGTCTTTATGATGTTTCCTTTCAGGTGAGTTTTCCCTTTATTAGAGTCACATCATCATTTTATAGATGGACGGCATTTCTAAGTATTGAGTGGCATAAAATGATATTTCCATCTTCAATATCAATTTCTACTCATGTTGGTAGTGGTAAGACTCAGAAGTGGAGATCAGGATGTGAAACTTGGAAATCCATCCTGTGTGTTCCAAAGGGGCTGTTGGGCAACAGCATTTGGGCATGATTTTCCAGAATTTCAGAATGTCCTCTTTTCTCTACTGAGTCCAATACTGGGTTGAAAGGTAGAATCTCCAGCAATACTCTATTCTTTTGTTCTAACAAACAGGTCTTGTCGTGTCAAAGCCAGACCTGGTCATCTTTTTGGAACAAAAGAGGGAGCTATGGGATGTGAAGAGAAAGGAGACAGTAGCCTCATACCCAGGTAAGTGGGAATGAATGAGGCAGATGACAGAGGTGAGGTCCAAATGTGAAGGATGAAGAAAGACCGTGCAATGTGATTTGAGGAGTCATTTTGGAATGGAAATCAGTTTGTAAAACCTCGTTTTATGTCAATACGTTTCACAGAGGCATATCTGCTTTCCAATACATCACACCCTCACAAATCTCTGAGGATTCTCCTTCAGTTCAACTTAAAGGTCCTTCCCGTCCACAGTGAGGGCCTCCATAATCTCATTGGCTCTCCATTGCTTTGAGGGCTTGGGGTATTCTCTGTGTTTCTGAGGAAGTCTATATTCTTTCATTTCTGGGCGTTTGCCTTGAGTGAGAAGTGCGTCAGGGTAGCAGTAGGCATATTGGGATTTGGTGCAGAAATCCCAGGAACAGGGGACAGAGCCCATCTAAATTCTTCTTAATGCTTTCCAATATATGGAGGCTGTAATTTTAATCATACAAAATTAAGACCCACCAGGTTCATCAGGTGATAAAGCACCTCCCTAAAATGAGAAAATCTAACCCTTTATTTCACTTCAAAAGTTCCATATTTGGGGCGCATGTGTGGATCAGTTGCTGAAGGATCTGACTTCAGCTGACGTCATGATCTCACATTCAGTGAGTCTGAGTCCCGCCCAGGCCCCAGTGAGGACAGCACAGAGCAACCTTGGAATCCTGTCTCCCTCTCTCTCTGTTCCTCCTCTACTTGGTCTCTCTCTCAAAATTAATTAAAGTAAACTTACAAAAAGTTAGAAAAGTTTGATTTTGATGATATTTCCTAAAATACAAAGTCTCCACTCCGTATGTTCCATTCTGCAATCGTAAAATAATATAAATCTCTTCTTATTTTCCTGGATTTCTGCCAAATTAGTCACAAAGAAGATAGAACATTTAGAATTCAAAACTTGCAGCCTACAATAAAATCTCTATTCAATTTTTCTTAATCATTGAATCATTTTATAATTTTGTCATGTATAATAGGACGTTCCTGTGACTTTGTCATATATGTTTGCACGTTCTGAGTAGTTGTATATGTATTACATAACGATCCATTGTACCAAAAAACTTTTAAGTATGGTTTGTAATGTTTATTTTAGAAAGATAGAGCAGGCATTGAGGGCTGAAAGAGAGGGACACCCCAAATTTGAAGCAGGCTCCTGGCTCTGAGCTGTCAGCATAGAGTCCTCCCCAAGGTTCCAACTCCTAGACTCTGAGATCACGGCCTGAGCCCAAGTCCTACGCTTCACCTACTGAGCCACCTACCCACCTCTGTAGCTCTAAGACTAAAATCTCAGTGTGTAACCATAAAAGAGGGCCTATTTTAATTTATTAGCTGGTTTTCATGCAGAGGAAAATTGCAAAGTATATTCATCAACATCCACCCAGGAAATCTCTAATGAAAGCCCCTATGTATCTAGCACTTAAAGACATTATTACACAGAATTTAAGGGTATAACTCAATTTTCAGAATCAAGCAAGCAAAAGCATTCATTTCTTTTGAGGTTTTCTTTTTTCCATTTACTTTGAGAGGTGGAGAGAGAGAGTGGAGGAGGGGCAGAGAGACAGTAGACAATTCCAGGTAGGCTCCACACTCTCAGTGCAGACAAGAATGTGGGCTGGAGCTCACAAAGGATGAGATGAAGACCTGAGCTGTACCAAGAGTCAGAGTTGTACCAAAAACTTTTAAGTATCGTTTGTAATGTTTATTTTAGAAAGATAGAACAGGCATTGAGGGTGAAAGAGAGGGACACCTCAAATTTGAAGCAGGCTCCTGGCTCTAACCCTCGCTGAGCCACCCACGTACCCCAACGCCTTTCATTTCTAAACATACAAACAATATCAAAGTTGCAAAATATACCAACAATAACATTATTTAAAAACATGGGGATTACATTAACATAAAATCTGAGTGATGTAGAAAAATTAATGATTTGGGGCTCCTGGGAGGCTCAGTCAGTCAAAAGCAGACTTTATCTTAGGTCATGGTCTCATCGTTTGTGGGATCATGTCCCCCATCAGGTTCTGTGAGGACAGCTCAGAGAGTGGAGCCTGCCTCAGACTTTGTGTTTCTCTCTCTTTCTGCACCTTCCTCTCTCACGCTCTCTCTCCATCTCTCAAAAAATAAACATTAAAAAAGATAAGTATTTTAAGAAAAAGAAAAAGAAATGATTCCTTTTTCCTAGAGTTGACTTTTTCTGATTTCAGTTTTGTGTATGACATTTTCTAATTGGATGCATCAGATAGTAGCAAGTGGAATGCCTTTACTTTCATTTTTCCTTTCAGCTGTATTTCCAAATGAAACTGATAGCCTCTTTTCAGACTCGGTTATAGGAACTTCTATCCAAAGAGGGTCAGTGGATGGATATAAAGGTAGTGCCCTTGAGAACGGACACTTAATGAGAGACTGGAACAAGGATGGGGACAGTGACGGGCCTCAAGCACACCTGGGGACTCCTATTCCAGACTACGATGGTGAATGGCACCCATGTGGGGATGTCTCTGATCAAAGCGCCAACCTCATTACACATAAGAGTATACATTCAGGAGAGAATCACTCTAAATATAATGCATGTGGGGAAATACTTAACCAGTCCTCCAGTGTTGGTGATCAGAAGAGGATTCATGTGGGGAAAAGCCCGTACACATGCAATGAACCTGGGAACATACTTACTCAGTCATCAAGACTACATATCAATAAGACTATCCATGCCAGACAGAAAGGTTACATTTGTAAGGAGGGTGGCAAAGCCTTCAAGAGGCACTCAGCACTAATTCAACACCAGCGAGTACATACTGGAGAGAAATCTTACGAATGTGAAGAAGATGGTAAAACCTTTAATGATGCCTCATCAGTAAATGTACATAGACTAATCCGTACAGGAGAGAAAGCTTCCACACATAAAAAATGTGAGATGGCATTTCCCCAACTCTCACCTCCTACCGAATATCACCGAACCCATACTGGTGAGAAACCTTACCAATGTATGGAATGTGGCAAGGCCTTTATTCACCAGTCAGACCTTACCAAACATCACAGAAGCCATACTGGAGAGCAACCTTACCAATGCAAAGAATGTAGCAAGTCCTTTTCTAAAAAGACAAGACTTATCCAACATCTCCGAATCCATACTGGAGAGAAGCCTTACCAATGCAAAGAATGTGGCAAGGCCTTTACTCAGAAGTCAGGCCTTAACCAACATCACAAAATCCATACTGGAGAGAAGCCTTACCAATGCAAAGAATGTGGCAAATCCTTTACTCGCCACGCAAGCCTTATCCGTCATCTCCGAATCCATACTGGAGAGAAACCTTACCAATGCAAAGAATGTGGCAAATCCTTTACTCACCACGGAAGCCTTATCCAACATCTCCGAATCCATACTGGAGAGAAACGTTACCAATGCAAAGAATGTGGCAAATCCTTTACTCACCACGGAAGCCTTATCCAACATCTCCGAATCCATACTGGAGAGAAGCCTTACCAATGTAAAGAATGTGGCAAATCCTTTACTCGCCACACATGCCTTATCCAACATCTCCGAATCCATACTGGAGAGAAGCCTTACCAATGCAAAGAATGTGGAAAATCCTTTACTTGCCACACAAGCCTTATCCGTCATCTCCGAATGCATACTGGAGAGAAACCTTACCAATGTAAAGAATGTGGCAAGGCTTTTACTCAGCAGTCAGGTCTTAACAAACATCACAAAATCCATACTGGAGAGAAGCCTTGCCAATACAAAGAATCTGGCAAATCCTTTACTCAACACTCAACCCTTATCCAACATCTCCAAATCCATACTGGAAAGAAAGTTTCCCATTGTAAAGAATATGGCAAATCCTTTACTCACCGCTCAAGCCTTACCACAGATCACCAAATCCAAACTAGAGAGAAACCCTACCAATGTCACAAATGTGGCAAGACCTTTACCAAGCACGCACACTTTATTGGACATAAAATAATCCATTCTGGAGAGAAATGTTAGCAATGTGAATAACGTGACAAGGCCTTTATCCAACACTCACCTTTTTCAACATCACAGAATTCATACTAGATCGAAACTCTACAAATGTTAGAATATGGCTAGATCTTTACGTGACCTTTACACTTTACTTGACGTCACAGAATTCATACCTAAATGAAAACCTTCCCAATGTAAAAAATGCAGAAGTTCTTTAATCACTTTTCAGCCTTTAATCAGCATCACAGAATTCATCCTGGAGCAACTCTTCCAAATTTGAAGAATGTGAGAAAAGCTTTGTGGACTGTTCACCCCTTGCTGCACATTGGAAACTTGATCCTGGAGAATAACCACTGAATACGACAGCATTTGGCAAGATTTCTAAGATCTGCTACACCCTGAGTCCTGATCGGAGAAGGAATACTAGGGAAGGTGTTGCAAATATACAGAATTTGGAGAGCATGTTAATTAGAGCTGAAGCTTCATTCTGCATCACAGAATTTATCCTGGAGAAAAAATGTAAAATATAAAGAATGTAGGTAAATCTGTATGACTGCTCAACCCTACTTAAGATCGCAGACTTTCTCCTGAGGAGAAACATTACAAAGTAAAGAATGTGTCCCACCTATAGCTGGAACGCACAACAGGCTCAATTCCATAGCTATCTTAGAGCATAGAAAGAGAGAAAGAGAAGAGAGAATTGCAGTGCTTACAAGTGGTGTTTGATCCTTCATCAATACTTGAAAAAACACATGAGATTTAAATCCTACATCATGACATCATGAATGAGGCATGGCTTTCATATCCAATGTACACCAGACAGTGCATGAAAGAAGGTAACTTTGAAGACATATTTAGAAAAATAT
>NC_043704.1:7219919-7233854 GCF_006229205.1 Suricata suricatta
TGATTAGCATTCAATCCCTTACATCAATCACTGTTGATAAAGATTATGCATGAATCTTCTACAAATCTATGTTCTGGTAAATTGTTACCTATCAAAGAATTTTATCATTAGAAATCACTGTCTAAGGCAAATGCCACGTCTGTGCTATTCCCCATACATTTGACCTTAAATAAAGCAGAGTCTCAGTCAGTGCGGAGAAGCCTGTCTGTTGATCAGAAAGAATCTTGTGTTTCTCTCATCTGTCCTTTTCACCAACACCATCCATCCTTCAGGGAACCCTGGACCTGCTGGGGCTGAACTCCAGCACCGTTAATTATAAGGAATAAGCTCACATAATCACAGAGCCAGTAGGTCTGGGAGCCAGCTAGAGATCCAAGAGAACTGATGGGTCCGCTCTAGTCTGGGAGGCATGAGCTAAATGCCATAGTTCGAGTATGAAGGTGGCAGCTTCGAGACCCAGGAAGGGTCAGCATTTCAGTTTGAATCTGAAGGGAGGTAAATAGTCAATGATACAGTCTGAAGGTCATCAGGAAGAATTCTGTCCTACCTAAGGGAGGACTTGGCCATCAACTGATTGGATGAGGCCCACCCTCACTGAAGAAAGCAAGCTGCTTTAGTTTACCAGTCTTTACTCAGTCTGTTAACCTTATTCAAAACCACCCTCATAAAACACCCACAATAATGTTTGATCAAATATCTTAGCACCCTGGGCCCTGTTGAATTGACACATAAAATTAACCATGACACTATCATACTCTACTAAACAAGAATCTAAACTTCCCAATACATTGATGTGAATAAAATCCTCAAAATGTCAATAGTAAATGGCAGCTTTCAGTGTAAACTTGTATGTATAGTATATATATTCACATATATACATGCATGTTACTTATAGTATATGAAATTATTATTCTTAATCATTTAAGGAATAATTTTAAGTGTTGTTCCTGTTATATATAAATCACAAAATTCCATCTCTCAAAAAATGTTGAGTCCTATCTACCATTGGACATGGTGAAATTATGTTTTGAGTATTCATTTACTTGTATCAACATTAAACTTTTAGGTAATAATTAATGGCAATAATTCATGTCTTTTCATTATTCATATATTGAAAACATATGGTTCATGTTCTTAGTATTAAAAATCATGCTTAGGAAGCCTGATTTATTAATTGCACTTTATTGCATGAATCTGGTGGCTGGCCCAGAATTTGCCACCACAATACCCCATGGCGATGTGGTTGACCTGGTTGTGGTAAACCATGTCGGTGGGCAAAGGCCATCTGATCTTTTGTAAACCCAACTGTATTTTTAAAGGTGATGGGCATTGGAAAGTCATAATGTTACTAATAAAAGGGCAAATACCAGGTTCTATGTTTATGGGTACAAAACAGTATTTTCAGAACTTAGACGAAACTATATAACTCACTTTTTAAAATTAGGAAATATCCTTCCTATGAGAGTGATCAGGAGTTTGAGTGCCATGGAACACTGACAGAATAAAACACTTCATCAATATGCACTTAAAAATATTTTTGAAAAAAGCCAAGCGATTGAAATAGAAGAAAATTTCATGATGAAATATGAATCCTTGTCATGGAAATGACATGTTATATTACTTATATAATTCCCTAAAAGTATAAAGTGCTAGCCAAATATTTGTGATATTTGGGATTCAGAATTTAATATTGAAGGGTCAGGAAAATGTGTCTTTTTGTGCCTTTCATTTTTAATTTGTGAATTATCTGATAGATTTGACAACTTGAAAAATACCCAGTTAAAAACTTTATACTAATTTTTTAAATTATAATTATCTACTTGTTTTTATTATATGTGCAGGTATATATACATATGTGTATTATTTGTATATGTGAATGGATATATGTGTTACATGTGTACATGTAGATGTAACATTCAGGAACTTATATGCAATATAATTATTACATGTATATTTGCATGCATGTGTATTATATATGAACAGCAATAATGATATGTGTGCATGTGTATTATTGGATAAAATTTATATATAATATTCCAGTTTCCACTAGGTCTTAAATAATATAGCAAATGCTGCTAACAGCAAATATTTAATTAAAGTCTAGCAACAGCTTTTTACCTGTGTTAAGGCCTTTGACAGTAATGCCTGCGACTGCCCACACTAATTTTCAACATATCGAATGAAAGTCTCTACAGTTAATGTGATTGTAGGCTGATTGTCATTAGGTCAGTCTTATGTCATAGTTTTGAACAAAAAGTAGGAAATGTTAAATGAGAAGGTTCTGAAGGACAAACCAGATGCCACTTTTTGTTATAGGATTGTGGAAAATAGACAATGAATTGCTGATTTCGTTGTTAGGGAAGAATGACATTGGAGATAATAGGTATTAGGATTAGGACTTTATAAGGGCATAAGGTATGTATAGTTAAAGTTTAATCTTATGTTTTTTTTAAAAGGTGAACTACTAGAATTTAGAACCAATTTATTTATTTTATAGTTTATTGTCAAGTTGGTTTTCATATAAACACCCAGTGCTCGTCCCCACAGTTCGAATGCCAAGATTTCATCCTTTCTCATTGCCATGTAGTATTCCTTTGTATATATAAATTACATCATCTTAGTCCTTTCATCAGTTGAAGGCACTTAGCCTCTTTCCATGATTTGAGTATTGTTGAATATTCTGCTATGAACATTGGGGTACATGTCCCCTTATGCATCAGCACTCCTGTATCCCTTGGGTAAATCCTTAGTAGTGCTATTGCTGGTTCATAGGGGAGTTCTATCATTAATTTCTTTGAGGGACCTCTACACTGTTTTCCAGAATGGCTGCACCAGTTTACATTGCCACCAACAGTGTAGGAGGGTGCCCATCTCTCCACACCCTCACCAGCATCTATAGTCTCCTGATTTGTTCATTTTAGCCACTCTGACTGGCATGAGCTGGTATCTCAGTGTGGTTTTGATTTGTATTTCCCTGATGACGAGTGATGCTGAGCATCGTTTCGTGTGTCTGTTGGCATCTGGATGTCCTCTTTGGTGGAAGTGTCTGTTCATGTGTTCTGCCCACTTCTTCACTGGATTCTTTGTTTTTGGGTGTGGAATTTGGGTGCGTTTCTTGAGATTTTGGATACTAGCCCTTTATCAGTTATGTCATTTGAGACTATCTTTTCCCATTCTGTGGGGTGCCCATTAGTTTTCTTGATGGTTCCTTTGCAGTGCAGAAGCTTTTCATCTTGATGAGGTTCCAATAGTTCATTTTTGCTCTTGATTCCTGCCCTATGGGATGTGTCAAGTTAGAAATTGCTGTGGTTAAGGTCAAGGAGGTTGTTTCCTCCTTTCTCCTCGAGGGTTTTGATGGTTTCCTGTCTAACATACAGGTCCTTCAGCCATTTTGAGTTTCTTTTTGTGAATGGTGTAAGATAGTGGTCTAGCTTTACTCTTCTGCATGTTCTGTCCTGGTCTCCCAGCACCATCTGGTAAAGAGGCTGTCTTTTTTTTTTTTTTTTTTCATTGGATACCCTTTTCTGCTTTGTCAAAGATTAATTGGCCATACACTTGTGGGTCCAGTTCTGGAATCTCTATTCTATTCCACTGGTCTATGTGTCTGTCTTTATGCCAATACCATAGTGTCTTGATGATGACAGCTTTGTGTTAGAGACTAATGTCTGAAATTGTGATGCCTCCTATTTTGGTTCTTCTTCAATATTATTTTGGCTATTTGGGGTCTTTTGTGGTTCCATACAAATTTTAGGATCTTTGTTCTAACTTTGGGAAGATTGTTGGTGCAGTTTTGATTGGGATTGCATTGAATGTGTCGATTGCTCTGGGTAATAATGACATTTTAACAATGTTTATTCTTCCAATCCATGAGCATGGAATGTTTTCCATTTCTTGGTGTCTTCTTCAATTTTCTTTGTAAGTTTTCTATAATTTTCATCATACAGATCTTTTATATCTTTGGGTGGGTTTATTCCTAGGTATTTTATGTTTTTCGTGCAATTATGAATGGGATCAGTCTCTTCATGTCTCTAACTGTTGCTTCATTGTTGGTGTGTAGAAATGCAACTGATTCTCTATGTCGATTTTGTCCCCTGCGCCTTGGCCGATTTCATGGATTAGTTCTAGTAGGGTTCTGGTGGAGTCTGTCATGTTTACCACGTAGAGTATCATGTCATCTGCAAAAAGTGAAAGATTGACTTTGTCCTCGCAAATTCTGGTGCCTTTTATTTCCTATTGTTGTCTGATTCCAAATGCTAGGACTTCCAGCACTGTGTTAAACGACGGTGGTGAGAGTGTACATCCCTGTCATGTTCCTGATCTCAGGAGGAAACCTCTCAGTTGTTCCCCATTGAGGATGATATTAGCTGTGGGCTTTTCTTAACTGGTTTTTATGATGTTTAAGTAAGTTCCTTATATGCATACTTTCTTGAAGGTATTTATTAGGAAATGATGCTATATTTGTCAAATTCTTTATGTGCATTTATCAATTGGATTATATGGTTTTAATCTTCTTTTTTTATGTGATGTATCATATTGATTGATTTGCAAATATTAAATCAGTCCTGTAACCCTGGAATTAATCCCCCTTGATCATGTTTAACCATGACGGATAATTCTATTTATATGCTGTTGAACTCAATTTGCTAGTATCTTGTTGAGTATTTTTGCATCTGTATTCATCAAGGATACTGGCCTGCACTTTCCTTTTATTGCTAGGTCTCTGTCTGGTTTGGGAATCAAGTGATGCTTGCTTTTTAGAATGAGCCCAGATGTTTTCCTTCTATTTCTATTTTTTCAAATAGCTTCAGAAGAATGGGTATTATATGAATATTGGGTATTATCTGATATGAATGTCTGGTAGAATTCCCCATGGAAGCCACCTGGCCCAGGGCTCTTATTCTTTGGGAGATTTTTGATAACTGATTCCATTGCATCACTGGTTATGAGTCAGTTCAGATTTTCTATCCCTTCCCGTTTTATTTTGTTAATGTGTGTGTGTTTCAGAATTTGTCCACTTCTTCTAGGTTGTCCAGTTTGTTGGCATATAATTTTTCAGAGCATTCTGTGATAATTGCTTGCATTTCCTTGGGACTGGTTGTAATAGATCCGTTTACATTTGTGATTTTGTCTATTTGTGTGTTCTCTCGTTTCTTTTTGAGAAGTATGGTTAGATGTTTATCAATTTGATTTTTTCAAAATATCATCTCTTGGTTTCATTGAACTGCTCAATTTTTTTTTCTTATTCTATATTGATTATTTCTGCCCTGATCCTTATTATTTCATTTTTCTGCTGGGTTTGAGGTGCTCTTGCTGCTCTCCTTCTAGTTTCTTTAGGTGGAATGTTAGATTTTTGTATTTGCACATTTTCTGGTTTATTGAAATAGTCCTGGATTGCAATAAACGTTCCTCTTAGGACCGCCTTTGCTGCATCCAAAAGAGTTTGGATTGTTGTATTTTTATTTTCATTTGTTTTCATATATTTCTTAATTTCTTCTGTAGTTGCCTGATTGGCCCATTGGTTCTTTAGTAGGGTTTTTTTTAACCTCCATGTTTTTGGAGGCTTTCCAGACTTTTTCCTGTGATTGATTTCAAGTTTCATAGCATTGAGATCTGATAGTGTGCATGGTGTGATCTCAATTTGCCTACATTCATGGAAGGTCGCTTCATGACCCAGTTTGTGCACTATATTGGAGAATGTAGCAGGCACATTTAAGGAGAAAGTGAATTCCATAGCCTCAGGATGTAGAGTTCTAAATATATCTGTCAAATCCATCTGGTCCAACCTGTTGTTCAGGTCCATTGTTTCTTTAGTGATTTTCTGTCTAGTTGATCTATCCATTGCTGTATATGGAGTGAGTATTAAATTCCTCCTCAATTAGCACCTTCTTAGCAATTTCTGTTTGTGATTAAATGTTTTATGTATTTGGGTGCTTCTGAATTTGGTGTGTAGGTGTTTATAATTGTTAGGTCTTCCTGATGGATAGACCGTGTAATTATTGTATAATGCCCTTCTTCATCTCTTGTTACTGCCTTTCCTTTAAAGTCCAGTTTGTTTGATATAAGTATGGCTACTCTGGCTTTCTTTTCACTTCCAGTTGCAAGATAAACATTTCTCCATCCCATTACGTTCAATCTCAAGGTGTCCTCAGGTTTTAAATGAATTTCTTGTAGACAGTAAATAGATGGATTTTATTTTTTTTTTCCATTCTGCTACCCTAAGTCATTTGGTTGGAGCATTTAATCCATTTACATTCAGTGTTAGGATTGAAATATATGGGTTTAGAGTCATTGTGTTCTCTGTAGGATTCATACTTGTAGTGGTGTCTCTGGTACCTTGTGTTCCTAGCACCATTTCCCTCAGAGTCCCCTTAGGATTTCTGGTAGGGCTGGTTTAGTGGAAATGAATTCTTTCCATTGTTGTTTATTTGGGAAAATTTTTATCACTTCTTCCTTTCTGAAAGGCAGGCTTGCTGGATAAAGGATTCTTCGCTGCATATTTTTCCTGTTCATCACATTGAAGATTCTCTGTCATTCCTGCGTGGCCTGCCAACTTTCTGTAGATAGGTCTGCAACTACGTTGGTAGGTTTCCCTTTGCCCTTTTATCCGTAGCTGCTTTCAGAATTCTCTTTAACCTTATATTTTGCTAGTTTCATTCTGATATATCGTGTAGAAGACTGATTCAAACTCTGTATGAGGGGTTCTCTGTGCCTCTTGGATTTCATTGTCTGTTTCCTTCTCCTGATTGGGGAAGTTCTTGACTATAATTTTTCCAAGTATCCCTTTAGCCCCTTTCTCCCTTTTTTCTTCTTCAGGAATTCCTATGGTATGAATATTGTTCCCTTTGATTGTATCAGTCAGTACTCAATTCTCCTTTTGTGTTCTTGGATCAATTTATCTCTCTTTTTCTCAGTTTCCTCTTTTTCTCTCATTGTGTCTTTTAATTCAACTATTCTTTTCTCTGCCTCTTCAATTTGTGCACTGTTTGCCTCCATTTTATTATGCACCTCATTTTAGCATTTTTTCATTGATCAGAACTATTGATAGGCAGCATAGTCTTTGTAGCAATCCTTCTCTGATGTCTCTCATGCCTTTTTCAAGCCCAGCAGTTAATTTTATGACAATTGTCCTAAATTCTTGCTCAGTTATATTGCTTATATCTGTTTTGACCAGTTCTGTAGGTGTGACTTCTTCCTGGAAATTCTTTAGAGGAGAGTGTTTTTGTTTCATCATCAAGGTTAGTTTTCTGTCTCTTGTCAGTTTAAAAAGAACTGTTATGTGCTCTTTATCTGTGAGTATTGCTATATTAAAGGATTCTCATTGACTGTCTGGGATATGTCCATTCAGGAAGTGTTCTTAAATGGTTTCCCTTGGTCTCTCTTGTTGTGTCTTTGGTTATTTTATTTCCCTACTCATAGTGATATTTGGGACTCTCCACCATGTGTACTTTGGCTTGTTTTTGAGGTAAACCTGGAACAGAAAACAGACAAACAAACAAATAGGGGAATAAAGCACACAAATGTACAAACAAATGAAAAAAACAGGCAAAACAAAAGGGAGAGGTAAAAAGACAAAGGGCAGTTTAAAAGCAGAATGCCAGAGATCCCTGTTACAAATAAAGTGTAGGGTAGAGGCAGTGCTGATGGAGGAGCATATACAACGAAGTGACAGGGATGGGAAGAAAGAGAAATTGAACTTTGACCTGGATCATGTTACCCTGAAAAATTATATAGTCTGATTATTTCAGAGAGAAAGGAAGGTGATGACGGAGGTGTAGAATATATTTCAAGAGAGTGAATTAGGGGCGCCTGAGTGGCTCAGTTGGTTAAGCGTTGGACTTTGGCTCAGGTCATGATCTCACATTAGTGGGTTCAAGCCCCGTGTCGGGCTCTGCTGACAGCTCACAGTTAGGAGTCTGCTTTCGATTCTGTGTCTCCCTCTCTCTCCATCCCTCCCTGCTCATGCACTGTCTCTCTCTGTATCAAAAATAAATAAAACATTTAAAAAGTAAAAAAAAAAAAGAGAGAGAGAGGGAATGAATGAGATATGACTGTTTAAGCAAACCTATAACCAGAATACCCACTCCAGGGGAGGGGCAAGATAAGAATGAGATAAGGGAGATATATCTGAATTGCAAGAATTGATCTAGAGTTAATCACAGCTTTACATCAGTGCTGGTTTTGGGGGGAGGCCCTGGGCTGTTTCCACAGCATCCAACCAGCTCTGGTAACAAAGCAGCTAGGCAAGGCAGATGGGTGTGGTTTAGTGTAGGCAGATCTCGCCTGCACTGTGGGTCTCTGGGGCTGCCTCCTGAGGCCCCACCTTGGTGGTAGTGGGGAGAAAAATGGCGGCCCCCCAGTCCCTTCTCAAACCAAGTTTTGTAATCACTCTTTTGGGTCTGATCTTATTCTGCCCTTGGCGTAACCAAGGTGGTCATTGCTCTATGTCCCGCCCCCAGCCTCGTTTTCAGCTCCTATTCCATGTACAGTAATGATGGTGACTGAAAGGTAACCCCGGAATCCCAGGCCGGGGCCCTTCCTAGATGGGGATCAAGTAGGGGAGCAGTTTCTCCTGATGCCTATTGAGTCCTTTGCATACAGTCTGTACCAGAGAAACTTTCTGGGCCCAGAGCACACAGCCCAAAGAAGCCTCCAGAGATAGAGATAGTATCTCTCTCTGAATGCCCTGGGGTTAGAGATTGGATGATAGGACCCCTCTCTTTCCTGGCCAAGGTTTTTCTCTTTTCCAGGGACAGTTGTTAAGAGCAGTTTGGCCACTTTTTTCCCTTTGTCTCCTTGCAGAGGGGGCTCCCTCCACTCTGTGCTTCTATGTCTTCACTGTTTTTATCTTTCCCAGCTCTTATCATGCACCTATGAGGGTGTCTTCTTAGTGGACTCTGTCTCTTTTTCTCCCTGAATCTTGTGATTTAGTGTCTTTTGCCTTCAGCCCTTCTTTGTTTGATAGATGCAGGAGGAGTTAGGGGACTCCCTACTTCTCCCCCATCTTGCCCTCTCCCATAGGAACCAATTTAAACAGCAAAGAATAGCAGAAACAAAATTACAAAGATTAAATCAAAATTATAAACAAGAAATGAAATTGTAAAATGTCAACCCTCTTAGTTTAACTTATGAATAAAATTAATAAACTAAGAAAAATACTAATAGGTTTGGGGGTGGTGATATGTTTGCTTTTCAAGTTTTTTCTGTGTTATATTTAGCACTGATCAAAATTTGTTGAAGTACATATTTAGTTATCTTTACAGATTTCTTATAAAAACTCACAGCCTAGATGAATTTTTATCACTCAAATGTCTCTATATGTCTGTGTCATATTGTAATTATATTTATGTATCAGTGGACCGGTAAATCCACTCAAAATATAATACAAATATTATTTAATTCTAGTAGATGCAATGAAAGGAAACATTCACAAGGATTATATTTAAATTAGCTATGTCCAAAAACAATATTTTTATGAAATACAATTCTGTCACAATTCAATAAGAGAAGCTGTAGAATCAATAAGTAACAAGGTAAACTTTGTTTTTGTTTAGAACGCTAGGAGGGGAAAAGGGCAAAGGGAGAAGGCGAGAGAATCTGAAACAGGCTCCATGGTCAGTGTGAAGCTTGACACAAGGTTTGATCCCATGATGCTAGGATCATGACCTGAGCTGAAATCAGGAGTCTGATGCTCAACCAACTGAGTATTTAAAATTTTTACAAACTACAAACCAGACTTTTAAAGAGAGATGACTTGCAAATGTTTTCCTGTGATTTGGGGCTTTGGGGTTTGGCTGCTTTGAATGCTGAATCAGACCCACATATGACTCCAGGTCCCTGAGACCACAGCTTAATCCTTCTATTCCTCTGGGGCCCAAAAATCCAGGGGGCCCTCCAAGGCTCTAGGACCTGTGTCCTAGGCTGTGTAGCAGAGCAGAGCCAAAAAGACCACTTGGGAAAAGGTAGAATTTACATGCATATCAGTCAGTTTGGTTTGCTGTGACCATTTTCTTAGTGCATTGAGCTTTTTCTCAGTGAACAGAGCTTTCAAAAGGATACTTTCTGAAGCTTTTTCTCTCATGGCAGATAATCTAGTTTTGATAAAAAGAAGTAGATCTTTCTAATTCTTCCTCAAAGTCCTTTATTTCAGGATATTTGCATAGCAAACAGCCTTAGCAGAGAGAGATAATGTCTGCCTCCAGGGCAAAGGGTAAGCATGCTCATCATCCAGTTAAAGATCAGGTCACTTCAGTTGGAGTTCCTGTCCTGCAATCCTCTGTGTGTGCAGGCATCCATGTGGGCACATCTGCATCATCCTTGTGGGACTTCAGGGGCAAGGGGAATGGACACAAATATGCTGATGCTCATGTTGTTTGCTGCTCTGTGAATGAAAACATCCTTTCCTCTGGTCCAGGGGTCTCATGTCTCCTCCCAGCTCCCATGAACCTGTGACGGCTTGCAAGTAAGGTAAACTCTCAGACCTTTTACAGGTCTTGCCATTAAACTTAAATTTATATAATGTTTGACTCTATTTATGTCATGTTCTGAAGTATTGTAGCTAATATATAGCGTTAGGGGTCATGATCATTTCTTTGGAGAGCAGAGGCATGGCTTGGAGAAAGCATTAGGGGAGCTTCTGGTGTGTTGGCCATGTTCTGTCTCTTGTTGTGAAAGGATGCTGATTGCATAAACTGAATTCAAAATAAAAAATCTTTGTACTTATCATTTTTGCTCTCCCCCTTTTATGAATGTGTTACTTCTATAAAAGTTCAACCTGAAATTTAAGAAAATAAAAAAATAAAAATCAAAGGCAGTGACCAGGATTGCCACATCAATGAATTAAAAAGAATGTGAAACTGGAGCACCTGGGTGGCTCAGTTGGTTAAGCATCCAACTCTTGATCTCACCCTCAAGCCCCAAACTGAGCTCAGTGCTGGGTGTGGAGCCTGCTTATGATTCTCTCTCCCTCTCCCACTGCTCTCTCTTACCCATTCTCTCTCTCTATCTCTCTTAAAAAATAAGAACTAATTATCCATAACTCAGAGAAAAAGAAAAAGCTGAACATAATTAGCCAAAAGATAAAGAAAATGGAGGAGCGATCCAAGAAGAAAAACATACTCTAGTTGAGCTTTCAGAAGTAGAGAAGAGTCAAGGAAGGCACACATTTGGATATATGCTATTTACAATTCAGAATTTCAAGGATAGAAAAATAATCTCTGTCTAGTCAGAAAAAAGAAAAACAAACAAGTTACCTAACATGGAAAAAAATTGTATTTACAACAGACTTTGTTCCATAATGTTCAGTGTCAGAACCAAATAAAACAGTACCTGCATCATTCTGGGGAAAAAAATAAACAAGTTACCCAAGAATGCTAAGTTACCATCTGTTTATGTGGCAAGAGAAATATACTCTCAGACATAGATGCAATAAAAAACTACACCACTCATTGTCCTTACTGGAAAAAAATATTGAAAGAAATATTTTAGCTGCCAGAGACACAAATCTAAATCGATGTCCAAAAACTAGGAAGACCCAGTGCAAAAGAGAAAAGAGAAAATACCTACTAAATGAACGCTAAATGCTTTTAAAAAAAACAACAACAGCTTTTTAAATGTTTATTTTTGAGACTGACAGAGCACACTTCGGGGAGGGGCAGAGAGAGAGGGAGACAGAATCTGAAGCAGGCTGCAGCTCAGAGCTGTAGGCACAGAGCCTGATGTGGGGCTTGAACCCACTAACCATGTTTTTAATTTATTTTTGAGAGACAGAGATAATGTGTGAGCGGGGGAGGGGCAGAGAGAGAGGGAGACACAAAACCTGAAACAGGCTCCAGGCTATGAGCTGCCAGCGCAGAACTGACCGCGGGGCTCGAACCCACGAACCCTGAGATCATGACCTGAGCTGAAGCTGGACACGTAACTGACTGAGCCACCCAGGCGCCCCTCTTTTCAAGTGTGTAATAGACTAACTATTGACAGGGAGGTTGAAGATAAAGCTTAAGATCTATGAAAAATGTAGGCGTATTTCAAATACCTTTTATTTTTATTTTTTCAAATACTTTTTAAATAATTGAAGGCTATTTACGCTAATTATGAGGCTATGTAAATTATAGTTAATATAAAACTTAATTTTTTTGACCGGTCATTTTATTGTTAGTAATATCAGTGTGGATATAAAAATAACTAACATAAAGTAGGATAGAATATTAGGCTTATGAGACTGTAGGTATTTGACACTATTACTAAAAATGCAAAACCTACATTGAAATCTCAAGTTACACATGCTAATAAAATAAGTGGTATAAAAATCAGTGATGTTAAATATTTGTTAAGGGTAAGCAAAGTTATATATAAATAATGCAATACACTCTAAATTTAATAGTGAAGCTATTTTGGGGGACTGGTAGATGAAAAGTCACCTTACAATCACAATGAAACGAGTGAGAAATTCATTTAAATGGTGTTGGGGTGCATTTGGCATGATGGCGTAGGTCATAATCTAACGAGTCAGTATTATTTGCATATTGTAACACTACTTTATTCATCAGAGGCTTTTGAAGAACTAGCTCTTAATATTATAAGAACCAATGACAGAGCAAGCATAATTTTAGATCACATATTCAGTGTTCCCAAGGTAGTTTTAATAAAGAGGCCATTTTGGGGTTAAAGGGCTGAAGGGTGATAGTACTGGGAAAATTTTGTTGAAAATAAATGTGTAGGTTCTCAACAAGTCTATATGCAGACAGTGGTTTTTCTGCATATGTATTTAATTGTCCTGCCATAATACAATAATAACTAATGTGAAAGCTAATACTTTATGAGCAGTAGTGATGCCATTTGAAGTGCATAACTTAGTCTGTGTGAAGTTAGTACATTTAATTACATGAATGTATTTATTAATACATTACATCCATTGTACATACATGCAATAAATTAATAAATTAATTAAACAATGTGTTTCATGTGTTCACATGGATGTGTACAGAGTGAAGTGTTATCCCGACAGCAATGTTAACCTATCTCATATTATTAAGTACTGTAGGAAAGAGATGGAAAGGAAGAAAATGTGAAGATCTCTTTCCAGTGTAGGGTGGGAACCTGAAGGGACTCCCTTTCATTACTCCAAAGCCATAGGCAGCTCTTGGTTACATCATGAGATGAATAAATGTCAGAGGGATAAGGAACTGGCAAACTGGTGGGATTCTTCAGGATTTAATTGAATTCCTGGGTGTTAGTGAGGACCAGATGCTGTATGAAGACAATGATCCCTGTGATGCCCAGGCCTTGATCAGTGGCAGTCATGCAAGAGGGCGTATTGGATGATGTATTGCCATGGGCATAGCTTTAAATGTCACATGTTATAGTAGATATAGAGATGAAGCTCAAAGGGCCTAGACACAAGGGAATAGGTTCAAAGACAGGGACCCAATGAGATTGATTAGGAAGCCATATTATTAGAACTGTTTTCATTCCCCAATGCAGGGGTTGTAGGCAATCTAAAGTCCCATAGCGAGCAGGGAGTTTTAAGGGGTAGTCACGGAACTACTGAGTGTTGATATGTAGGAGACGCAGTGCTACAGTGCCTAATCGTTCTTGATATAATCTCAAGACTTGCTGGCATCAGAAAAGGCCACTGTTCTACGATGGTCAAGCTTGAACTTCTAGGAACATCGGGTTCCTTGTTTCCCCAGCATCAGTGGCCTGTTGAAATCTTAAACAGGCTACAATTAGTCAAGCCGTAAGCTAGAGAGCACAGGCCAGTGCATTAGATGTATGTACCCATGACAGTACTTGGAACAGTTACAGTCTGATAAAGTCTGATAAAGTCTTTATTTGGAAAGTAACATACATACATCATTAAGGCAGTGTTTATGGAACTTTTACTCTGTGCACACACACACAGCTTTTACTCACATGGTGCTATGCTGGGTACCTCAG
>NC_043704.1:7233954-7239561 GCF_006229205.1 Suricata suricatta
TACTTGGAACAGTTACAGTCTGATAAAGTCTGATAAAGTCTTTATTTGGAAAGTAACATACATACATCATTAAGGCAGTGTTTATGGAACTTTTACTCTGTGCACACACACACAGCTTTTACTCACATGGTGCTATGCTGGGTACCTCAGGAACATGTATGTGAGTTACTCTTCATTATACTTTAGGACTTGAAAATAGGTGTCCCTTATTTCCCCCAGAAGATAGATGCTGTGCCCTGCCTCTCTGTTTCTTTTTCTTCATAACATTGATTGTATAAAAGAGGAGCCAAATATAGTTGACTGTGCAGAAAGAATGTAAAGAGGCATGACCTGAACCTCAGAAGAAGTTCTCATTGTTGACTAAGAACCAAATCGGCATGTAATAAGCAGGAGAAATGCAAATTTAATAGTATGTGTATGGAGACTCCACAAACACAGGAAAATTGCAAAGGGAAAGTATGGTATGTATGTCTTTGAAGAAGAGAGAAGGAAGAGAAGGAAGTTGGGGAGAAGAATGAGAGGGAGGGAGGAAGGAAGGAAGGAAGGAAGGAAGGAAGGAAGGAAGGAAGGAAGGAAGGAAGAGGACGAGCAAGGAATCAGAAGTCTGGGGCCTCCAAGGTAAAGAAGGTAATTCACAGGAAGATGAAAAGTAAATATTTGATAAGCACATATTTTCTGGGCCACTCTGAAACAATAGGACATAGAAGACGTTGCTCATGAGGTCCTTCCTGGATTCTTCCCTGTTAACCATACCTAGTTTGCATCATAATGTAGTAACATGGTGAGTGCTCTCATGCTGGGGCAGCTTTTCTATGTACATTATTGTTTAGAGAGGGAGGTGAGTAAACATTTTCCTGAATCTGCTTAATTTTGATTATTATTAACTCTAAATAATCTTTCTGCAAATGTGGTCCATCAGAGAAAAGCCTGGGTGTGGCTCATACTAACTGGAGGAGATTTTGTGGCATGAAGAAAGAATCACACAGGAAAAAAAAAATCCTCTATGAAATCACATGGAATCTAAAACAAGTCAAAATCAGGGCACCTGGGTGTCTCCTTTGTGTACGTGCCAACTTTGGTTCAGGTCATGACCTTGTGGTTCATGAATTCGAGCCCCGTATTGGGCTCCCACAGCCAAGGAAGCCTGCTTGGGACTCCTGCTCTGTCCTCTCTGCTCCTCTCCCACCCATGCTTTCTCTCTTTGAAAAATAAATAAAGTTTGAAAAAAACATTAAAGTAAGTGACAGTCATCAAAGTGCAGATTAGAATATTGCCAGGAACTGAGGGTGAAGGAAATGTTGAGATGATCATGGCATCTCGAGGTGTCAGCAGGGGGAGCTCTCAAGCCCGTCACTCATAGTCAATGGCAGATCCACCAGGAAGGGAAAGTCTTCATGTTCCACAAACTCGAGGGTGGAGGCAGGTTATGCTCTCCTATTCCAGCCAGAGGAAAAGCCATTTCCATATCTTTCCCAGGCAGCAGCTTAGCCACTGAAAACCCACATTCCTTCAAACTACCATTTTATTACAAATAACTTTAGCTTATAAGCAACTTCTCAACTTATCCCTGTCTCCAAAAAAGCAGGCCTTCTTCTGTATTCCCTAAACTCAGCTTCGGTTTTGCTTAACAGGTTTGCCACTAATTCCAAATCCTGTTTTTCTAGAATAAACCCATCTTTTGGCAGTTAAACACCTGGCAGTGCCTATTTAGAAGTTTAAATGGAACAAGGTTCACTTATGTAGGATGAATAAATATGGGATTTCTATTGTACAGCACAGTGACTGTTTTCTACACTTGCAATTTGCTGGAAGAAAGCATCTCAAGCATGCTCCCTACACACACACTAATCTTAACTGTCTCTGGTGATGCGAATCCGCCCTTTGTACTGGCCCACAGAGGGCGCCCTTCCCGTGGGACTCTCATCTCCTGCTTTTTGGGAGGGAAGGGGACTTGGAGAACCAATATTCATGTGATGTTTTTTAAGCACCTGAAGTTAAAATGCCCTTTATTCCAAAGTGGTGGTTTGGGGAGGGGCGATTCTGCCACCATTTATGGTGCGAGTCCTAAGGAAGCTCACTTTGGTTACCTGAGTCACACGGAGGCAATCCTGGCCACCAAGACGCTGTAGGCCATGGCATCACAGGGGCCTGGAGGTCACCGCCCCCCCCCCCCCCCCCCCAGAGGCCACAGGCAGATGCCAGGCCTCACTCTGGGCAAGGTTATTCTTCAGGCCGCAGGTGTCTGTGAGCATTCCACGTTGTGACCTCCTCCCTTCTGGTCTCGGGAGCCCTGGCCACACCAGCCCTGTCCTTTGCCTGTCACCCAGTTCCCCTCACAGCCCACGGCCTGCAGCCCATTGCATGCAGACGCCAGCCCGTAACTCCTAGCTCCTGGCTCCTCCCACCCCCCTGGCAAAACCCGGCCCCGACCGGCTCCTCACAGGCTCATGGCCGCCTGGAAACCCGGAAACTTCACGCCTTCTGGCCCGGTTAGCTTCCACTGGCCTCCCCGCTGCCCTGCACCCCTGTCCTCTGTGGGGTACACAAGTGATTTCTTCTGGTCCCGGGGACGGCTGGTGACGGCCGGCTCAGAGCTGGGTCCCTGGCCCGCGCCCCCCCACCCCAGTCCCCAGCAGTGACCTCCCTCCACCACACGGGAAGCCCAAGCAGGTGAGGCCTCTCAGTTCTCTGCCATCCAGGCCCAGCCCACCCTTGCAAGAGGAGGGAGGAGGAGGGCCAGCTCCTCTGTCCCGGCCCCCCACCGCCCCCCTCCCCTGGCCACGCTCTGGGAGTCCGTCACTACTGTGTCCTCCTGTCGGGTCCCTGCTGGCCCTCCATGCGCTCTGTCCTCTCCGTCCTCAGTGGGGACCCTCCTCCCTGTGGCCAGGAGCCTCCTGCAGCCCCCGCCCCCCGGCCAGGCCTCTTCAGATGAGGCTCCTGCCCACCCCATCATGTTCTGGGGTCCAGGATGTGGGAAGGTTTACACCCTAGGACTCCACGTGTCCCTTCTCCTCCTGCAGGCACAGAGATCACATACCAGCCCTGATGTGGCCCTAGACTGAGAGAGGAGCACTCCAGGTCCCCCTAGAGGGGCCGAATGGCCATGCGCTCTCGGGGAAAGGGGCCAGGAGAGCATAAACATTCAGGAGCTTTGTCCAAACAGTAACAGGACCTTCCGGATGACAGCACAGTACTGAGCCTGGCACCTGGCCCTGGGGGTAGGTCCTTCTGAGCCCAGGGCCCTGTGACTCTGGTGACTTATGACCTCAGGCCTCTGTGAGCTGGGGCCCTGGGACCTCAGGGGTCTTGTGACCTTGGGACCCAGTGAGCTCCACCCTGTGAGATTGTCAAGGCCATGGCCTATGAGGTCAGCCTGGCCAGGGGCTGCCCTAGAGAAACAGGACAGAAAGGGGCAGGGTCACCTTGGGGACCAGGGTGTCCCCAGAGCAGGGTGTAAATGAAGTAAACAAGGAGGCCATCACCCAGAGGGGCTCCAACGCTGGGGCAGCCCCACTAAGCAAACCAAACCCTGAGTCTGCAAATGCCTCAAGGTCACCAAGACAAAGCTCTGGGGACAGCCAATCACCAGCAGCCACTGAAGGCTTTCAGCTGCAGCCGGTCAGCTAATTTCCTGTTTGCTCCCTCTCTTTTTCTGGGGAGGTCTCCCCACCCCGCCCACCTGTGAAGGGGGTGCCCCCCACCTCAGCTCGGCCCCATTCAGATCGATTCTTGATCAAATAAGGACGCTCTTAAAGTTGTTAATAGGCCTCAGTTTACCTTTAAAGGCAGGCGTCAGAAGCGGAGCCTCTCTGCCAGAGCGGGCCCCACACGGGCTACTGGGCGAGGAACGGGAGGGAGCGAGGACACAGAGGGGACCTGGGTGTATGTCTCAGTATATGAATGAGGACCAGAGGCTCTGGGGGACAAAGCCACTAGGGTCCCTCGGGGGAGCCTGAGGCCCCACACTAGTGCGTGGCAGGCCCTGGGCCGGCTAAGTCCACACGGCCCTGGGGATGGTGTTCCTGTGGGCCCCCTTTTCAGATGCGGAGAGTGAGTCACCACAGGGCTGAGCACGTCCCTGAGGCCCAGAGGCAGCGCTGGGCTGGAACCGGGAACAAGACGACTCCCGAGGCTGGTGGTGTGGCCCCAGGCTGCCGTGATGGGCAGTCTCCCCGGCATGAGCCCAGGGATGGGCCCGGGCTCCAACCCTGATGCCCAGCTCGGCCCCCTCCCTGGCAGGGAGCCGCCATCCAAGCTGGTCAGGCCGGCTGCCCGCCGGGCGCGGGAAGGTAAAGGCTCGTGGAGGGGCCCCCGGGGTTTGGAGAAGGGGCTGTGTCAGGCCCGCTCGCCGTAGGTCATGGGCAGGGGGCCCGGGCAAGCGGCTCTCACACATAGAGCTGCAGCCCTGCTGGGTGCCTTCAGGAGGAGCCCCGGGGGAGCAGGAGGCTGGGCGAACTTGGTGTTGGCAGGGGCCAAAAGCGGAGCTGAGAACCTCAGCGTGTTGGAGCCTGACATGAGACACCTCCGGGAAGACACCACTGGCTCGGGGCATTGTTCTCTGGACGCTTTGATCCAGGGCTCCCACTGTCTCGGGTTAAGGAAGTTTGGGGCTCCGCATTCTTGAGGTTTCTCAGCTATGAGCTCTGAGCAGCTGGCTGGTCCCCTCCCTCCCTGATCTTTGGGGAACCTTCCTTGTTTTTGCGAAGCAGGATGCCCAGCTTGCTGTGCGTGTGCTTTCTCCCATTAGTGTGGGTTCCTCGTAACCGCCCCCACCCCCAAACAAAAGGTATGTCCAAGTCCCAGCCCACAGCCCCTGCGGAGGGGCCCTGTTTCGGAAACAGGAAGATGTAATCACGGTACGTGGAGGCCAGTCTGGACAAGGCTGGGCCCCAAACCCAGTGACTGGTGACCTGGGAGAGAGGAGACAGCAGGAGACAGAGGCAGGGACCTGAGTGAGGTTGGCAAGCGGAGATCGCCGAGGGTCCCCAGCAGCGGCTGGCATGGAGCTCGGGGGCAGTCTCCCCCTGCAGCCTTGGGAGGAGTGAAGCTTCCAGCCTCCCAGCCAGGAAATAGCTTCCTGTGGTTCCAGGCGCCCAGTGTGTGGTACAGGGCAGCCCCCAGGGACTCCGACCTGGCCTGGTGCCTCCTCTGCAGGGCTGTCTGCCCTGCTTCCCCCTCATCCCTGAGTTACATTTCTGTGACCCAGCGACAGGGTGGAGCCCCCCCCCCCGGAACGAAAGCAGAAGGGGGAGCGCCTGGAACCCCTGTGGGGCAAGACCCATGGGTGCAGGGGGCACAGCCGATCATCCAGTGGGCTCCGCAGGCTCCCTACCACCACCACCCCCAGGACTATAGGCCCAGGACACAACCCCCAAGCAGGAGGGCTGAGCTTGGAAGCAGAGGCTGGGAAGAGACCTGCGGGCTCTCTCTGCTGCCCCCACCGGCCCTGTCTGCCAGGCACTCTCAAAGTTTGAGAGTCCCGGGGCCCCGGGCTCTCCTGTCTCCACCCTGGCCTGGAACTGTCTTCTTCCCTCACCCGCCAGACTGTGCCCAGCGCTGTTCTCCCCTGTCCTGGCCCATCTCTGAGGTCGGAAGGCGGGGCTTCCC
>NC_043704.1:7239661-7253020 GCF_006229205.1 Suricata suricatta
CCCCCCCCACCTCTGGCTCTGCTCCCAGGGGCCCGCCTGCCCAGCCGGAGTGAGGCCAGCCTGTGCCCACCCACCCCTTTTAGCAGGCCTTATGTCGCCTCCTCTAGGAAGCCTCCTAGAGGCATGTCATCGCTGGCGTTGACTGCACGGTCGGGCTGACCACTGCTCACTCACCATCTCCTCCGCGGTGGCCTTCCTGCAGGCAGGGGCTGTGGGTAGGTGCGCGGGGCCCTTCCTCTGCACGGAGCTGGTTCTGGGGGGGCAGTGAAAGTCAGGGGAGCAGACAGAGGGCTCAGCACGGGTGAGGGGCTAACTCTCTTCCCACTTCCTCCGCCGTCCTGCCCGGGCCGTTCAGCGTGGCCGCACGGGAGTGAGTGCTGGGAACCCGGTGACCATCACTAAAGGCCCATCTTCAGGCCCATGGCTGCCACCAGAGCGGGGGCAGAGGAGCAAGGCGGGGAGGCTAGTGGGCGGCCTCGTGGCTCCCTCGGGCCTGCAGGGAAGGAGGAAGAGGCCAGGCAGGGGGCCAGCCAGGAGCCTGGGGGCCGGGGGCGTCCCTTCCCCAGGGGCCGGCTGTGACCACCTGGGGGGGAACCCTGGGGCCGTCCAGGCAGCTTGGGCTTGTCACCATGCTCCCCCCTCTGGTTCATTACGAGGGAAAGTCTGGTGACTGTCCTGTCCTGGTCACAGCTCTGCCGCCCAGGGCTTGCGGGCGCTGGCTGGAACCCACACTCCCCACGCAGCCGCTCAGAGTGAGGGGTGCTCCGTGCAGACGGCACCCACCTGCCGGGGCCCCAGCGCCTCCCTCCCCAGGAGGCTACAAGGACATGGCGCCTGCGTGTCCTGCAGCAGCTTCTCCAGGCCTGACCCGCAGCCATCCTCACCCTCCGGCTCGGGCTCCTCGCTGCGGCCACCGGGCAGCTCCCCAAGTGCAGACATGTTGGCTAAGGAAGGGCACCTTCTTCTTTTCTGTTATTTTCTTTTAAAAAATGTGTGTGTCAGGGGCGCCTGGGCGGCTCACTTGGTTGAGCAGCTGACTTCGGCTCAGGTCATGATCTCACAATTCGTGGGTTCGAGCCCCACGTCAGACTCTGTGCTGACAGCTCAGAGCTTGGAGCTGCTTTGGATTCTGTGTCTCCCTCTCTCTCTGACCCTCCCCTGCTCACACTCTGACTCTCTCTCTCTCAAAAATAAATTAACATTAAGAAATTTAACAAGAACGTGTGTGCCTGGGTAAACATACATATGCAGAAACTTCCGGGTGATATGCATCCCCTTAAACTTCGCAGGCTCCAGTCCTGACCCCTGAGACCTCAGAACGTGACCTTTTGGGAAAGAGTCATTACAGATGGAATTAGTAAGATGAGGTCATGCTGGATTCGAGTGGCTCTAAATCCAGGTGACCCATGTCCTTATAAAAGGGGAAATGTGGACACAAAGAGACACGCACACCGGGAGAGGGCCATGTGACGCTGAAGCTTCCAGAAGCCCAAGGAACCCCAAAGACGCTGGCAAACTCCCAGAGGCGGGGGAGGGGATGGAGTAGATGCTGGTCAGGGCACGGGGAGGAGCCAGCCCTGCCCACCCCTCAATCTTGAACTTCTGGCCTGCAGACCGTGAGAGGAGACTTTTCTGTTGTGCCCCCTCCCCATGGGGCTTTGTCACGGTCACCGTAGGACTCTGCTACGTGCACACACGTGTGCACATGAAATACACGCCTGCAGACTAAATGCGGAAAATAGAAGACTCACAGAAAGAAAGTGACCCTACCTCTCAGACCTGGGACGCTCTTTGGCTGTTCCCTTCCCTGTTTGCCCAAAAGCCAGATGCTCAACCGACTGAGCCCCCCAGGCGCCAGGAGAGCCTTTTCTTTAAACCACACTTATTAATCTATCAGAGAAGAACACAGACACGACTGGGCAATCCCGGGCCAGTCCACTGTGCCCCCGGTCTAGACGTTGGGGCGAACTGGACAGGGTGAAGTCACATGGGGGCTGTTAGACCGGGTCTCCGTGCAGCCTGCACCTGCCGCGTTGTCTTCCGGGGGAGGGAAGGGCACACTGGACTTTCTGGAAGATCGAGTTAAGTTTGCAGGCAAAGGAGAGTCACACTTATGTTTCTTTCAGCACAAAGCGGAGTTTAAAGCAATGGCAGAGAGTTTGGTTTTGGGGGCAGAGGTGTGATGTGGAGGTGCAGCCTTTTCTGTCCAGAGCTGCGTCCCTGCCCCTGGCCCTCCTGCCGGCTGTCTCCCCAGCCAGGACGGGAGAGCTGCGCCATCAGACCCGGGCCCCGTGGAGAGGCTGCTCGGAGGGCACGCCAAGGCGGGAGATGCTCCCCGGCCTCCAAAGACAGTGCAAAGCAGAGGATGTAAAATGTCTCCTTAATTATGTGCCGAAATGATAATATTTTGGCTATACAGGGTTAAGTTATCCTATGGGAATTAATTTGGGGGCACTTGGGTGGCTCAGTCAGTTGAGCATCTGATTCTTGATTTCAGCTCAGGTCATGATCTTGCAATTTGTGGGATCGAGCCTCAAATCAGGCTCTGTGCTGACGACGTGGAGTCTGCTTGGGATTCTCCGGTTCATGGAGGGCAGTGTTAACGGTCTCCTCAGTCTTTGGGTGGACAACCTAGGGGAGAGGGTGCTGGGGCGGGATGGAAGGAGCTCTGGTTGGCTCCTTATCTTCCATGACAGGGTAGAAGCAGGTTGGCGTCGGCGCTTGGTGCCCGGAAGCCCGCAGAGCCATCTGTGAGCTCTTGAAGGACAAGGGCCCGCTGGATCCAGCCTCTCCAGGACCCCGTCTGGCCGGCCAGCGCTGAGCACAAGGTGGCTGGTGTGGAAATGCCCGCTGATAGAAGGCGGGGGGCCCCGGCGACCTTCCTGCCAGAACAGGTCCTGCTGACAGCCTGCACGAGCCCTTTCGCTTCCCATAGAGCTGGGGGGGGGGTGTCGAAGCCCCTCTGTCATTGCAGTCCCCCCCCTCCCCCGCGTGTTACAAAGAACATTTCCTTTGCGGTAGCTGCAGGGCTGGGTTCATAGCTCTGAGCAGGCAGAGGGATCAGGGCAAGTGTGTCTGTGGGGGAAGGGGGGGTGACTTGGCACTCTCTGGCCAGCAGGGGGCAGTGTGGCATGCACCTGCGGGCTGCCTCTCCCAGAGAAAGGACGGTGGGCAGAGTCCCTGGACCGGTGTTCAAGGTCTTTTACTGAGAAAGTTCAGGTGGTTACTTATTGCTGCTAGCTTGTAGAGGCCTCCACTGATGGTCTGGAGGGGTCTCAGGGGCGTGCGAGGATTTAAACCCGTTTTCTAAAAAGGATTGATTTCCTGCTTCAAAATGAGCTGTGGCCAAATCATAGGAACACATGGAGGAGCAATTATGGAAAGACACCAGCGGATCAGAAAGAAGGAAGCCAGGAGTGCTGAGGAACCACCTGCCTGGGCCTTGTGTCTGGGAGAATTAAGGGACGTGTGATAGGTTATAAATTAGACATTAATAAGTTGTGTGCGCGTCTCTTTAAAGCTTTAAGAGTCGCACCCTGTCGTCGCGAGAAGGTGGCCAGTGGGGAAGGAAGCCAAAGCCCATGACTGCCCTTTTCCTCTGCTGGGCACCCTAGAAACCTCTCTGGGTTTGGCTGCTTGCTTTGATTTGCTTCTATTTTGTTTGGGTGCTTTGAATCCACCAGGTCAGTGCGCAGAGGCTGGCTCTGGAAGGTGCTCTGCTCTCCTGGCGTTTCCCTGCAGGGTTTGAGGGGAGCCCCGAGGCTCAGCTGGTCAGAACGGGACCCCATCCCCATGAGGAACGTATCCCCTGGGCACGAAGGCGCAAATGTCAGACCCCAGGTCCAGAGAGTTAAAAAATAAAATAAAATTCCTGCTCACCTGGAGGAACGATGTCTCAGACACATTTGTCTCGCCCTTCGCCTCCTTTTCCATTCCGGCTTTCCCTCCTCTCAGGGCCGCCCACGCTGGGGTCCAGGGAGCCCCCTCCGGACGGTTCGGGATCCGCTTCCTCCTGCCCAGCACCCTCCTCCCTCCTCGCGCGGGTTACATCTTTAAGACGTGGGGTTTACTGCACTGTGATTTATATCACCTTGATAGTTCAGTTGCCTCTAATTGTTCTGAGTGGGGGACGGGGGTGCTGTGAATTGCTCGCATCGTCGAAGGAGCACCGTTGTTGGACAGGCAGAGACAGCAAGCTCCGCCCTGAGCTGCTGGCCAGCAGAGACACATCCGAATCTGGTGCCAAAGGGTCTTGGTGGAAGGCGGGAGGCTCGGCAGGACACGGGCCAGAGAGGCGGCTGTCCGTCTCGGAACCCGGATGCAGCCCCCGCCTGGCTCCATCACACCTGTGCCGCACAGACCCGCCGAAGGTCACTTGCCTCAGGTGAGGAGGGAGGGGACTGTCTCTGATCCCAGTTCTCTGGACCCTGAGCGAAGCCGGGGAGGCCGCGCATGCTGGGCTCGGAGCAGCGACTTCCAGAAGAGGGAGCTCTACCCCGTGCCTTGACTTCGGGCTGTGCTGGTGGTGACCCAGCTGCCTCCGGGCCACGTCCACTTGCACAGCCCCAGAGACGCAGGTACCGACGCCAGGAAGCCCCCTGCCCAGGAAATGGGGGTGGGGGGCAGTGGAAATCCTGAAGCCCACCTCTTGTCCCTTCTGAACCCCTGCTCTGTGCTCCGGACGATATTCGCCTTGAGGACGCAGCCATGAAAGAGGTGTTTTCCTTTCTTTTCTTTTTTCTTTTCTTTTCTTTTTTCTTTTCTTTTCTTTTTTCTTTTCTTTTCTTTTCTTTTCTTTTCTTTTCTTTTCTTTTCCTTTTCTTTTCTTTTCTTTTTTTCTTTTCCTTTCCTTTCCTTTCCTTTCCTTTCCTTTCCTTTCCTTTCCTCTTTTCTTTTCTTTTTTTTCTTTTTTTTCTTTTCTTTTTTTAGCAAAACCGGTGCCCGCTAAATGCCCTGGATCCTGTTCCTGGAGTCCTAGCCCTCCTGTGCGTGCAGGAGCATTCCGTCCTGGTGATGGGACCCCACGCACAGGGCACAGGCGGGCAGCATCAGGGCATCGGGCAGAGATGAGGCAGGGGCGCCGTGGCCCCACCCGCTCGTGGCCCCAGGACAGGGGCCATCCAGCCGGGCTGGGGCTCAGCCTCTAGGCGGGTGTTCGTGCTTCTGGGTTCAGAATACAATGTCCATAAACAGAGGCAGGGCCTCACAGACTCTTGTCCTCTGCCGTCTGCCAGAAAGCCTCGCTGTCAAGAGGCGCAGGAGTGTGTGCCTGCCTCCAGCAGCTCTAGCCAGAGGGCCTGTCCTGGCTTTGATCTGGGAGCTGGACCGCAGTGTGGGAAGCTCACTCCAGCTCAGGCCTGGGAGCAAGCCCGGGCATCCCAGCTCGCTCCCTCCCCTGCAGCTCTCTGTAGAGGGGCCGTGAGGCCAGCCCAAGGCCCCCAGGACGAAATGCCAACCTTGTGGGGGAGGCTGCAGCCATCCAGGAGCAAGCCGTGTCCCAGCCTGCCGCCGGGATCCCCTGAGGGGACCATGCATTCCCGAGAGGTCCCAGAACACACACTCCGGCTCCCAGCACCTGTCCTAGGTCAACCCATGCCTCCTAGTGACTCACACAATCCCCCGTCCACCAAATGCGTCCTCAAACCCTGGCAACGGGCTTCATTCAGGGACAGATGGTGCATGGGTCAGAGCCTCTGACAGGGTCACAACTCTGAGCCTCGCCCGGAAGACATGTGGGAAACGGAGCCACAGAGGCGGGACTTTCCTGCTCTGGGGTTGGTACAGGAGAGTCAGAGACAACGTGCTTGGGAATGGAATGTTTTAAAGATTTTATCTATTTATTTTTAAGCTTATTTATTTATTTTGAGAGAGAGGGAGAATCCCAAGCATACTGTCAGCACAGAGCTCGATGTGGGGCTTGAACTCATGAACCGTGAGATCATGACCTGGGACAAAACCATGAGTCGGATGCTAAGCCGGCTGAGCCGCCCAGGGCCCCCTAAGGTTTTATTTCTAGGTTGTTGATAACATTGAGCAGAAGGTATAGGAATTTCCGGGTACCCTGTGCCCTTGCACCTGCACAGAGCCCCTACTATCAACATCACACACTTAGTGGTGCATTTTCACCAAGGAAGTCCCCACGCTGACACACGGAGATCACCTGGAGCCCGTAGTTCCTACCACGCCGTGGCCCCTGGGCTCGGATGGGCATGTGATCACACTGCACCACTCGAGTGTCACGCTGAGGGTTTTCACTGCTCAGAAATGCCTCTGTGCTCTACTTAGCAGTCTTCCCCACCCTCCACCCCTGGCAGCCCCTGATCATTTGCCTGTCTCCGTAGTTTGGTTTTTCCCTTAATGTCCTTTGGGTGGAATCCCACAGCCGGCCGCCATGTCAGACGGGCTTCTTGCTCTTAGTGATATGCATGCAAGGCCCCCTTGTCTTTTCCTGCCTTCAGAGCTCTTTTCCTCTTAGCACTGAATGCTATCCCACTGACTGCAGGGACCTCAGTTTGTCCATCCATCCACCCACCAGAAGGGCAGCTCGCTCAGTCCAAGTTTGGGCAGTTGCACATCCATCGGCTAATAACACACACCCTTGTGCGGGTTTTCACGGGGACCTAAGTCTTCAGCCCCTTCCGACTCTGGATCATCTGGTAAGAGTGTGCGCAGTTCTGGAAGGAACTGCCGGAGTGACGGCACCATTCTGCCTCCCCCCAGCTCGGAGGGAGCTCTTTGTGCCCTGGCCAGCATCCGTGTCGTCTGTGGTCTGGATTCGGGCCATGCTGGTCGGTGTGTCGTGGCATCTAGAGTGTGGTTCTGATCTGCTTTGCCCTGACTGCACACGACCGGAGAAGAGGGGAGAGCTGGTCAGCCCGTACCCGGGGTCTGCGCAGGCATCAGAAAAATCAGTCCTTCCGTACATGTTTGTTGATACCATTCTCGGTTCTATTTAAGTAGCTTATGCACCTAGGTTTCTTTTTCATTGTTTTCTTACTTCATGTTTATTTATTTTTGAGAGACAGAGAGAGACAGAGCATGAGCAAGGGAGGGGCAGAGAGAGAGACACACACACAGAATCCGAAGCAGCTCCAGGCTCTGGGCTGTCAGCACAGAGCCCAACGCAGGGCTCGAACCCACAACTGTGAGATCATGACCTGAGCTAAAGTCAGAGGGGGGAACAGAGGCGCCCCGCGGCGTGTGGGAGAGGCTCGTGGCCCTGCGGGGCATCATGCCCCCAGCACCCCTGCCCCTCGCTGCGGTGGTGGCTTTTCCTTCCTGAAGGCTAGGCAGACTGATATTGGGGAGGCTGGTAATCATACATTTTGCCTCGTGAGAAAGTGTAGGGCAGTGGTGAAGGGGAATGACTTCACTGTCAGATTATCTGTAAGATCCTTAAAGAGACGACGGAGGAACAGGACTCCCGTCCCCTAGAGCAAACTGCTCACTCGGTATGTGTGAAACAGACTGTATTAAATCGCTTAAGACTTTGTAATTGTTGGGGCACCTGGGGGGCTCAGTCGGTGACCCATCCGATTTCCGCTCAGGTCAGGGTCTCATGGTTTGTGAGTTCAAGCCTTGCGCTGGGCTCTGTGCTGACAGCTCGGAGCCTGGAACCTGCTTCAGATTCTGTATCTCTCTCTCTCTCTCTGTCCTTCCCCTTATCTCTCTTTACTCTCGCTCTCAAAAATAAATAAACATTAAAAAAATTTTTTTAATGCCTCAGTGGCTTAAAAAAAAAAGACACTGTCACTGTTAGCTCTGATCCCAGGAGTAATAATATGAGGGGGGAGGAAGCACAGGATAAGTTAAATCCCAGGAAGAAGGAGTCCAACTGAACAGAAGAGCTTGCTCTCGGCGTATGCTAGAACACCTTCATTCAGTCACTGGGACCAGAGGCCGTGTGATTATGACTATAAAAGCCGTGTAAGGAGGGAACAGCATCGTGGGATGGCAGACAGGCTGGTCTTTTCAATGTTCCCGTAGCATTATAAATTTTTTTAAGTTTTTTATTTTTGACAGAGTGTGTGCAAGCAGGGGAGGGGCAGAGAGAGAGAGGGAGACATGGAATCGGAACCAGGCTCCAGGCTCTGAGCACAGAGCCTGATGTGTGGCTCGAACCCACAAACTATGAGAACATGATATGAGCTGAAGTTGGCCGCTTAACCAACTGAGCCACCCAGGTGCCCCTAGAGGCAGGCAAGTGTGTCCACTTACTCAGTCCCCAAGTGTCCTCCCCCCCCAGGTCCCCAGCGTGCCCACTTACCCGGAGCGTGATCACTTACCCAGGTCCCAACTGTGCCCACTTACGAAAGACGAAAAAGTACACATGCTGGATATTTATTGCAACACGTGTGTAAGAGCCACATCTGAAAAGAGCCCACATTTTTGTCAGTAAAGATTTAGTTGCATAAATTCTGGTGCAGCCACACCACGGAATAGGGCATCCCTCCCCCCCAAGAACGAGGTTAGTTTGCACATACGGGGAAAACGTCCCAGATCTTCTACCTCATGCAGTGAGAAAGCACAATTGTTGTGTTGTTTTTTTTTTTTTTAATTTTTTTTCCTGGTGCACACAGGATGCCAGGCATCATCCAGGGCTGGTGACACGGGGACCCCCCCACAATAGGTATGCTCCAGGAGGGACAGACAAGAAGCACAGGCGTCTGTGAGCAGGGGTGAGGAGCGGTAGTCCCCATGCTGGAGAGCGTCTGGGGGTCATGGGTTTCTGAGTTAGTGTCGCCCTCCTCCCCGCTTCCTGCCAGAGAGAAGGGCAGAGGGGCCGGACTCTTCGCGCTGGGACAGGAGATGGAGACCCTGTGCAAGCAGGCAGGTGAGCAGGTCACAGTGAAGGTGCTTGAGTCCCCGCCTGGCATCCGGCCGGAGTCCTCAGGCTGCCGTCCTGCCTGCACAGAGGGCGAGAATGGTGTGCACACGTGTCTTTGGGGGGCTAGTGTTCCCCGTGCACGTGTGATGCCCGAGTTCTGTGCTCCTTTCTGAACCTGGCAGGTAGATAAGATGGTTGTTTCCAAGCCAGAGAACACGCCTCTCGCCTCTCTGCAGCCGACCTGCCTGGTCCCCAAAGTGCTGATTAAGGGAGGCCAACCAGGGGAGGAGGGCAGGGCTCCAGGGGTGGGGGGTGGGGGGTGGGAGGGCGGTGTGTGGGCAGGGCTTCAAGGGGGGTGTGGGCGGGCGGTAGGGGTGGGTGGGGTTCCAGGTGCAGGGATGTGGGGGGTAGGGTGGGGTAGAGGGGCAGGTTTCCAAGGGTGGGGCGTGTGGGAGGCAGGGCTCCAGTGTGTGTGTGTGTTGGGGGGTTCCAGGGGTGGGGATGTGGGGGGTGGGGGGGCAGAGTTCCAAGGGCAGGGATGTGAGGGGCAGGGCTCCAGGGGGGTGGCGTGGGCGGGGCTCCAGGGGCAGGGATGTCAGGGGCAGGGCTCTGCCCCTATGTCCCAGGAAATCCACCTGCTGTGGCAGCCCTAAGGTGGCTCCTACCTGCCCTTTGCCAGTGACCCGACCCACAGCCCACATGGCCCGGGAAGTGGTGGGCAGAGGGACCTCCAGGCAAGGACACCCCCTCCCCTGCCTCCCTGCTGCGTGGATGCTGTCTGTCAGACCAGAGGGAGGAGGGCACCCGCCCTGTCCACCTCTGGGGAGAGCTGGGGGCGCAGGGAGGGCTGATTCGGAGCCTGACGCGGAGCCGCACAGACATTCTCGCAGGGGGAGGGATGGGGAGAGCCCGGTATTGAGCATTCACGCCACCCCCCCCCCCCCCCCCCCCCCCCCCCCCCCGCCCCGCTGCCCCTTCCGACTCTGTCTCCCAGGGCAAGTCTTGGTCATCAGCCTCCAGGCCACCGAGGCTACTGATGGCTCACGTTGCCACCATCTGAAGGTCTTTCTGCTTCCCTCTAGTGTTTGTGATGCCTGTAGGCTGTAGGGCCCGCCCGCGGTGCTGGGACTGGGGGTTGGGGGCGGGGGGTGAGGGGGTGGGGGAGATGGCGGGTGGGGAAATGAGGGGGTGATCATGTGGGGGATGAGGGGGTGAAGCAGCTGGAGACCAGTGGTCTGTCTCCCTGTCCGCCCACACGCAGGGTGGCCAATGTCATTAAAGAATCAACAACCGGAGGGAAATTTCAGCCTGCGAGGACCAGAGTGATCGCTTCCCTCATCTCTGGCCTGCAGCCCTGCTTCCAAATCCCTTTAAGAAACGCACCATGAGATTTTGAAAAGGGAGATTTAAAATAAAAATTCTTTTTGAGATAGAGAGAAAGCATGAGCTGGGGGAGGAGCAGAGAGAGGGAGACACAGAATCCGAAGCAGCTCTGAGCTGTCAGCACAGAGCCTGACGTGGGGCTAGAGCTCATGAACTGTGAGATCATGTGCATAGCTGAAGTCAGATGCTTATCAGATGGAGCCATGCAGGCGTCCCCTTCTCCTCTTTTTATAAGAAAACCAGTCATGCTGGATTTAGGGCCGACCTTGATGCTCCGTGAGCTCATTTTAATTTGACTGCTCACCTCTGCAGACACCCTGTTTCCAGCTAAACTCACATTCCCAGGTTCTGGGCAGATAGGAGTCCAGGGGGACCTGTTCAACCCAGAGCCCGCGCGGTAGAGGGAAGACAAGAGAAGCAGGTGCCGGGCGCGTTCGTGCTGTGAGCGCGTGTGCAGGGGTCCGCTCCCCCCGCTGGGCCGGGCACCGCAGCCCTGGGTCCCGTGTTGACAGTGGCGGCGGGCTGGGGGGGCACAGGTGACAGGGAGCCTTACAGCTGCAGTCTCCAGTGGGGGCTTCCGCCAAGCGGCCCCTCCCTGTGTGTAGGGTCTGAGTCAGGACCGGGGAAGTCCCTCTCAGGGCTTCCTCGTCAGCTCAGCAGGTGTGGACAGTGCTTGCTCTGTCTCTGGGGGTGCTGAATCAGGCCGCCCGCGGGGTGGTGACCCGCACACGCACATCGTAAGTCACAGCCCGTGTCACACTCACGTGGCCACGGGCAAAGCCGCCAGGAGAGGAAGAGGAAGGAGAGGGGAACTGGCAGCCTTCCTTCATGTCACCTGGGAGCTAAGCCAAAGCCCCGCCCCCGAATATAACCTGGAAACACTGACCAATGTCACTGCCAGCGTCTGACAGAACCGCAAACACATCCTCCTGAGGCTGATGGGACGTGATGTCAGACCCAGTCCCACAGGGCTTGGGGCACAGACTGGTGAAACACGGGGGCAGGATGGGCTGTGGATGGGCTCAGCTCCAGCCTTCAGCAGTTTTATTGTTTTATTTTATTTTAAAGTTTATTTATTTATTTATTTATTTAGAGACCGAGCAGGGGAGGGGTAGAGAGAGGGAGGGAGAGAATCCCAAGCAGGCTCCTGTGAGCATAGCCTGATGCGGGGCCCAAACTCAGGAACCATGAGATTATGACCTGAGCCTAAGTCAAGAGTCCAACCTTCACCGACTGAGGTGCCCCGGGCGCCCCTCAGCCTTCAGCAATTTTAAAGCTATCATTTCTTGAAAGGAGTTACTTGATTTCTCTAAGCTTCATGTCCTCAATCTGCAAAATGGGAATATTATCCTAAGTCACAGGGCTGCCGGGAGGACCACGCGGGGTCGGCGACCGGACCTCCAGCGCATCGGGCCCTTCCGACCAGAGGGGACGAACACCCTGCGTGGCCGTGTCTGCCCGTGTCACACTCTGGGGAAGAGCTGTGGCACGCAGGGTAAGAACACCCACCACTGTCCTGTTTTCCCACCACAGCCTCACTATTTGCCGGAAGTCTTTTGTGTATTTTCTCTTTTTCACCTTTCCTTGCAATGAGAGTGATAGATTGTTCAGCTGTCCAATTGTCAGCCCTTGCCCTCCCCGGGTCTCCAGCTACCGGTGCCCCTCTGCCTTGCCGAGTCAGACTGTGTGAAACCGAACTTACATTCACTCAGTCTTTAGAATCCATTCTGATCCTGGGAAGAGCAGTGTGCAACGGCAAGGAAAGAACCACAGTGTTTTCTGGGTTTGCTGGCCCATCAGGGATGAGTGTGCCGCTTCTCAGCTTCCTCCTCCTCCATCTGGTGTGAGGATCCTATTCTGCTCTGCACTGGGGGCCCCAGGCTACAGCCGCTCTGCCTGCTTTTATAAATAAAGTTTTATTGGGACACGCCCACTGGCTTGCTTGCTCACTCCTAGATTGTCCTTGGCTGCTTTTGCAAAACAATAGCAAATTTGAGTAGCCTTGGCTTCAAAGCCCAAATTACTCACTTTCTGGCCCCAAACAGAAAAAACGTTTGTCAGTCAATCCCTGCTTTATTTCAACTATCCACTAATTTTCTTCCTTCCTCTTTTCTTCCCTCCCTCCCTCCGTCCCTCCCCCCTCCTTTCTTTCTTTCTTTGTTTCTTTCTTTCTCTCTCCCCCTCCTTCCCTTCTTCCCTTCCTTCCTTCTTTCCTTCCTCCTTCCCTCCCTCCTTTCTTTCTTCCTTCCCTCTCTTCTTTCTTTCTTACGACACTATATTTTAGAAGCTTTAGGTTTACAGAAAAATCACACAGATGTACACAGAGTTCTCATATACCCGGCCTCTGCCCCTGGGCACAGTGTCCCCTGCTATGAACGTCTTCAGTAGTGTGGTCTCTTTGTTGCAACTGATGAATCAATTTTGCGGCTCTCCAGCCTCCCAGTGGGGTCCTAAACCCCACTCACCCAATTCAGAAAGGTGAACAGGCTCTCCGGCCTCCTAGTGGGCTCCTAGACCCCACTCACCTAATTCAGAGTGGGTCCGAGACGTCTCTTGGCACCCACGGTCCCGAGCTTTCTGCGGTGCATCCACCTGGCTCCTTTGGGACCCCACGGAGGTCATTTCGGCCACCTCCTGCCTAGGCCCTGTGCACAAGGGCCCACACACACAAAGAACTGACCAGACAAACAAGAAAGACTTAGACGCAGACTGACAAGAAATGAGTGCACTCACCAGTCGGCGATTAGGCCCAACGTGTCAGGGTCCCAGGAGCTCTGGGGGGGAGGATTCCCGGCCCATGCACCATATGTAATACCCAAGGTTTCTTTATCATCCCCCAAAACCAGAATCCGCCAGGGAGACCGAGTCACACATGCAAAAGCAAAGGGCTTTATTATGGGTTTAGGCTCACCGGGGTCTAAACTCGGGCTCACAGACTTTACCGGTGTGGTGGATCTGTGCTGAAAGCCCCGAACAAAGGTGGGGTAGGGCTTTTATGAGATTGGGAAGGGGGAGTTACAGGAAATTGTGACATAGGCACAGTGATCCAATTATTATTATCCAATTACAACATTTAGAGTGTTAACCAATCAGAGTAGACCCAGGACCCAGGACCCTCACATAGGGTGTAACTAGCCTTTTCTAGGCCT
>NC_043704.1:7253120-7255528 GCF_006229205.1 Suricata suricatta
TGCTGTCAATAATATTGTATAATAATAATTGGATCACTGTGCCTATATCACAATCTCCTGTAACTCCCCCTTCCCAAACTCATAAAAGCCCTGCCCCACCTCTGTTCGAGGCTCTCAGCATGGATCCACTGCGCTGGTAAAGTCTGTGAGCCCGAGTTTAGGCACCTGCCAGCCTAAGCCCGTAATAAAGCCCTTTGCTTTTGCATGCATGCTTCGGCCTCCCTGGAGGTCTCTGGGTTTTGGGGGCGATATTAAAATCTGGGTACAACACACCCAGCTGGCTAGGGGCAGGTTACCCCTTCCAGCCTTGGGGGTGGAGTGGGTGGGGGGAAGCATTTCATGTCACTGCTCCCATGCCCCGTAGGTGGCTGGAGCAGGAACAGAAGGATGCAGAGAGCCCCAGGACCCCCAGCGGCCAAGGTCAGTGGGGAGCAGTGAGAGAGGATGGGTTGGGTGCTGGGACTCAGGATCGGGAAGGAGGCGCAGCATTGGCACGTCCTTTGGGAAGGGCCAGACCCTGGCCACAATGGGCAACGCCTAACTGCAGCCATTGATTTCACTGGTTACCAAGCAACTCCACCTGTGTAATAAGCCCTTTGGGCCGTGAGGAGCTTTAAAAAATTAAGGTACACGTGAAATCAAAAACTGAAGTTTCTGGATTGGTGATTTTCAAGAAGGTTGATACGAAAGCCTGGCTCAGGCAGGATCGTATGTCCCAACTGATACACCATGATCACAGCCCAAGCAAAGCCCGGAGGACATGGATCTGCTGAGGAAGCCAGATCCTCCTCACAGTTAGAAATCCTTTTAAACCCGCCAACAGACCCGGACTCCGTGGTGCAGCAGGCCGGCCGGGAGACGCGATGTGGACGAGTGTGTGTGACAGTCCTGATTCATTTCATCTGTTTTCCTGTCTATTGTGGATTTACAAGAGGCGGGAGATGGGATCGCGTCGGCTCCTAGAGCAGAATTTCACAGTGAAACGAGGCCAGGTTAGTACAAGTGTTATCGGCCGCCTGAAATCGAAAAGCCAATTAAGTTAATCTGAGTAATTGCCTAGTTTTTATTCAAACCATTAAAAGTAGAGCTCGAAGCGCTTATGCTGGTGAGGATGTGTTATCTGATGTTCTTAAAAGTGCAAGAGGTAAATGTAAATTCAGTGAAATGATCCCTACTTATGACTTCATGTGCTTGGGTTGCACCAACACCCAGAGGTTGAGGTCACTGGGCATCCTGTAAACAGGTGCCATTATTAACTTAGGAAAGCGCGGACCAGAAAGGGAGCTGGAATTATCTGTAGTGAACACATAATTCATAAATGAGCCTTAGCATGCTGCAATTTACGTCCAATTGAAATAAAACCAGCAGATACCGAAACTTACAAACCCTCTGACGTACACAAAGTAACTGAACAGTAAAATTTCAGTGACAAAGTTAAGATGAGTTCACACACAGGAAGTGCTTTATGCGGCAGTCCGCACCTTCTCTGCACTTTCTCCTTGTGGGCCGTCGTCTGCCAGATTTTAAAAACACGGAGCCCTTTGGGCTCTGTGCTGAAGCTCTGAGCCTGGAGCCTGCTTCGCATTCTGTCTCCCTCTTTCTGTCCCTCCCCCATTTGTACTCTGTCTCTCTCTCTCAAAAATAAATAAACATAAAAAATTCAAATAAATAAATAAAAAAGGGTGGCTCAATCACTTAGGTACTGGACCAGCTCAGGTCATGATCTCAAGGTTTGTGGGTTTGAACCCCGCATCAGGCTCTGGGCTGACAGCTCAGAGCCTGGAGCCTGCTTCAGATTCTGTGTCTCCCTCTCTCTGCCCCTTCCCCACTTGTGCTCTGTCTCTTTCTCTCTCTCAAAAATAAACATGAAAAATAAATAAATAAATAAATAAATAAATAAATAAATAAAAACACGGAGCCCTTGGAAAGTCGTTCACAAGTCACCCCAAATAGCGATGCTAGATTTGTGACTGTGTAACTGTGTCTGCTTTGCTATGGTTGCATTTTGTTCAAATCAGTTGGAACTCTTTAATCAGACTGTTCAACAAATAGATAATCAAAAACTCCTTCTTTTGAAATGTTTGGCAAAGTGTTGCAATTAAAAGAAAAAGATGGCCACCAGAAAGACGGGTCAAATTTTATGGCTACAAAAGAAATTGCTCCTCAGAATATCTCCGTTTATGAGGCAAAGTGTTGATATTCATATGACAAACATTCAAAAACACCCTTTGACACATTTTGCCTTATAAAAACTTTTGTGAAAGATTCTCTGGATGGAAACCAAATCACGGAGCCTCTGAAAATATCTGGGCTGAGATACGATACCTTCCTGACCAAAGCACCGAGAGAGGCCTCTGTGCAGAGCCTACCTAGCGCTCACGTGACCACAGCAGCGTTTACGGAGGAGA
>NC_043704.1:7255628-7256999 GCF_006229205.1 Suricata suricatta
GGCAATGTGTGCCCTTCTATTGTCTCAAACCTGTGTCCTTACACCAGGAGCTTCCCTTCCTGCTTAAGGAGGGGATGCAGCTACCAGGGGCCAGAAGACAAAGGTCCATCAGGCGGGGTCAGGAGGACGAGAGAGGGGCCAGCGAGGTGGGGGGGCTTCATCCGCCAACAGGAGGCAATTCAGCCTCTAAAGAAAGGCAAAGTGCTCTTGACCAAGAAAGTCTGAATATAAAACCCCCACGAGTTCTAAATACTGTCACCCAAGGGGCATCCGGGGGGTTCAGTCAGTGAAACTACTGACTTCAGCTCAGGTCATGATCTCGCGGTTCGTAGGTTCAAGCCCCACGTGGGGCTCTGTGCTGACAGCTCAGAGCCTGGAGCCTGCTTGGGACTCTCTCTGCCCCTCCCCTGCTCATGCTCTCTCTCTCTCTCAAAAATTAATAAATGTTGGGGTTCAGTCTGTTGGACGGCGGACTTCGGCTCAGGTCATGATCTCACGGTTTATGAGTTCAAGCCCCACATCGGGCTCTGTGCTAATAACCCAGAACCTGGAGCCTGCTTTGAATTCCGTGTCTCCCTCTCCCTCTGCCCCTCCCCTGTTCATGCTCTGTTTCTCTGTCTCAGTAATAAATAAAACAAAAAAACAAATTTTTATTAAAAAAATAATAAATTAAAAAAAATTTTTAAACGATATTCCCCCCCAAAACCTCAACTTCGGGGACGCCTCTCACTCTGAAAACAGCCATTTGAAGGAAAGGAGCCACTATCTTTTCCCAGATGAGCTTCTGTCAGGGTGGAAACAGCCCTCGTTGACGTGGGGAAGTTCGTCCCTACAGGGAATTCGAGGAGATAAAAGTAAAGGGACGACAGAATTAGAAAACCCCGTTCTGCAGCCGTTAAGGAAGTTATAGAAATCCCACAAGCCTCTGCGGGTGACATCACCGGGTGGGAAGGCCGGCCCCACCCCTGTGCTGTCTGGGCCCGGCATCCACATGTGCTAACATCTGCCTTGTCCTTGGACTCTGCCAGCCAGGGAGGGACATGGACAGTGAACCGAGTTCACATAGGATTCAATTAAGAGGACCAGCTGCAAACCCTTTCCCTGCTTTCTGTCCTACAACTTCTTCAAGGATGGCAGGAAACGCACCTAGGCCTGTAAGGACCCAGATTTGAGACAATAGAAGGGCACACATTGCCCAAGGCAAGAGGGACCACCCTTGTAATACCCTTGACATTCCTAAGGGCAGGCCTAGAAATAGAAGCTATAGGTAATCAGTTATTGCTTAAGGCTAGTTACACCCTATGTGAGGGTCCTGGGTCCTGGGTCTACTCTGTGATTGGTTAACACTCTAAATGTTGTAATTGGATAAAC
>NC_043704.1:7257099-7258674 GCF_006229205.1 Suricata suricatta
TTGAGAAATTTTACATCCTTAACTCCTTGGTCCTACAGCTCTACATCGGGAACATTAATCCTTGGCCTTCCACAGGGAAAGGTGGCATGGGATTTGTGACATGCTTTTTAAGAAGAGCTGATCGTAATTTTCACAAGGGCTTGAGGTACCTTTGAGAGAGAGAGTGACAGGAATGTTGTCCGAGACTAAAGTCCTCAGAGAGGAAGCCGCTGATCCTTTCATGGATATTCTGAAAAATCATCTGGGTTCTAAGGAGATGAGAGCTCATGTGTCCTAAAAGGGCCTCCTTGGAGTAGAGCTGTAGCTCGTGAAGGGCCATAGCCCAGGGTAGGACTAGTGATAAAACCCCAAATAAGTGTAATCACCACCATGGTTTCCACGTCCACTGTGTTTTCCAGACAATAAAGGCTCCCCTGTTTTGCAGCAAGCCGAGGTGGAGCTCATTGACCAAACCCTCCGTGTTCCCACCTATGGGATCATCACCTCACGGATGCTCTGTGCGGGTCCTGTCAGGCAAGAGAGATGCGGGCAGGGTAAGCCCACTTACCTTCCCTGTGCTGAAGATGTTGCACTTTCCATAAATGCTTTCAGGTTTCACTTAACCCAACAGAGGGAAAGAACTAGGGCAGGTATTTCCCCTGATTCTGATATGAATTATAATCTCGTTGGCTAAGATCAGGGAAAGGTGATTAAATAATTTGGTCTGTAAAACTCAGTTTTCTAGTCCCTATATATTTTCCTGCAACGTTTAGAAAAAGAGGTTAGGCTTTATCCTTCTGCCATGGTTTATGGTCTTATAACCAAAAAACTAAAAAGCAAGGCAATTCTCCCTCTCTCTCCCTCACACTCCCTCAACGGCTCTGGCTTGTGGTATTTTAGGGTCCTTAAGGGCCATTTCCCTTCTGAAATCCCAGAGTTTTATTCACTTGCTCCATTGATGTGGAGGCCGGGGGATGGGAAAGAGCAGCCGGACACGTGACAGAGGGCACTCATTCGTCTGCCTCTGGTTAGGCCCCCCGACACGGGTAAAGTGGGACTTCATCTTCACAGAGACGTTTGTGTAAGTCTCAGAGTCCAGTCTACACAGATATGAAGCCGTACCGTTCCTGAAGGTGTACAGCTGAGTCAGAGGATGAAGAGGGTGGTGGGAGCCATTCCTGTATCTCGCCACAACCTTGGCCATCATGCCACAAACACTCATCTTATTATAATCATTAATTTTGTCTCCTGAGCTCCTATTTTGTGGCAAGCACTGTGCTAGATCCTTTACACAAATCCATTCAAGTCATTCTTTCATGCCCATTGTACAGTAGAGGGAACCGGGGCACAGAGAGGGTAAGAAATTACCCAAGGTCACACAGCTAGTAAGTAGATGCCTGCCGGGAGCCAAAGAAAGAGTTAAAGAACTCTGGTGGAAAAGTTAAAACAGTATTGACTAACTCTGGTGGAATGTTACAGCTAAATAAGCAGCAAGCAGGTTGTAAATAGCTGTTAGTTCCTGAAGAGTTGTAAATACCTGTTGGTCCCAGGAAGATTACCATCTGTCAACATTTGTTAACAGGTCCCTGGTACTGT
>NC_043704.1:7258774-7260043 GCF_006229205.1 Suricata suricatta
CTTTGCACTGAGTGAACCATCTGTGCTCTCTCCCGCCACCTGCTGGCTGCTGCGGCTGGGTCCCTGGGGAATACAGAATCACAGGAGAAAGGCAGATGGAAAGCGAGCCTGGAGTAGAACTCTAATGAAATAAACAATTCGGGTCCACAGAGGAAGTCCAGGTCAGCATGTCCATCCATTCAAAGAGAAGCGAGAGAGAGAGAGAGAGAGAGAGAGAGAGAGTAAATTCATCTTCCCGCACTTTTCCCAGCAGCGCCCACATGACCAGGTGCAGCCACATCTGCTCCCAGGCCCTGTGCTGGGCTTGTGCTATCCGCCGGGATGCCACGCCCCCGGTGGTGCCAGAGCAGCGGCGGCCATTAGCATCAGACCCAGACCACACACTCAGAGCACAGAGTTCTCTTGTGTTCTTTGTACACAAGGAAGATAGGGAGTCGCCCGAAGCCGCAGGAGGTCTCTCTGGTGTCTCGTCAGCCAGAACTGATCACCTGCCCCTGCCTCTATGTATTCATTTTGCTTCCGTTTTTTTTTTAAATAGACAGTTTTTTCAGGCAGTCAGGGTCACGGCAAAATTGAGGGGGAGGTCCGGAGAGCTCCCGTATGACCCTCCCCCCGCCATCTGCCACCCCCTCTCCCGCCCGGGAGAGGGGCACCTGTTGCGGGGCGTGAGCCACACTAACCCGATGACAGTGCCCGGAGCCCATGGCCGATGTGGGGCCCCTCCTGCTGCTCGTTCCGTGGGCCTGGGCAAGTGCGTCACTCGGCAGGTCCACCATCCCCGCACCCCGCAGGCCACCCTCCCAGCCCTGAGGTCCCATGTTCTGCCCTCCTTCTGTTTTTCTTTTAGGAACGATTTCAGACCCATTCAAAAGTGGACAGAGAATCTACTGGAACTAGAAATGAAGCAGCAAGAGCACCCCAAACCCAGCAGAAGAAAAGAAATAATAAAGATCAAGGCAGAAATAAACAATATAGAATCCAAAAGGACAGTTGAGCAGATCAATGAAACAAAGAGTTGGTTCTTTGAAAAAATAAACAAAATCGATAAACCTCTAGCCAGGCTCCTCAGAAAAAAAAAGAGAGAGCACCCAGATAGACAAAATCATGAATGAAGAAGGATCTATTACAACCATTCCCTTAGAAATACAGGCAATCATCAGAGATTACTATGAAAAATTGTACGCCAGCAAACTGGACAACACAGAAGAAATGGACAAATTCCTAAATGCGCATGCACTGCCAAAATTCAAACGGGAAGAGATAGAAAGC
>NC_043704.1:7260143-7263534 GCF_006229205.1 Suricata suricatta
CATGGATCGGAAGAATAAACATTGTGAAAATGTCATTACTACCCAAAGCAATCTACACATTCAATGCAATCCCCATCAAAATTGCACCAATATTCTTCCCCAAACTAGAACAAACTATCCTCAAATTCATATGGAACCACAAAAGACCCCGTTTAGCCAAAGTTCTATTGAAGAAGAAAACCAAAACGGGAGGCATCACAATCCCAGACTTTAGCCTCTACTACAAAGCTGTCATCATCAAGACAGTATGGTATTGGCACAAAAACAACACATAGACTAATGGAAAAGAATAGAGAAGCAAGAACTGGACCCACAAATGGACAGCCAATTAAATTTTGACAAAGCAGGAAAGAGTATCTGATGGGAAATAGACTGCCTCTTCAGCAGGTGGTGCTGGGAGAACTGGACAGCCACGTGCAGAAGAATGAAACTAGACCACTCTCTTACACCATACACAAAAATAAACTCAAAATGGCTGAAGGACCCGAATGTGAGACAGGAAACCATCAAAACCCTCGAGGAGAAAGCAGGAAACAACCTCCTTGACCTCAACCACAGGCTGGGCAACTAGTTCAGAGGCACAGTCTGCAGTGGGAGAAATTAATCCCCTCCCAGTAGTGCTGTGGGAAAAGGTATATAACCTTTCATAGGACAAAGATTGCATGTTCACACCAGCCAGAGCCATATATGGGCCGTGTGAATCAGGACTTCCCCCAAACCAGTGGCATTTTCCAGAAACCGGGTTGTAGGGAGAAGGATGCTAAGACAAAGGGGTTTAAATCCTAGTGAAGCTGCAGGGAGGCACAGGAGGCAATGGAGGGGGACAAGCCACCTCCTTGGGGCACAAGGCACAGTGAGGACTGCCTGAAGAGAGTGTTTTGGGACACCCGGTCTGTGGAGGAGAGACTGGGATGTCGCCATTTTTCTCCCCATCACTAAAAGCTGGGGCTTCAGGGAGCAGACAGTTGGGGCCCACTGTGGCAGCAGGACCTGCCTACCCCAAATCACACACCTTCTTGCCTACAATGCTATCTAATGGAGCGGGATTGATGCTGACCAGCCAGACAGCCCCTCCTCCAAATCAGCACTGCCACTGACACCCAGCGGTTTTGCACTGCCTGATTTAGTTCTTGGACAATTCTATTAGATAGATGATAGATAGATAGATAGATAGATAGATAGATAGATAGATAGATAGATAGATAGATGATAGAGAGTTGTTTTGTTGTTGTTGTTTTCCCCCTTTCTTTTTTCCTTATCTTTTACTCCTCTAGTCTGGTTATTCTGGTTGTTGGTTTAAGAAGACATATTTAATCTATTCTTTTTATACTGTTCTACATCTTCTTTTTTATTTTCCTTTCTCTCTCTCTAGATTAAGCTGTATTGTTTCTCTGTCTGGTCAATTTTCGTTTCTTTTCTTTTGGCTCACCCCTATCATTTTTCTCTTTATCTGGGATAAGGCTTCTTCCATCAGCACTGCCTCCATCCTGGTGTTTACTTGTAACTGATGTTTCTATTTTTGTTTTGCTTGTTTGCTTCTTTGTGTTGTTTGTATGTAAGCAATGAACCATGGGAATCTACTCCAAAAACCAAGAGTAAACTTTACACGCTGTATGTCAGCCAATTTGACAACATATTATATTATTAAAAAAAAAAAAAACAAAATCTAGCCTATGCACCTTACCCTAGTCAATCCAGTTACATAATTACAAATGACACTTAAAAATACTTAATGAATTTTACTCTTGCCTTTTTTCAATTCTGGTCTTTGGGATCCTCAATGATTATTTCATTCTCATAGTAATGTCAACAAATACCAAATGCTGACAAACCACTTGACCTGAAAATACTGGGAATTAATCACCACACCCATACATTAGAGGTCAAACGGCATAATCACCAAATGAAGCAGGTGTCTTCACCATCAATTTTTTAAATCCTCTGAATTGTACTACGATATGGTTTAAACTTCTTATAATGATTTAACTATTCAAATAAGAAATATCTAAAATTGAATTTAAAAACACAGGTCCCTAAATACCTACGTGTCAACCATAAAGCTTTTGGAAACTCTTCAGTAGCCATAAAAAGAATATAACTAAGAGACACAAGCATTTTACATGTGTATACATGCACTGCTCGTAACGTGAAGGAAATCCCCCAAATTTATTATAGGATCCCATCCAAGTTTATCACTCCTAATTAATACAGGATACCATAAAGCAGGGATTTGAAGAAAAAATCCTAAAATCAAGAGTAACATTTAATAAAAATATCAGATATTTCTTGGATTTTAACCATAGCCAATAATATGAAAAACTATGCTGGTCCTCCAGAGATAATAGTGACTAAAATGTCACTCTAATAGGTAACAGTGACCAAAATCTTAAGCTGTCCCTGTTCTGAATCATTAACTATTCCTTAATTGACTCCCATTGTCCATATAAAGTTTAACCTGATGAAACATAGACTCTCTTCCAGGAGTAGACTTAATATAATAAATCTTATAGGATTCTGCTTGGTTAAGTGTTCTTACAAAAGTGTCAACAAAGATGACAGAATGGGAGATTCTTGACACTGTTTTCCCTACACACACACACACACACACACACACACACACACACAACCAAATAGCAACTATCCACAGGAAGAATACATTTGTGAAAATCTCAGAACCTGGAGTTGAGACTTTTTCTTCCTTCTTTCCTTCCTCCTTCCTCCTTCCCTCTTTTCTCTTTCTTTCTTCCTTTCTTCCTTTTTCTTCCTTCCTTCCTTCCTTCCTTCCTTCCTTCCTTCCTTCCTTCCTTCCTTCCTTCCTTTCTTTCTTTCTTTCTTTCTTTCTTTCTTTCTTTCTTTCTTTCTTTCCTTCTGTTTTTCTTTCTTTCTATTTTAGAGACAGAGAGAGAGAGAGAGACAGAGAGAGGGAGAGCATGAGCAGGGGAGAGGGACAGAGGATAGAGAGAGAATCTTTTAAAAATATATTTATTTATGGGGCTTCTGGGTGGCTCAGTCGGTTAAGCTTTGGTCTTTGGATCAGGTCATGGTCTCGTGATTTGTGGGTTCGAGCCTCGCATCGGGCTCTGTGCTGACAGTTCAGAGCCTGGTGCTGTTTCTGATTCTGTCTCCCTCTCTTGCTTCCCCTCCTCTACTCACACTCTGTCTCTCTCTCTCAAAAATAAATAAATTTTAAAAATATATATTTAGTTACTTATTTGGGGGGGAGGGGCAGAGGAGGAGAGGCAGAGAGTGAGGGAGAGAAGGAGAGTCCCAAGCAGGTTCCCACTGTCAGTGTGGAGCCCGATGTAGGGCTCAGACTCATGAACTATAAGATCATGACCTGAGTTGAAATCAAGAGCCCACTTTACTGAGCTATCCAGGCCGCCAGAAAGAG
>NC_043704.1:7263634-7264895 GCF_006229205.1 Suricata suricatta
GTTGAGACCTCAAGCCACCTCAGTCCTGCTCAACGTCTGGAGAAACAGAGCACAGCCAGAGCTGGAGGGTCCCTGTTGGGGTCCCAGAAACACCCAACCGTTTCTGCCCTGGGTGGGCTGTTGGCCTGGATGACAGCATCAGTCTTTCCTTCTTCCTGGGGAATCAGCTGTGGGCCCTTGAGTGCTCTGTGTTGAAACACCTTCTGGCGCTGCAGGGGCTCTTTCTAGTGAAACTCACCCTCCTGGGTAGGGGGTGGGGGTGGTGGCAGGAAGGGATATTTGCCTGTGAAACCAGGACAGCTCACCCTGTAGCAGCACCATCCTTGGTGACCGCCACGCTGCCACAAGCCATCAGAGTCCTCTGCAGGGCCTCCATGTCCTTCCCTGCAAGCCAGCAAAGAAATCAAAGCCAAGCATGAGTCGGGGCTAAGGAGTCTGGAAGGGTGGGGCTGGTCCTCTGGGAAGGAAGGCTGTGGGCGATCCCATTCCAGGAGATCAAATACTTCTCAAGGCCCCAAGATAACCAGGGCAAAACGTCCCAGAAAGGAACAAAAAAACACCTGAAAACTACTCTCTGACTTGCCCAGTTTCTAACTCATTCATAGTTGCTGTATGAATACGACATTCCAAACGCTTCTCAGCTCAGATACAAGGAGGTCCCTGCCCTGAGCAGAGCCTCTTGCCTCAGTGGGTTCTACAGACTGAGGAAGGGGAGTCCTGTGGGGAGGCTTTCGAGCTGGGCTGTGGAAGAGGATTTGCCTCCGGACTGGGGGGTGCGCATGGGGGTTGGAATGGAAACTGGAAGAAGTTGCTTGGCTGGATTAAATGTACCAAACCCCAAGTGGCTCCTCTCTTTTACTTTCTCTGGGTTAGAAAGGTCTAAAATCACCCGTGTGCACCTAATTGTAGTCACTTGATGTATTCAATTGATTCCAAGAGTATTCACTTTGCTCTTTGGACTGGAGACTGGCAACTGAAGGCTAGCAAATCAACACAGAAAGCACTCAAAGGGACACAAATGGTAGTCCTTTATGTCGTGCAGCTTGGAAGGAGCTAAATGGAAATAATAAATAGCCGCCTGTGTGTGTGTGAGAGAGAGAGAGAGAGAGATGTGTGGTGTGCCCCTTCATACAGTGGGAAAGGGGGGTCCATGCCCTGAGAAGCCCAGTGACCCTGAACCCACAGAGGAAGCGGACCCCGCAAGTCAGCCTGGTCCTCGCATCCTCTCTCCTTTCCTCCCTCCCAGCTGACCGCCATGCCC
>NC_043704.1:7264995-7266559 GCF_006229205.1 Suricata suricatta
GACACATTGATGACAAAATTGATGATCATGGGGCATATGTATTTCAGACTTACATTATCTTCTCGTGTAGGGAGATTCGGGTGGACCTTTATCTTGTCGAAGAGAAAGTGATGGAAAATGGATTTTGACTGGCATCGTGAGCTGGGGACATGGATGTGGAAGACCGAACTTTCCGGGTGTTTCACAAGAGTGTCAAACTTTGTTCCCTGGATCCATAAATATGTCCCTTCTCTTTGGTAAAAGTATATGTTGGAGTTGTGAGTATGATTTCTGTGATAGATTCTTTTAAAGAAGAATGCAGTAACTAGCAATAAAATGAGACTCAATTTTTTTCTTCTATAAATTTCAGATTACATATACTTGGTATTTATTGAAAGACAAGAAATTAATAGGTATTTTATTCCATGAAAAATTGCCGTGAGGATAGAGCTGTATTTATTTAATTTTTCATTTGAGAGAGAATTGAATAGAAACATAAATTAAAGAATGAACTCCTGAACACCTCACCCATTTCTTATCTTATTTTTTAAATTTTATTCATTTTGAGAGAGAGCGAGAGCATGCATGCAAGGGAGCAGGGGAGGGGCAGAGAGAGAGGGGAAGACAATCCCAATACGGCTCTGACAGCATGGAGCCTGATGCAGGGCTTGATCCCATGGGGGGAGAGGGAGAGGAATCCTAAGCAGGCTCCAAGCCCACATGAGGCTCCATGCAGAGCTCTTTATGTGGCTTGGTCTCAGGCTCCTAGGATCAAGACGTGAGCCAAAGTGTTGGAGGCTTAACCAGCTGAACCACCCATGAGCCTCAGAGCTGTATTCTCTTATTTTTAATTTTTTAATTTATTTTGAAAAAGAGAGAGAACACAAGGAGGAGAGGGGCAGGGAGAAAGGGAGAGAGAGAGAGAGACAATGCCAAGCAGGCTCCATACTGTCAGCACAGAACCCAATATGGGGCTGGAACTCAGAAGCCACGAGATCATGACCTGAGCCACAGTCAGACACGGGACTGACTGAGCTTCCCAGGCGCCCCTGAGCTGTATTCATTCTGAAGAGTCAAAGGGCCATTTATTCAGGAATGGAAGAAACCTAAAGTGAAAAGAGGGGAACCTCGGTGGCTCAGTCAGCTGTGGCCTCTGCCTCCAGGTTTCTGCTCAGGTCCTGATCTTATGGTCGTGGATTCAAGCCCTGCATCAGGCTCCATGCTGTCAGAGCCGGCCTAGGATTGTCTCCCTCTCTCTCTCTGCCCCTCCCCTGCTCGCTTGCATGCATGCTCTCGCTCTCTCTCAAAATGAATAAAATTTAAAAAATAAGATAAGAAATGGGTGAGGTGTTCAGGAGTTCATTCCTTAATTTATGTTTCTATTCAATGTATAGATGTTTGTAAGGATTTAGGCAAATCTGATTTGTTAAAACAAAGAATTCCAATAAATGTCTGATTTCAGTGGTCTAATAAACGCACACAAAAGTCTGCTTTACAAATGCACATAAACCTAAGCTCAGTTATTGACAAAGAAAGTACCTTTATTGTTGGTTTCCAGTCTAGTTGTGTCTAACCACACCGTAAC
>NC_043704.1:7266659-7267738 GCF_006229205.1 Suricata suricatta
AAATGCACATAAACCTAAGCTCAGTTATTGACAAAGAAAGTACCTTTATTGTTGGTTTCCAGTCTAGTTGTGTCTAACCACACCGTAACCGACTTTCTTCAGCCCTGACACATGGGAGACCAATCAGCCGACCACCAGAGCTGACCGTAATCTTCACTAGAATCATGGAATGAAGCACCATGGTAGGTTGATTGAAAGCAATTCCATGGGATTTAAGGATTTGTGATAATGCTGGTCAACAGCTGAATGATATGGGACTTTTTGGATGATTGATTTGAAAGTTAACGTTTTCAGAAATAATAGCACCTTGCTTTTGATTTTTTTAAATAAAATTCCAATGACCAGGACGTATTTTTACCTTTAGGGCCTTACAGTACCTAGTATAGTTGTAAACCTATAGGACATGCTCCCTACATCATAGTTATTTGATTTATTTGATCTTGATTTAGGGGGTCTCATACTTTATTTCAGAATAAGCTTTCCATTAACAGAGGCTGGACTTAACAGTACCACTGAGTAGGTGAAACCAGCAGGAAAGAGAAGAATATCAGTTGTCCCCTGGGACAAAGTCTAAGGAGTCATAACAATACTATTTTTAAGTAGGGTCCAGAATAATAAAAATAGTTTTCATGGGGCCTCAGAAAATCTTACTGGAGAGAGAGAGAGAGAGAGTGTGTGAGTGAGCGCAAAAGGGATCATCCCCCGGATCAGACAGAAAACCCGAACTGTGGATTCAATTTCTCTGAAGGAATGAATATATTCCAGTTCACAAAACATATTTTGATTTGCTAAAAGCCCATTTCCCTCAGATAAAAGGCACATTTTATTTATTTGTTTGTTTGTTTGTTTGTTTGTTTGTTTATTTGATGTTTATTTATTTATTTTGAGAGAGGCAGAAAGAGTGTGATTGGGGAGGGGCAGAGGCAGAGAGAGAAAGAATCTTAAGCAGGCTACATGCTCTATCTCCTGACTGTAAGGTCATGACCTGAACTGAAATCAAGAGTCAGATAGTTAACTGATTAAGCCACTCAGGTGCCCTGACACAGCATTTTAATGATACCTCCTTAAAAAAAAAAAAA
>NC_043704.1:7267838-7269546 GCF_006229205.1 Suricata suricatta
TATATATATATATATTTGGTTTGTTTTGAGAGACAGGGAAACAGCACAAGCAGGGGAGGGGCAGACAGAGAGGGAGACACAGAATCTGAAGCAGGCTCCAGGCTCTGAGCTGTCAGCCCAGAGCCCAACGTGGCACTCGAACATCACGAACCATGAGATCACGACCTGAGCCAAAGTCAAAGTCAGATGCTAAACCAACTGAGCCACCCAGGTGCCCATGATACCTTTCTGAATAGGTGCCGAAGGGTTTGGTAAGCAAGCTATGGCAGAGTATAATTCAGAGTGTCGAATGCACTACTTAGTTCACAAAGTGGGACTTAGTTCTTAAATCCACTGTCTGGAATAACAAATTAGTCTGTTGGTCCTTAAAACCTAGGTTTATTTTGCCTGGGATTGCTATGACCTAGGCACAAGATGAATTGTACTTTTTATTTATGGTCAGTTCTAAGGAGAGTTGCTACTCAACAGTATACACCAACCCCTTGTGTCAGTTGGTGGTCTCAGTTAGGAGATGGAGGAGGCCTACCACCCTGAGCATGTGCTTGCACAAATGTGCGTGTTCCATGTTCCTCAGCAGTGCAGGGTGGTGGAGAGAAGGTCCGGAAATACCCACCTAACTTACTTGGCTCTTTGATGCCAAAATGCCCGGATGATGTTCACACACACACACACACACACACACACACACACACACACACACTTTATTCTTGCAAACGTGTAAATAGAGACAAATCCAGATTCTGTTTTGGTTGACAGAGCGGAATGGCCTCCATAAACCAAGACAGGAGCACTTCTGTGCATCAGACCACCAGGGACTGTGGGCCTCCTTCACAGTGTCTTGAAATCTGCAAGATGCAACATCACAAAGCAGCCATTTCTCAGTTGTTTCTGTTTGATTAGTCTGAGTGGCTGACCCTGTTGCTGCTGTTTACAGCTTGTCACCAGGCAACATATGGACACAGGCTGTCGTGTCCTCGTGAGGCACAGACCGGTTTGAAGGGAACGCGATGCTTTGGCGCTTTGGTGATGTCACTTTGATAACGTGACTTTATTTTCAGTTTACACTATCACTTAGGAAATTATTTGCTCTCGAAGGAGACATGAAGGAAGAAGAACACACATGATAAGAAAAGCAAAATTGAGGGGCACCTGGGTGGCTCAGTCAGTTAAGCAGCTGACTTTGCCTCAGGTCACGATCTCATGGTTTGTGGGTTCGAGCCCCACATTGGGCTCTGTGCTGACAGCTAGCTCAGAGCCTGGAGCCTGTTTCAGATTCCATGTCTCCCTCTCTCTCTGCCCCTCCCCCACTTTTGCCTGTCTCTGTCTCAAAAATAAATAAACTATAAAAAAAAAAAGAAAAGAAAAATTGAAAATCTTATACAGGTCAGGGAGTCTTGGCAACAAGTATGTTTCAATTTTTTAATGTTATTTACAGTTTACTCCTTGAAGAAACTAAAGCAATTGAGTCAATATTAATTTGAAATTATATTACAAAGAACTATGTGCAAGAACAGTATACTTTAGAAAACCACGTTTGCATGGCTTGCTGAAAGAACAACACCTTTAAAAAACTACCTGTATAGAAGGAGCTGTTGAAGAAACGGCAAAAACAAGTGCACGTAGAATTTGGGTTCTCGTTCACAAATACCTGACTTCCATCAAGAATTGTTTATTCTAAATTTGTTTCTACCTCAAGGGAGGAACATTT
>NC_043704.1:7269646-7273103 GCF_006229205.1 Suricata suricatta
GTCTCTCTCTCTCTAAACCTCCCCTGCTCACGCTGTCTCTATCTCTCAAAAATAAATTTAAAAACACTAAAATAATACATAGAGATTAAAAAACAGCCAACTAAAAAAGGAAATGAATGCATTAACTAGGCAATTAAAGGAATTTAAAAATACATGGAAACAAACACAAGTGAACACAAGACATTCCAAACCGTTTGGATGCAGCAAAGAAAATCTTGAGAGGAAAATGCTTTGCAATTTGGGTCTATCTCAAAAGGCAAAAAATGTTCCAAATACACAGCCTAATGTTATACCTAAAGGAGATAGAAAAGCAGCAGCAAATAAAGCTCACAGCCAGCAGAAGAAAAGAAATAATAAAGATTAGAAAGCATTAAATAATAGAGAATCCAACGTAAACAGTAGAGTAGATCAATGAACCTGAGAGCAGTTTTTTTTTTTCAGAAATAAACAAAATTGATAACACCCTAGTCAGACTTCTCAAAAAGAAAACCAAGAGGACCTAAATAGATGAAATCATGAACGAAAGACGTGAGATCACAACAAACACCACAGAAGTATAAACAAGTATGAGAGAATGCTATGAGAATTATATGCAACAAACTGGACAATCAGGAAGAAAGGGAAAAATTCCCCGAAATAAACTATGAAAACTCAAACAGGAAGAAAGAATCCTTTTGAACAGGGCTGTTACCAAACAAGACATTGAATTGGTTTTAAACATCCCATTACAAATAAGAGGCCTGGGCCAGATGGCTTCACAGGGGATTTCTAACAGACACGTAAAAGAGAGTTAATACCAATTTTCCTCAAAGTGTTCCAACAGAAAAGGAAGAGTTTCCAAACACATTCTATGAAGCTAGCATTACTGTAATTATAAAGTCAGACCAAGACCTATCTAAAAAGGAGGCCAATATCCTTGAGGAACCTGGATTCAGAAATATTCAACAAGATACTAGCAAATGGAGTGCCACAGTACATCAAAAAAATAATTTGGGGCACCTGGGTGGCTCAGTTACTTGGGTGTCTGACTCTTCATTGTGGCTCACATCGAGATCTCATAATTCATGACTTCTAGCCCCATGTTGAGTCGACAATGAGACTATGGACCCTATTTTGGATTTTATCTTCCTCTTTCTCTGCCCCTTCCCTGCTAGTTCCATCTTTCTCTGTGTCTCTGTCTCTCTGAAAATAAATAAACACACACTTAAGAAGATATAATGAGTGGTGCCTGGGTGGCTCAGTCCGTTAAACCTCCAACTTTGGCTCAGGTCAGATCTCACGTTCGTGCGTTTGAGCCCTGCATCCGGCTCTGTGCTGACAGCTAGCTCGAAGCCTGGAGCCTGCTTCTGTTTCTGTGTCTCCTTCTCTCTCTTTGCTCCTCCCCCTCTCATGCTATGTCTCTCTCTGTATCAAAAAATAAATAAAACATTTACAAAATAGAAAAATAATAATGATTCACCATGATCAAGTGGGGTTTATTTCTGGGATGCAGACATGGTTCACTATATAAACAGTAATGTGATAAACTATACTGATGTTAATGAATAAAGGCCAATTATAATATGATCCTTTTGATAGAGGAAAAGCTCCATAGTTAATATCATCTTCAATTCAGAAAAACAGCTTTTACTCTAATATTAGGGACATCACACAGATGTCCTCTCTCACCACTGTTGTGTAACATAGTACTCAAAGTCCTAGGCTCAGCGATAAGAAAGGAAACAGAAATAAGACTTCCAAATCGGCAAGGAAGATGTCAAAGTTTCACACTTTGTAGATGACAGGACAATCTCTCTACATAGAAGACTGAAACACTCCACCAAAAAACTGTTAGAGCTGATATGTGAATTCAGCAAATTCACTGGATATAAAATCAGTGTACAGAAATCAGTTCCATTTCTACACATTAATAATGAAGGAGGAGAAATATCAAGGAGTTGATCTGATTTATAATTACACCCAAAGCACAAAGATACCTAGGATAAACCTAACCAAAGATGTAAAAAACCTGTATGCAAAAACTAGAGAAAGCTATGAAAGGAATTCAAGAGGACAAAAAGAAATGGAAAAACATTTCATGCTCATGGATTAGAAGAACAAATATTGTTAAAATGTCAATACTACCCAATGCAATCTACACCTTCATGGCCATCTCTATCCACAGAACAGAAGCAATGGGGCCCCTGGGTGGCTCAGTCAATTGAGCAGCTGGCTTCGGCTCAGGTCATGATTTCACAGTTCATGGGTTCGAGCCCCATGTCAGTCTCTGTGCTGACAGCTAGCTCAGGGCCTGGAGCCTACTTCAGATTCTGTGTCTCCCACTCTCTCTGACCCTTCATGCTCGCACTGTCTCTGTCTCTCAAAAATAAATAAAATCCATACAAAATTAAAAATAATCAAAAACGCAAAAGAACACAAGCATTATGCAAAGAGCTAGAACAATCTTAAAATTTATATGGGACCACAAAAGACTTGAATAGTCAAAATGATGTGCTAAAAGGAAACCATGGGGACACATCACAATTTTGGACTTTTTAAAAAAATAATAATACAGCATCTATATTATAATACATAATAAACTTTAACACTTATGCCCCACCTCCTAGTTTATTTATTTATTTTTTTAACATATGTAATTATTTTCCATCATTTACACTACAGTAGTTACAATTACACTCGAAACAGAAAAGCTAAGTAAAAAATCAAAACCCCAACTTCTATTTCATGTATTTAGACTTATACAGAAATTAGAAGGTTATGTAACAACCAGTTAATCACCTAATTTCACAGTGATCTGAAGTGGCGATCATTATATAGCAGCTTATCTATGATACATTCAAGATACATGATACAATTTATTACTTGCCCATAAGCTAAAACACAGCCTGCTTAATACCTTTCCTTAAATTCCACCTCTATACTACAATATGCTTGAGGTCCATGCAAAAAAGTAGCTACCTTTTATATAGGAAATGGATGATTAAGTCTTTGGTGTTGTATAAGCAACTTCATTTAAACATAACCACCGCCACCACTAAAAAAAGAAGAGGAAAAAAAAGTAACAAAAATAATAAGGGAAAAAACCCAAGACACACTTCCCAGGGGGAAAAAAAACCAGCATGTAATTTCTGTCCTTGACGGAATGTATTAAATAAGCAAACACCATCAACAAGCAAAACAAGTACTACAATGTAAAAATATTAAAAAAGGAAAACCCTCTCACATGCATAACTGAAAGATTCCACACAAAGAACTCGCATCTTTTCAAGCTTCAATAGTAAATATTCTGCTACTATGTAGTAAATACTGCATGGTTTGCCCAAGCTAAGATGAAACCCTTGCGGCTGATCCAGTTCCTCAGGGGTTAATTCACTTGAGTTAAGATGTTTTTGCACCAATGTCCTTCAAGCTTCTTGAGTTGAAATGTTCTTGTACAAATGTCCTTCACGCTTTGGCA
>NC_043704.1:7273203-7274884 GCF_006229205.1 Suricata suricatta
AGTCAGGATCGCGATTGCAATGGGGGAAAGGAAAAAATCAAAAAGCAAAAAACCGAGTCTCTCTTAGTTTCCGATAGCCCAGGTCAAGAAGCTGTGCGCTCCTGGAAATGAGCTGGGAGCTCCCACATTCTAAGCGCGCGCCCGGGCCTCCACCTGCCACCGACTCTTTGTTGAGGCTCCCGTCGGTGTGTGCCTTATTTCTTCCATGTGGGGACCCGGGATTCGCGCAGTCCGTGCAGGGGGCGAGGTGTGCCGTGGAAATGCAGTCCATGGTCCCGTTCCCAAAACCATGTTCGAATTGCTCGCGCCCGGCATGGTCGCCGCTCCGGCCACTTGCCGCCAAGGAGCGCGCCTCCCCATCACAGCCGCTTCTCACAGCCACAGACGTCTCTGATTCCCCGCCGAGATGGCTTAGGGCTGGAGGCTATTCCTTCTCTTGCGCCCCACTACCCAGCAGTTATCTATGGAGTGGGTTTCTGTCTCCAAGCACAGCCAAGGGTTCTATACCTCTTCCCCAGAGACACTTCTATGAGCATGTTCCGACTCTGTCTCTTCCCTTTGTCTCTCAGGCACCACGCAATTGCACCACGTTGGGCTGGGGTTCTTACCTCCCCTGCCCATCCCAGGCTGGCCTGTCCTCGGATCTCCCCCGTTCGCCCCCACTCACTCAGATATCCTTGAGGTTCTATTCGTTCTGGAGTTCGTATTTTCTCCTTCCGCTCTCTCAGATGAACGTAATATCCTTCTCAGTTCGAAAAATGGTGCGGAGGGAGTTTACAGAGCTCCCTTCCTCTCCGCCATCTTGGCTCCACCCCGGGTTAAAATTTTTTTTGAACATTTATTCATTTTTGAGAGATAGAGTACAGCATGGGTATGGGAGGGGCAGAGAGAGAGAGAGAGAGAGAGAGAAAGAGAGAGAGAATCTAAAGCAGGCTCCAGGCTCTGAGCTGTCAGCACAGAGACCAACATGGAGCTCGAACTCACTGACCACAAGATCATGCCTGAGCCCAAGTCCGACACTCAGTTGACTGAGCCACCCAAGTGCTCCAGAAAATCTAGATTTTAAAACAAAGACTGCAACAAGAAATGAAGAACGGCATTCTATCATAATCCAAATGGCTATCCATCAAGAAGAGCTAACAGCTATAAATATTTACCTCCCCACATTGGGACCACTCAGGCACACAAATCAATAACAAACATAAGCAAATATTGACAATAATACTATGATTGTAGGAGACCTTAATATCCTACCCACAGCAATGGACAGATCATTGAAGCAGCAAATCCACAAGGAAACAATGCCTCTCAATGACACAGTGAACCAAATGAACTTAACAGATTTGCTGAGAACATTTCATCGAAAGCAACAGAAAACATTCTTCCCATATGCACGTGGATCATTCTCCAGAATAGATGACATATGGAGCCACACATCAGTCTTCCACCAGTATAAAAAGACTGAGTTCATACCACAACACTATGAAATATGAAATAAACACAAGAAGAATATTGGAAAGCCCTCAAATACATTGAGATTAGGGGTGCTTGGGAGGCTCAGTTGGTTTGGTGTTCCACTTTGGCTCAGGTCATGATCTCATGGTTCGTGGATTCAAACCCCGTGTCGGGCTCTGTGCCAACAGCTAGCTCAGAGCCTGCAACCTGCTTCAGACTCTGTGTC
>NC_043704.1:7274984-7282020 GCF_006229205.1 Suricata suricatta
AGTTCCATAATGCCCATCACCTGATGAATGGTTCCAGAAGATGTGGTATATATATACAATGGATCATTACATGGCAATGAGAAAGAATGAAATCTGGCCATTTGTAGGAAAGTGGATGGACCTTGAGGGTGTCATGCTAAGCGAAATCAGTCTGGCAGAGAAGGACAGATATTATATGTTTGCACTCATAGGTCTAACAAGAGAACAGGAGAACTCTAATCGAGGACCTGGGGGAGGGAAAGAGAGTTGGGGAGAGAGAGGGACACAAAACTTGAGAGACTATTGAAGACTGAAAACGAACTGAGGTCTGAAGGGGAAGGGGGAGGGGGAAAAGAGGTGGTGGTGATGGAGGAGGGCACTTGTGGGGAAGAGCACTGACTGTTGTATGGAAACCACTTTGAAAATAAACTACTGAAAGAAAGAAGAAAGAAAGAAAGAAAGAAAGAAAGAAAGAAAGAAAGAAAGAAAGAAAGAAAGAAAGAAAGAAAGAAAGAAAGAAAGAAAGAAAGAAAAGGTTCCATTCTGGTATTCGCTCTATTCCCAATAGAGGTCCCTCATCTAATTTATTCTTGGAATAAATGCCTTATAAAAGAAGGCAATATTCCTTTGCACCCACAGAATAATCCTAGACGACATTGTGTTACATTAATCGAGCCACACAGAGAAAAATAGATAGTGTATGAAAATTATGACATTTTGGGGTGATGCGGAGTTTCTGGGGTCCGGAGATGACGACCGAGAAAGAATTCTTAAGGGCATCTGATTTTATTAAAGCACGGAGACAAGACCCATGGGCAGAAAGAGGTGCACTGGGGTAGGTGAACGGGGGCGGGGATGACTCTTTTATGCAGTCCAGGAAGATAGAGTCTAGAGGGAGTTTCCAGAGAGATTTTCACATGTTACAGACTTACTGGAGACCTCGGTCTTCTCACGCTAAGGCTGTTTTTCCCTCCAGCAAAGCATTACCATTGAGACAGAAGGGCGTTCCTGGACTTTAGGCTATGATGAGATTGCCTTGTTCTGGTAAGCTGCTGCAGACTCTTCTCCGTTTACATGTTTGTTTGTTTCTTTGTCCTTTCCTGGTTTGGGGTAGCCTGTAGGGTCCAAGGAGGATGATGTGATAGCCTGTGCTTTGCCCCTCAGCCTCCTCAAGTCCCTCATCAAAATCACAAGTATGTGGAATCTAATAAAACAAATGATAAATCCTAGCATGGTTGTTGACAGGGGCAAAGGACAGGGAAATGATCAGACATTGGATCAAATGGTAAAAGGCTTACTGATGCAGATGTTTGGGACTGAAGTTTAGATCATGACCTCACGGATTCTGGGTTTGAGTCCCTATGTCTGGCTCTGTGCTGACAGCTCAGAGACTGAGTCCCGCTTCAGATTCCATGTCTCCCTCTTTATCTCCCCCAGCCCTGTCCTCTCGATCGCTCGTTCTCGCTATCTCAAATATAAAAAACTATTTTAAAATGTTCTTATTTTTAACAAACGGTCATTTGTTAAAAAAGGCTATGCTAAGTGGTAACAAAACACACACGTATACAGGTGTTAATTATGGGAGTTGGGGGATATATTTATTAGATAGATGGTGGTTATTACTTTGGAACCAGGACCCAGGGGTTCAAGGGCACTTGGCTCCAGTGGCCCTAGACAGACCCATTTCTCCCACTCATGGCTGACAACATTAAAGGCAAGAAAGAAGACTTTGGCAGCCTCCATTTTGACTTGAAACTTTCTCCCTGGGTTCCTTCCAGATTGTGTTTTGACTCAGGAGGGAGAACCTGAGGACAATGTGCCTGTGGGGAACTGGAACTACCCCCTCAAGCCTCAAGGAGTGTCCTGAGCCAGAAAGACCCCAGCCCAGCCCTGATGGACTCCTAGACAGTGACAGATTTAACTTTCATCGTCTACCTGCAGGCACACACTCACTTTGGCCCCACATTTCACTGACATGAACCTTGAAGTATTTCCCACACATCAGAGCCAGCAGAAAACAACCACTGAGCACACTGGCCATGAATAGACACAAGTAAGGGAACTCATGAGCAAAGAATATATGGGTAATATTAATACAGGCAAACTCACATGTAATTTATTGGCAGCTGACATATGGCTGATTCCTATCTGAATTAAACTCCTTGCTAAAATCTCCTCTGTTGAAAATTGTTACCCACAAACCTAAAACAGAAATAAAAACCCAAAACAAAATGTTGATGTTGTGGACATTCTCATACAAATGGAAGCATGATTAACAGAATTCTCAAATGAGAATAGGAGAAATTGTAACCATCAAAATCCTGAATAAATCATAGATATTTGTTATAAAAGGATCCCGCTTAAAAAGTAATGATTTACACTTTGAGAAAAGCCCTCCACTTCCAAGTATTACTGATACATAGAAAGGAGTTGAAATGAGAATTTCAGGAGTAGCCTATGCCATTTAATGTCACCCAATATTAGAGTTGTCCCTCATCTACAGTAAAGGATGATGGTAGCTTAAGAAGGGGACACTAAAGCTGAAGATATGAAACATCACGAGGTTTTATCTCAACATCTAGAAATCACTACTTCTTTCCTCCACATCAGTGATCTGAATCACACTCATACCAAAAAAACCTCCCAGGAGACATTCTTAAAAAGGAAGCACCAAACCCTACATGTGGATTTGCACCCGTGCCCCGTGAAGGTCATTAGGTATAAAATGTACCCAGCAAGAACTCTAGCAACCCTCCTGTTTCTTCAAAGGATGTAAAGCTTATCTTTGTTTTTACAGGAAAAAGAAATTCATATTGATTTATGTATGCTAATGTATATTCATTTTTGACAGAGATACTTTTTTCAAAAAAAATTATTTCCTTTGAGAGAGAGAGAGACTTGTTTTTAGTGTTTCTTTGTTTTTCAGTGGGGGGAGGCAGAGTTAGAGGTGGCCACAAAATGCAAAGCAACCTCCAGGCTCTGACCTCTCAGCACAGAGCCCAACGCAGGGTTCCAATCCATGAACCACAGATCACGACCTCAGCCGAAGTCAGACGCTTGACTGAGTCAGCGATCCAGGGGTCCCAGATATTTCTAGTTATCGAGAGATATCAGGATTCATGCTTTGATAGTGAGGATTCGGCAATATCGTTGCTTTATGGTAGCCTAGTACAATCAATGCAGTTGCTTCAAGGTAGACTAGCCTATACACTAGTGAGTGGCTCATTCTAAAATTGTTAATGGTATACAATATGACAGTAAGAGTCACAATGCAATATTCGAAATATGATTACGTTTTCATAAGAACCACTCGTCAAAAATAAATAAAAATCAGTTTTAGAAAACACAACTACTTACTTATGATGAGAGGCTGAAATGTAGTTTCTCCAACTCAAAATGAGAGGAATTCGGTGTTGTAATATAAGTATTTGAACACAAAGTTGTAAAACACTAAGAAAACGAATGTACTGTTAATTTATATGAAATATTACTCTCTGTGCTTACGTAAGGATAGGTTCTCCACCTTCATATGCCTCACACACAATGTTCTAGAAGATGAAGCCTTAGGCAATGATGAGGACAGAAAACAACTCCTCCATGTTTATGGCTGAGTAATAGTCCATGGTGTATATATACCACTTGTGCTTTCTCCATTCATCGATTGATGGTCACTGGATTCGTTCCATATCCTAGTTTTTATAAATAATGCTGCAATAAATACTCAGGGTGCATAAATATGTTTTGGTATATTTTTGACCGTATTTCTGTTTTCAATTTATTTCTTTAAATTCAGGTTAGTGGGAGTGCCTCAGTGGTTCAGTTGGTTAAGCATCTGACCCTTGGTTTTAGCTCAAGTCAAGATCTCAGGGTTTGTGAGTTTGAGCCTGGCTTTGGACTCTGTCCTGATACCAGGGGGCCTGCTTGTATTTCTTCTCTTTCTCTCTCCTGTCGCTGGTCTGTCTCTGTCTCTCTTTCCCTCCCCTGCCACTAAATCTCAAAATAGATGAATAAGCTTACAAAAATAAATAAATTCAAGTGACTTCACAAACTCTCTAGTATTGGTTTCAGGACTAAACCCCAGGGATTCATCACATACATATGACACTTTGTGCTCATCTCCTTTATCTCCAACGCCCCCTTAGCATATCCCCCCCTTCCCCTGCAATAATGCTAAGTTTTTTCTCTGTAATTAAGTATCTTTAGGTTTGCCTCCCTCTCTGTTTTTATTTTATATTTCTTTCCCTTCCCCTATGTTCATCTGTTTTGTTTCTTAAATTCCACACATGAGTGAAATCCTATATTTGTCCTTCTCTACTGACTTACCACACCTAGTAAATACACTCTAGCTCAGCTTATTGCAATAAGCAAGATTTCATTCTTTGTGATCGCCAAATAATATTCCATTGTATATCTAAACCACATCTTATTTGTCTATTCATCAGTTGATGAACATTTGGGCTCTTTCCAAAATTTGACTATTCTTGATAGAACTCCTATAAACATTGGGGTGCAGGTGCCCCTTTAAATTAGGATTTTTGTATCCTTTGGGTGAATACCTAGTAGAAATATTACTGGGTCATAATGTCATACTATTTTTCATCTGTTGAGAATCCTCCATACTGTTTTCCAGAGGGGCTGTCCCAGTTTGCACTCTCACCAGCGGTGCAAAAGAGTTTCCCTTTATCCATGTCCTTTGCAACACATGTTGTTCCTGGAGTTGTTCATTTTAGCCACCAGGTGTGAGGTGGTAGCTCATTGTGGGTTTGATCTGTAATTCCCTGATGATGGACAATGTTGAGCATCTTTCAGTAGGTCTGTTAGCCATCTGGGAGCTTTCTCTGGAAAAGTGTCTCTTCAAGTTTTCTGCACATTTCTTCACTGGATTATTTGTATCTTACATGGTGAATTTGATGTCTTCTTCAGAGATTTTGATACTAATCATTTATTCCATATATCATTTGCAAATATCTTCTTCGATTCCTTTGGTGGCCTTTTAACTTTGTTGATTGTTTTTTTAAATTTTTTTAAAATGTTTTATTTATTTTTGATACAGAGAGAGACAGAGCATGAGAGGGGGAGGGGCAGAGAGAGAAGGAGACACAGATCCAGAAGCACGCTCCAGGCTCTGAGCTAGGTGTCAGCACAGAGCCTGATGCCGGGCTTGAACCGACGAACGTGAGATCTGACCTGAGCCGAAGTCAGATGTTTAACCGACTGAGCCACGCAGGCGCCCCTGTTGATTGTTTTCTGTCCTCAGCAGATGTTTATAATCTTGATGAGGTCCCAATCGTCATTTTTGTTTTCATTTCCCTTACCTCCAGAGACATGTCTAGTAAGAACTTGCAGCAGCCAAGGCCAAAGATTGGCTGCCTGTGCTCGCATCCAAAATGTTGATGCTTTTCTGACTCACATTTAGATCTTCTATTCATTTAAAATTCATTCGTGCATATGGTATAAGAACCTGGTTCACGTTCATCCTTCTGCATGCTGCAGTCCAGTTTCCTCAGCGCCACTTGCTGAAAAGACTGTCTTTGTTCTTTTGGGTATTCATTACTGCTTTGTTGAAGAGCAGTTGGCCATAGATTCGTGGCCCAATTCTGGGTTCTCTATTCTGTTCCAATAATCTCTGGGTCTGCTCTTCTGCCAGAACCATGCTGTCTTGATGAGTCGTTTTGTAATACAGTTTGAAGTCTGGAATTGTGATGCCTCCAGCTTTGCTCTTCTTTCTCAACATGACATTGGGTTCTTGAGTTACCTTTATATTTTGGATGCAAATTCCAAGAGCACTGGCCAGCATAGACCAGTTTAGGTTCAGGACAGCTTCACCCAGGAGATGGACTATGAAGTGTCAGACACTTACCAGGACCTCAGTATAATGTTAAAATCTCCACCCACTGGGGAGCCCAGCCTTTGTTAATACAACATACGATATGCATTTCAGCTTCTTTCCTCAGTATACATGTGCTTGCACTTGCCTTATACCCACCTCCACATAGGATGACAAAGCTCCCCTTTCAGATATTCATTGTAATCCTGAATCAAAGGAAGGACTTACCCCTGTCCACTTTGGTAGTTGTTCCCCCAATTCCCTCATTCGATGCAAAGTTTCCTTTGAGTGACAATTCCAACTAGTGTATTCTCTACCTGTCACTCACCATGGAGGCAACTCATGCTAGCTTAGATACAGGAGGTCATCGTCACCCAAGAAGAGGAGGTGCTCATAGCTCTTGAGCATCACATCCCTGTACACTTCCTGCTGAGGGAGGCACAGGCATCCCCAGTCCTCCTGAGGGAATTCTATGGCCACATCCCTTAATGCCAGCAGCCCCTGCAATAAATGCCACAGTTACCATGCGGAAAGGGCAGTGTTCATAATGGTACCTCAGATGAAAGGAGGAGGTGGGATAAATGGTTCTGGCTTAGGTGAGATTCTGCTTTCTGCAGTAAGATCAGTTTCAACAGTTGTATACTTTACATATTTTCTTCCTCTGAGGTAATAAGGTGGCGTATGTTTCACAGAACCACTGTAAACACTCTATTCCTGCCAGATAAACTGTGAACTGAAGGTGCCGACAGAGGTACACACATGTTTGAGGACTGCATTTATATCATGCAGTATAAGTTGTGTCTATTTCGTAATTTGAAAGACTTAGTGGGTTAGGGATGTAGTTATCCAATTACGTATTTCTTATTTTTTGGATGTTTATAAATTTTGAGAGGGAAAGACAGATCATGAGCAGGGGAAGGGTAGGCAGTGAGGGCAGGAGACACAGAATCCAGGGCAGACTCTAGGCTCCAAGATGGTAGCACAGATTCTGACACAGGGCTTGACCTCAGGAACCATGAGATCATGACTTGCACTCAAGTCGAACACTTAACTGACTGAGCCACCTGTACAGGCACCCCTCTACGTATCAGGTTCTAATATGAATTAGAAATTCACAACAGTGATTTGAGATCAGGTTTTGTCTGATTCAGGAGTTAGAATGGGAAACTGAGTCTGCATTTCTAAGAAGGTATTAGCAAATAACACACAGGTAAAATTCCATGGAAAGAA
>NC_043704.1:7282120-7284414 GCF_006229205.1 Suricata suricatta
CACACACACACACACACACACACACACACAAATAATCTTGGGGACATATTATTCTTCCCCTTTGTAGAATATTTTGTCCCGCATCCAGTAAGTATAAGAAACTAGACATTTTTCAGTAGCCATTTCACTAATTTCAGACGGAGAAACAACAAGTGGACAGAGAGGCATTGGGACAGATTAAATTCTGCATGGGGCTCTGCACTGAGAGTACAGCCTGCTGACGATTCTCGATCCTATCTCTGCATATTCTGGTTCTTCCATGTGTCATGGAGGTATTACACAACTTCCTCACCTCATGGGAAAAAAAAATTCATTCTGTTTTTTTCCATGTCACTTGTTTATAAATTCATGCCTTGGAGTGTTATGTGGATTTAGAAGGTTCTAGAGTCCAGCTCAGCAGGTGCAGTGGTCCCTGAAGGATGAACGGTATCGGTGAAAAGGAGTGAGAGAACTTCAAGTTTCTTTCTGATCAGCAAGCAGGCATCTCTGCTCTGCTTCTCTAGCTTTATGTGTAGTGATAGGTACAAGTAGCAGAAAGAGCAGCGTGTGTTTTGTAAATGATTTGTCGTAGATAACTTTTACAATTTTCCAGAACGTGGACTCTGCAGAAGTTACAATTGTAATCTTAGTTGTAATGATTGTCTTAAAAAAAACTTAGCTACAGGCACTCATGCCATACAAGGCTTTCATTAAGTGGGAAGGGCAGGTATTTTTTCTTTTTAATATTTTCATGGTTTTTATTATTTATTTTTGAGAGACAGAGACAGGGCAAGCAGGGGAGGGTCAGAGAGAGAGGGAGACACAGAATCTGAAGCAGGCTCCAGGCACTGAGCTAGCTGTCAGCACAGAGCCCAACACAGGACTCAAACAGACAATCCATGAGATCATGACCTGAGCCGAAGCCAGCTACTCAATCGACTGAGCCACCCAGGTGCCCCAAAATGTCTTTGTTTTGAGAGAGAGAGAGAGAGAACAGGGTCGGGGCAGAAAGAGAAGAGAAAGAGCACACTAATCAAGCGCTGTACTGACAGCGTGAAGGGCAAAGCATGGGTCATCCACACAAACAATTAGATCATGACCTAAGCTCAAACCAAGACAGCGATCCTTAACTGACTAAGCCGCCATGTTCCTGAATGTGTATCTTTCAAAATGACATATTTTCTTTGTGTAACATTTACCTGGGCATGGGGTTTTGAAGACAGTTTCACAATGGCAGTTACAGTGTTTGATGGTTTTTCAAGAAACCTGCACTCCTGCTGGTCCATGCAGAATCTCTAAGTGGCATTAAGTATAGGCCATTAATCCTGCTCCAGTAAGTCGTACGTTAATGCAACCCCAGGAGGAGAGAAGATCCTTTAACAAGGCAAGGTTAAAACCCATAAAATATCTAGAAACATGCCCACAACCTGTAGCCGGTGTTAACTGAAGTCGAGGCTTTTTACGCTAGTATGTTCTGTTCAGGGACAGGAAGCATCACAACTGAATCAAGGATACTGCTCCAGAAGAAAGGTCTATGCTCCACCTGATGGCCCAGAGTCAGCCTAAGGTCTCTGGCAATTGAATCCCTATGTGGCCATCAGTTCAGTCTCACTAGGGACACTCTCTGCAGCAACAAGGACTCATCGGAATATTTGGGAATGTCCCATGGAGACTGAGGTTAGGATGGCACTAGAATCTGAACCTGCTTCCCTCTCAGAGAAAGAGGAGTGAGTCATCCAGTGTCTTCTCCTTGTTCCATAGAAGGAAGCTCCTTCATGGTGCCCAGAGGAGACTCACTCCCAGCTCCTTGTCCTATTCTGAGAACACTGAGCTTGTGTAGAGTTGCAAACAGATAGAAAGTGATTGTTTGTATGGCATCTTGTCATTCAAAAAAAGGATGAAGAGACATGATTCCTGCCATGATGGGATTTTAAGAATAGAGCAAATGGGTACATTGTTGAATTCAAGATTGTGTAGAGAATGAGAGGAAGAGGTGATGTACAGGGGACTTTGCTGCAATTGGGCCAATTCCCTTTCTGTGTGGTGGTGTGAGATGTGGTGTCACTTCTGATGGGCCATCCATGAACCAAAGAGATGTTCTTTTTTTTTTTGTTTTAGAGTTTTTCTTAGCAGCAGTAGTAGTGACATTTATTTTACATTCTCATTCAGAATACAAGTTTTCTAACATAATTGTCTGTAGTTTGCGTGTGGTCGCACAGAAGCAAGGACCCGATGGTAAGGGAATGAGGAAAAGAAAAGAGAATCAAAAGATGGGAACGGGAGGGACAACATGAGTGATGCCCATATTGCCACTT
>NC_043704.1:7284514-7302713 GCF_006229205.1 Suricata suricatta
TCATTTTAGCCACTCTGAATGGTGTGAGGTGGTATCTCAGTGTGGTTTTGAATTGTGTTTCCCTGATGATGAGTGATTTTGTGCATTGTTTCATGTGCCTGTCGGCCATCTGGATGTCCTCTTTGGAGAAGTGTCTGTTCATGTGTTCTGCCCATTTCTTCACCGGGTTATTTGTTTTGTGGGTGTGGAGTTTGGTGAGGTCCTTGTAGATTTCGGATACTAGCCCTTAATCTGATATGTCATTTGCAACTATCTTTTCCCATTGTGCCAGTTGCCTATTAGTTTTCTTCATTGTTTCCTTTGCAGGGCAGAAGCTTTTTATCTTGATGAGGTCCCAAGAGTTCATTTTTGCTTTCATTTCCCTTGCCTTTGGGAATGTGTTGAGTAGGAAATTGCTACGGTTGAGGTCAAGGAGGTTGTTCTCTACTTTCTCCTCGAGGGTTTTGATGGTTTCCTGTCTCACATGCAGGTCCTTCAGCCATTTTGAGTTGCCTTTTGTGTATGGTGTAAGAAAGTGGTCTAGTTTCATTCTTCTGCATGTGGCTGCCCAGTTCTCCCAGCACCACCTGATAAAGAGGCAGTCTTTTTTTCCATCAGATACTCTATCCTGTTTTGTCAAAAATTAAGTGGCCATCCATTTGTGGGCTCAGTTCTGGGTTCTCTATTCTATTTCATTGGTCTATGTGTCTGTTTTTGTGCCAATACCATACTGTCTTGATGAGGACAGCTTCGTAGTAGAGGGTAAAGTCTGGGATTGTGGTGCCTCCCGCTTTGGTGTCCTCCTTCACTATGACTTTGGCTATTCGGGGTCGTTTGTGGTTCCATACGAATTTGAGGATAGTGTGTTCTAGCTTTGAAAAGAATGTTGGTGCAATTTTGATGGGGATTGCATTGAATGTGTAGATTGCTTTGGGTAATAATGACATTTTCACAATGTGTATTCTTTCGATCCAGGAACAGGGAATGTTTTTCCATTTCTTGGTGTCTTCTTCAGTCTCTTTCAGAAGTTTTCTATAGCTTTCATCATATAGGTCTTTTGCATCCTTGGTTAGGTTTCCTCCTGGGTACTTTATGGTTTTTTGTGCAATTGTGAATGGGTTCAGTTTCTTGATTTCTCTTTCCGCTGTTTCATTTTTGGTGTACAGGAATGCAACTGATTTCTGTACATTGATTTTGTCCCTGCAATTTTACTGAATTCATTGATCAGTTCTAGAAGGCTTCTGGTGGGGTCTGCTGGGTTTTTCATGTAGGGTATAATGTCTTCTGTGAAAAGGGAAAGTTTGACTTCTTCTTAGACAATCCTTTTGTTGTCTGATTACTGATGCTAGGACGTGCAGCACTATGTTAAACAATTGTGGTGAGAGTGGACACCTCTGTCGTGTTCCTGCTCTCAGGGGGAAAGCTCTCAGTTTTTTCCCATTGAGGATGATATTAGCTGTCGGCTTCTCATAAACTGCTTTTATAATATTTAGGTAAGTTTCTTCTATTCCGACTTTCTCAAGGGTTCTTTTTTAAGAACAGATCCTTTATTTTGTCAAATGCTTTTTCTGATTCTATCGACAGGACCATATGGTTTTTATCCTTTCTTTTGTTAGTGTCATGGATCACATTGATGGATTTGTGAATATTGAACCAGCCCTGTAACCCAGGAATGAATCCCACTTAATCATGATGGATAATTTTTTTTAATATGCTGTTGAATTCAATTTGCCAGTATCTTGTTGAGTATGTTTGCATCTGTATTCATTGAGGGTATTGGTCTGTAGTTGTCTTCTTCTGCTAGGTCTCTGCCTGGTTTGGGTATCAAGGTGATGCTGGCTTCATAGAATGAGTTTGGACGTTTTCCTTCTATTTCTATTTTTTGGTTAGTTTGAGTAGAATGGGTATGAGCTCTGCTTTAAATGTCTGGTAGGATTCCCCTGGGAAGCCATCTGGCCGTGGGCTCTTATGCATTGTGATATGTTTGATACCAGATTCGATTCCCACACTGGTTATCAGTCCATTCATGCTTTCTATCTCTTCCCGTTTGAATTTTGGCAGTGCATGTGCATTGAGGAATGTGTCAATTTCTTCTAGGTTGTTCAGTTGGTTGGCATATAATTTTTCATAGTAATCTCTGATGATTGCTTGTATTTCTAAGGGATTGGTTGTAATAGATCCTTTTTCCTTCATGATTTTGTCTATCTGGGTGCTCCCTCTTTTCTTTCTGAGGAGCCTGGCTAGAGGTTTATCGATTTTGTTTATTTTTTCAAAGAACCAACTCTTGGTTTCGTTGATCTGCTTGAGTGTTCTTTTGGATCCTATATTATTTATTTCTGCCCTGATCTTTATTATTTCTTTTCTTGTGCTGCGTTAAGGGTGCTCTTGCTCCTCCCCTTCTACTTCCAGTAGGTGCTCTGTTAGACTTTGACTTTGAGCTTTTTGTAGTTTGTTGAAATAGTCCTGGATTGCAATATACTTTCCTCTTTGGACTGCTCTTGCTGCGTCCCAGAGATCTTGGATTGTTGTATTTTGTTTTCATGGGTTTCCATATATTTTTTAATTTATTCTCTAATTGCCTGATTAGCCCAATCATTCGTTAGTATGGCCGTTTTTAACCTCCACATTTTTGGAGGTTTTCCAGACTTGTTCCTGTGGTTAATTTCAAGTTTCATAGCATTATGATCTGAAAGTGTGCATTGCATGATCTCTATTTGTTTATACTTATGGAGGGCTGCTTTATGTCCCAGTATGTGATCTATCTTGGATGTGCCATGTGCTCTCGAAAAGAAGGTGCATTTCCTAACTTCAGGATGCAGAGTTCTAAATATATGTATCAATTCCATCTGTTCCAATGTGTCGTTCAGGTCCATTGTTTATTTAGTGATTTTCTGTCTGGTTGATCTATCCATTGCTGTCAGTGGAGTAGTAAAGTCCCCTGCAATTAGCACATTCTTATCAATAAGATGGTTTCTGTCTGTGATTAGTTGTTTTCTGTATTTGGGCGCTCCCCAGTTTGGTGCATTGATATTTATATTTGTTAGCTCTTCCTGATGGAGAGACCCTGTCATTATATAATGTCCTTCTTCACCTCGTGTTACTGCCTTTACTTTAATGTCCAGTTTGTCTGATATAAATATGGCTACTCCGTTTTTCTTTTGGCTTCAAGTCACATGATAGATATTTGTCCTTCTCGTTACTTTCAATTGCTGTGGTTGAGGTCAAGGATCATCAAGACAGTATGGTATTGGCACAAAAACAGACATATAGACTAATGGAATAGAATAGAGATCCCAGAACTGGGCCTACAAATGGACGGCCACTTAATTTTTGACAAAACAGGATAGAGTATCTGATGGAAAAAAGACTGCCTCTGTAGCAGGTGGTGCTGGAAAAACTGGACAGCCATATGCAGAAGAATGAAACTAGACCACTTTCTGACACCATACAGAAAAATCAACTCAAAATGGCTGAAGGACCTGAATGTGAGACAGAAACCATCAAAACCCTCTAGGAGAAAGTAGGAAACAACCTCCTTGACCTGAACCGGTGGCTGGCTTCTTAACCAGGATCTTGTAGGGGGAGGAGACAGTTTCTCTTGGTGCCAGCTGGGATTTGTTCTGCTGCTGCCTGAGGCGAGGTGAGCAGCAGGAGGCAAAGTGGAGCCCTGACAGGCTCCACCGTCAACTGCCAGCCCCCAGCTGAGATAGGGATCACGTTGGGGGAGGGATCAGTTTCTTTTGGCGCTGCCGCGATTTGCGCTGCTGCTGAGCAAGGCGCCAGTCGTTGCCGGAAATGAGCTCCGCGCTCCTGCAGCGGGAGCGCCCCCACTCCACCCTATCGCAACCAACTCCCTGCCGGAATCTCGTAGTGGTGGGGGCTAGTTTTTTCCTGTTGGCACCCGGGATTCAGGATTTGCCCAGCCAATGCCGGGGGCGAGATGCACCATAGAAATGAGGTATGTGCCCCCACTCCCACAGCTGAGGTTGCGGTGAGCGCCCCTGGCGCCACGCCGCCTCGGCCCCCAATCCCCAACTTGGATGGCGCAGGGCTGGAAGCTATTCTTTCCCTTGGGCAATCAAGGTTTGGGATTTGGGCTACCCAGCAGTTATATATGGAGTGAGAGTTTGTCTCTCCGAGTGGAGTTAAATGTTCTTTCTCTCTTCTCCAGAGACAGTACTATGAGTGTGTTCACATTCTCTGTCTATTCTCTTTCTCTCTCAGGCTCCACGTGCTTGCCCCATCTTGGGCTGGGGCTCCTGCTTCCCCTGCCCGTCTTGGGCTGGCCCGCTTTCCAAACTCCAGAGTTCACAGTCACTCACTCAGGTATCTTTGAGGTTGTCTTCTTTCTGGAGTCTGTGTTTTCTCCTTCCGCTTTTCTTTTTTAAAGTTTTTTATTTATTTATTTTTCGGGAGAGACAAAGAGAGACAGCACGAGCAGAGGAGGGTCAGAGACAGAGGACGATACAGAATCCAGAGCAGGCTCCAGGCTCTGAGCTAGCTGTCAGCACAGAGCCTGACATGGGGCTCGAATCCATGAACCATGAGATCATGACCTAAGCAGAAGCTGGACGCTTAAGCAACTGAGCCACTCAGGTGCCCCTTTCCTTCTGCTCTTGCAGGTGGGAATAATGTCCTTCTCTGTTCGATAGATGTGGCAGACAAAGTTTACAGTGCTCCCTTCCTCTCCGCCATCTTGGCTGCTCCCCTGATCCAGAGAGGCACCTTTGAAAAAGAGTTTCCTGCCTGGCATGACAAATATTTATTTGCCCAACATTTATTCTTTCCTTTTTCCTGTGAATATATTTCCCCCTCTTTGAAATTCTAACTCTCTACATCTCTCCATAAGTCACAATGGCACCTAAGCATCATTTGCCTGACGCTCATCTTGTTGATGTTCCTATACTTAAGCCTTTTTTCTCTTATGAATCTGTCTTATAATAGGTCGATTTCTAGGCCAGGGAAAGAATTGGGAACTGATGAAGAGAAATTTTTTCCTGTCCTACACATTCATTCCGTTGTTGAAAATGACCTTGGTGCTACAGAGCCAAGAAAAACTGAAAAGAGAGAAAGTGGAAAAAGAGGAACAGTAGCTTTCTTGCTTTACCAGACTGAGGCGTCTGAGGCAGGTTAGCGCCTTCAGAACTGCAAGGTCACCCAGAGGAAAGGTCTGGGGTTTGTAGGAGAATACAGAATCCACCTAGTTTGGACAGGAATTGTTTATGCTGCCAGGCCTTCTTATCTTGTTTTCTGGGTGGTACTGGGTTCCTCAATAAAGAAAAGAAAAAAAAAAGACTAAGAGTTCTGTCTGAGAGGCTCAGCCTGTTAAGCATCCCACTTCAGCTCAGGTAATGTGAGGACAGTCCCTTTGTTCCTGCCTTGCATCTGGCTCTCTGCTATCAGCATGGAGCCTGCTTTGGATCCTCTGTCGTCCTCTCTCTGCTCTTCCTCTGTTTCCGTGCCCTCTCCGTATCTCTTCCTCCGTGTCAAAATAAGTACACTTAAAAAAAAAAATAAGTGGTGTCATTGCCTCAAGAAAAAAAGGTTTCTTAGGTTAATATTAATCCATGCAGTATTAAATGCAGTCGTTTTGATTTCTGTTTTACTTTGTAATTTTAAGCAATTTTAATTTTAGTCACCATGAAAACCTGTAGGAGGACGATTTCATATGTTATTGTGAGAAACCATTCAAGATTTACTAGAATCACAACAAAACAGAAAAAAACCGTACAGAACAACCAGAAAATCAAAAAAAGAACCTCCTAAAACGATAGGGTTACACCAAATTTCAGTGAGACTAATGGGCACTTAGGTTACAGTTTTCATGTATTGTCGATGGAAGTTTTAAAAAGTACCCTCTGGGGTGCCTGGGTGGCTCCATTGCTTGGGCACCCGACTTTGGCTCAGGTCATGTTCTCGCAGGTCAGTAGTTGGAGCCCCTGTCAGATTCTCTGCTGACAGCTCAGAGGCTGGAACGTTTTTAGCTTCTGTGTCCCCCTTCTGCCCCTCCCCTACTCATGCACTCTCTCTCTTTCTCACTCTCGCTCTCTCTGACAGAAATATTAATTTAAAATTTTTTTTATATTTTATTTATTTTTGATACACAGAGAGATGAGCATGAGAGGAGGAGGGGCAGAGAGACAAGGAGACACAGAACCGAAAGCAGGCTCCAGGACTGAGTCAGCAGTCAGCACAGAGCCTGATGCAGGGCTCAAACCCACGTACGTGGATCTGACCTGAGCCGAAGCTGGAGGCTTAACCGACTGAGCCACCAAGGCATCCAATAATTTTTTAAAAAAGACATTCTATTTGGAAAACTATTTGGCAGTGACTTAGGAAAATAAACTTTCTTACTGCAGGGCAGCAGTTTATCACCTCAAATTATGTCTCTGTGCCATAAAAATTATTTTCAACTAACAAAGGAAAAATTCTGAAACCCAGGACAAGTTTACTTTATAAGAGACATTTGCATGCATGAGGGAAAGTTCCATGTGGAAGGGTGTCTCCCTCTGTGTAGCAGAAAGAGGGAGAATGTGTGAATCTCCAGAAACTCTGACCAGTGGAGAAGGCCTAGATTTTAATCTGGGCAACAACCAGGGGAGCCTCAGTTACTGTGCTCGTTCACCTCCCCCAGTGCTTCCCAGGAGGAACCCTGTTGAGTTTCCAGAGGATCCGTGCTGCTGCCCTCCCCCACATATTCCCTCAGGTGGGTGGTTGCATACAACAGTGTTATTTTAGTGAAGTGCTTCAGGGGATTCTGTGCAGGATTTTTTTTACCTCAACCCCAGGGATTCCCCTACTGCCTGCTTCCAAGAACAAAGAACCAGACCCAATATGAGCAACAAGCCAAAGTTGATTAGAGTATAAAAGAGGGAGATTGTAGGAAAGCTCTGTGTACAGAGAGGGGGCATTAGAGGGTGAACATCCGAGACAGTAGGCAAGGATTTTTGTTTTATGAGGTTCAGGTCTCTCCCACCCTTTTTCCCCTCCCCCTTGTTCCTCCTCAAGTCCTCCATTATTCTAATAACTGTATGTATCAGGATTCCACACCTGATTGTCTCATTTCAAGTGTATGAGGGGTGGTCTAAGGCCAGACAGTTCCCTGTGGGTCTTAGGTTTTATGATGTATTACTAATATTTGGTTAGCCCTTTAGTCAAATTCCTGAAGGGAACCTGAGGGGCAGTACGTGGTGTCTGTCAAATATTTAAGAGGAACCTTACACCTGAGGGGGTTTGCTGTGATCAGACACTCCCAGCATTGTTCTAAATGCTTTTCCCACCCAGAGACCTCAGGTCCTGACCTTTCCCATTCTGCCTACTGAATCTTCTCCTTTTCTATCATAATTCTAAGTGGGGCGCAGAGACAGGCAGGAAGGCTTCCCATTGATTTATGAGAGTGGAGCGGGGCTGGGGTGGCTCTGTCGTTTACCCACCTGACTTTGGCTCAGGTCATCATCCTAGGCTTTGTGGGTTTGAGCACTGCATGGGGTGCGTGCTCAAGCTCAGAGCCAGGGGCAGGCTTCAGAGTCTCACTGCCTGTCTCTCTGCCCCTCCCCTGCTCATGCTCTGTCTCTGTCTCCCAAAAAAGAAATACATACTATAAAAAACAACAACAACAAACCTATGAGAGTTGAGGCAGGCTTTTGGAAGAGGAAAGGTAGCAGGACTCCTGTAGAGGAGTTGGGGGGGTTTAGGTCTAAGTAGCAGCCGTTTTCTTTGCTCAAGCACGTTTGTAAGCTTCTGTGGGAAGGGAGGTGCTGGAGTCCACCTCCCACAGGTCCAGGGGTCCCTGAACGATGGATGGTGTCAGCGAAAGGGAGAGAGAGCTCAAGTTTCTTTGTGATCACCAGGCAGGCATCTCTGCTCTGTCTGATTCTCTAGCTTCATTTATAGTGAGAGGTACAAGGAGCAGAAAGAGAAGGGTATGCTAGTAAATGATTTCTCATAAATAATTTTTCAGCACAATTTTGCAGGTCGGGGATTCTGCAGAAGTTACAATTCTAATCTTAGTCGTAATGATTGTCAAAAAAAAAAAAAAAAACAAGCTACAGGCACTCATGCTATGATACGGGAAGGGCAGGTATTTTTTAAGCATCCTTTTTCCCCCCATAGGATGTAGAAGAGCAAGATACACAAAACCTCCGGTAGTGCACTGAGAAAACGATCTTTAGCCATGAGGCAGACACTATTCTTTAGTAAAGATCAGTTTTTCATGAGTAAGGGTCAATAAGCTGTTTATAGGTCTAAGAGAATGTACCCAGAAAAACAGGATTCCCAGGAGACACAATGTCTGCTCTCACTGTCCCAAGAAAAGTGATACATTTTTGACATTTATCATAATAGGGACTTGCAACCACATCCAGGAGTTCAAAAAAGTGAGTTATCATTTAACTGCTTGGCTAGCAGGAAAATTCTAAGTGGCTTACCTTAGTCGCATTAGGGTGTATCGAGTTTGCTTGTCTTTTCCCTGACCAGGTGCAATCACACCTCAGGGACAGGGCAGGAGGACACATTGCTCCTGACACTAATCAGCAAAGCAGTCCGAGAATTGGTGCCCAAGCAGAAATGATAGTTCCAGGAGGGTAAATAGTGGTCTCTGCCTGGTGACAAGACACTTGGTACAACTGCCTTACCCTCACCAGGAGTTTTCACTCAAACTTGAGTGCAAGGTGCCACCCAACAGAGATCAACACCTCGCCCCGCCAAGCAGAGAAGGCAATCTCAGAGATGGGTCTTCAAGTAGGAGCTCATAGTTTCTCAATTGTTCCTGACAGGAAGGCTGGGAAGCTGTACCTTCTCTGCATTTGAAAGTCCTGCCTGCAGGCAAGCAGTTTACCAGTGAAGAGAGGGCTCTGCTGGCTTTTCAGACAAATTTCTCCTACTTGAGCTGGGATTTCCCCACAAAGATCTTCTGAGAAAGAAACCTAGAGGAGAAGATGAAAGAAGAAATGGCCAGTTCTCAAGTAAGCCTTGTGCCCATGGTCAGAGGTCCTGTTGTCTTTTTCTCCAAAAATTTCATGCATGTAGAAATTGTGGGGACCTGGGTGTCTCTGCCAGTTGAGCATCGGACTCTTCATTTGAGTTCAGGCCGTGATCCCAGGGACCTGTGATCCAGCCTTGAGTCATGATTCCTGCTGCACTTGGAGCCTAGTGAAGACTCTCATTCTCTTCCTCTGTTTTTCTCCCTCAGTTTGCATTTTTTCCTTCTCCCTCCCTCTTTCTCTCTTTCTCTCTGTGTCCTCCTCAAATAATGAAAAAAATAGAAACCTTGCAGACAACCTCGATCCATGAGTACCTGACAACATTCGTCTTGACCTTGTAATAAGAGACCATGTGGCTGCACTGCATGTTTGTGTGTTACCATATCTGGGAGCACAACATATATAAAAAACTATGCCAAGTGGTGTTCAGAGCTTAGTTCTTTGAGTACGAACCCAGCTGAGAGGTGCCAGGAGGAATAAAGTTGTTTCCTGGGAAGAAAAGCCTCAGTGTGAGAATCCTGCTACAAAAGAAATTTAAAAAATAATTTTTTTTTTGGTTCTGATGGTTCTGCTTTATGCTTTCACCTACTTTTTAACCATCTCAGAAATGATACTCAAGGTTAGGTGTTTAGAATACTCCTCCTCTGTACCCCAGAGACCTCTCTCCCTTCTCTCCAACCTGGCTTCCAGTGGGCAACAATACTTGTCACTTTGAATTAAATTCCTGCCTGTATTGAAAATAGTCCCTTCGTGATGGGTTCAGACGGGAGGCTGTTGCATCCCAGTTTCCTGTTGCTGATGGAATCTGGTCCTGGGGTTGCACTCAAGGAGAACCGTTCCCATTTGGGTCTGAAATCAACACTTTCACTGCTCTGGGTAGAATAGGATCATGAAAATGCACAAATACATACGATGTCTATGAAGCACAGAATACCCTAGAATGTTCCTGCTCTTTCGAATGTGGAAAGGATACCTGAAAATATTCTAGATACTACAAGACATGGAAACTCTATGTGATTGAAGGGTGTATAAATCCACTGCATCCTTAAAATTGTTTATATTCTGATTTACTGCTTGGGGGACCCCTGAATGCACAAGTGATCCTGAGTACGGAGGTGTGCCTGAGGCACTGCAATCAATTTGTTTCTTGTTATCTGTTATTATCTTATTTTACGGGGCCTTATGCTCTCTGCCATATTTCTCCCCTGTAATGTTCATATTTTCCTTCTAATCAGGTGAAATGATTTTAGAAAGATTCCCTGAGTGATTTCCAAACATCATCATATTTAAACTGGAATCTTCTTTCTCCCCGGGCCTCTTCCCCTCTAGTTTTTTTAAAGTTAATTTCTTTTGAGAGAGACAGACTAGGAGCAGTGGAGTTGCAGACAGAGTGAATGAATTCCAAGCAGGCTCCACAGGGTCAGTGCAGAGCAGCCTGAATTCCGGGCTAAATGCCCAAAACCATGAGACGTTGACTTGAGCTGAAATCAAGAGTCAGATGGTTAACTGACTGAGCACGCAGGCACCCTGGTTTGGCCATTTCTGGTGAGGAGAACAAAGTCAAAAGAAATGTAGATAAAAATCAAAATTGTTACAATTTGCAACCCACTGGGAAATACTGGAGACTGGCTGAGGAGGATATGGCTCAAGGAATGTACAGCTGCTTTAAGGTTAATGCTTTTTGAGAAGCAAAAAGCTAGCTTCCCTTGACCATAACCTGACTCTCAGGATCTACTGAGTTTTCTTTTCCCTTGAAAATCCCTTGGGAAACTTTTATGTCCACCCCACAGCTTAAAGTATAGATCAATAGCTCCTCACAATCACACTGCCGCTCATTCTATCCACAGACCCTGTCCCTGTGCTTTAATAAGGTCAGCCTCGCTCACCCAAAAGGCCTCAAGAATACTTTCTTGAGCATTTATTTATTCCTGGCCCCCGTGAGGTCACTTTTCATGGGGCAATGAAGGTTCTCACTTCCGTGTAGTAGCTGTAATGACCCCGAGAGTAGAGGTTCTGAGTACGTCTGTCCTTCATCCCATAGGTTTTTATTACCTTTGTAGTTATGACACAGACATACTCTTGTTTGTACTTTTTTGTGTTTTTAGAAAGTGTCGAATCACTTAATTAACAAGTTTGGGTACCCTAAAATCCTGAAGTACCAGAGAGCACAAATGATGATTGAAACAGGCACCCGTTTCAATGAGGGGCGCCTGAGTGGCTCAGTTACTTGTGTCTTCACTCAATTTCAGTGCAGATCATGATCTCAAGGGTCATAAGATAGAGGCCAAAGTCAGGCTTCATGGTAACCATAGGAGGCCTTTGGGATTCTCTCTCTCTCTCTCTCTCTCTCTCTCTCTCTCTCTCTCTCTCTCTTTTCCCTTTTCAGTGTGAGCAATCTTTCTTTCTCAAAATAAATAAACATTTTTTAAAAGGCTTTCAAGGTGCCAGGTGACTTACTTGGTTAAGATGGTTAAGTATCTGACCCAGGCACCACGCCCATTAAAACCGGTTTTTAGGGGCGCCTGGGTGGCTCCGTTGGTTAAGGCTATGGCTTCAGCTCAGGTCAGATCTCACGTTTGTGAGTTCAAGCCCCACATCAGGCTCTGTGCTGACAGCTAGCTCAGACCCTGGAGCCTGCTTTTGGTTCTTTGTCTCTTTCTCTCTCTCCCCTTACCATTTCATGTTCTCTCTCTCTGTATCAAAAATAAATAAAACATTTAAAAAAAAGAAAAAAGCTTGTTTTTAGACACCCTGATAATTTTCTATTCTATCACTTCTAATCTTATATAACTACTTGCAAACAGTATGGATGTGGGCATGGAAGATATAAAGGTAGATCGGTTTTGTGTGCACACCTTCTGACAATCATTCTCAGGTTTGACACCTGTATGCACATTGATTTAGGGTCCCTTGGGTGTGTTAACCTGTGTGTCCTTTTACAGGAACTGACTGTAGCTCAGCTGACGTGAGTTAAAATCTGATCTGTACCGTGTACGAGATGCTTGACAAAAGATTCACGAAAAATAGAAGAATCATGTGTTCTCTTAGATTACTATAATTTGTTTTCCATGAGTTTATGAGAAACTGTTAGATGCTCTCTACTAACCAGGAAATGCTTTTAAACTTGTTGCCTTTCTTGCTAGTCTAGTAGAACTTGTTATTGCTATGAATCCCATTCAGTTCCATGTCCTCCAAGTGTTCTTGTCATTGAATTCTTCCTCTTTGTTATTGAAATATGTATCCTTGACTCAAAGACTACTGCCTTGTTAGAAATGTGGACAGGGACCTTTCCCAAAACTCCTGAACAGAATCTGCATTTTAATAAGATCGCCATTGCACTGCTGTGAATTCTGATTCATGTTAGAATATGCTAAGTATATTTGTAATTATCCAAACTTTCCATTAAGAAAGAGACACCACATGACCCACTCAGCTGAGCTTCCAAGTTCATCACAGGACATAATCGCTCAGTTTATGAGTTTGAGCCCTGTGTTGGGCTCTGTGCTGACAGCTCAGAGCCTGGAGCCCGCTTTGGATTCTGTATCTTTCTCTCTCTCTGCTCCTTCCCTGCTCATAGTCTGTCTCTCTCTCCTGAATACTGAGGAGGAACCATGGACTGAAAGGGGGAGGGGAGGGACGGAGGGGGTGATGGTTGGTGTGGGGCACTTGTGGGGAGAAGCAGTGGGTGTTATATGGAAACCAATTTGAGAATAAACTATTATGAAATAAAAAATAAAAAAACATAAAAGCCTTTTTGGAGGATAAAAAAAATAAAATAAATGGACAATCGCAAAATAGTTTAATACAATAGACACATGTACTGTCTTTCAAAACTAAACAGTCACAAAATTTTCTTTCAAATAGACACCACCTGTGCCACTGATGTAAATGTAGAATGTAAAAGTGTGTATGTCTAGGGGGTGCCTGGGTGGCTTGGTCAGTTAAGGGTCTGCCTTTGGCTCAGGTCATAATCTCATGGTATGTGGGTTCAAGCCGCCCCTCAGGCTTGGTGCTGACAGTTCAGAGCCTGGAGTCTGCTTCAGATTCTGGGTCTCCCTCTCTCTCTGACCCTCCCCTGCTTCCACGCTCTCTCAGTTTCTATTAAAAAAAAATAAACTGTGTATGCCTGTGTTGATGGCTTTATTTTACAAATTCTCTTCAATAAATATTTATTTCGGTTTGTTCCTCAAAGTTAAAGAACATATTAGAGCATATTACTGTGTCCCCAACCATCTTACTGCAGAAAGTAAGAAATTTTTCTAACCCAAACCCAGTACTCCTAATGTAACTGAACTAAGAGGAGTTTAGACCTTGATGAATCATAAAAATTCTACCAGGCAGGGATGTCAGACAAAGGAAAATTTCCTTGCAAGAAATAAGATCACAAGGCATAACTTCAAAACTAGAGACAGAGGAAGGGGAATGGTTTCTCTCTCTTTTTATTAATATATTACCTTTATTTGAGAGACAGAAAGGGCGGAGGAGGGGCAGAGAGAGAGGCACAGAGAGAATCTCAGGCAGTCCTGCACCATCAGCACCAATGCGGGTTCGAACTCACAAACTGTGAGATCATGACCTGATCTGTAATCAAGAGGCAGAAGACTGAGTCATTGAGGCGCCCCAGAATGGTTTCCATGTATTTAGGGTTAGGGTGGATATTTAGAAAGGGGAAGCTGGTGATACAATTGCACTTGAGCCTTAAGAACACAGTTCTATACATTTTCTGTGTGTTACATTGTAAATGCAGTTGTGCTCCTCCTTGGGGCGTGATCTAAGTCTTAAATTGAGGTCGAAGGGAGCTCCTGGGTGGCTCAGTCCCTGCAGCCTCCATCTCTTGATTTAGGCTCAAGTGAGGATCTCATAATCTTGAGATCAAGCCACAAGTAAAGCTCCTTCCTGAGCATCGAGCCTGAGCATGGAGCCCGGTTGGAAGTCTTCTCTATGCACCACCCATACTTGTGCTCTCTCAGGAAATAAATATTTTTGAAAAGTAACTGTGTTCACTCCATGCTCTACTCTGATATTCAACTGCATAGATGTGACTCAGGGGCTAAGTCCAAATTGAGCCACTTCAGCGCTTCCCCCGGGGCAGTCATTACCTTATGTATTACCACCACAGCACACTGAGCTCATGGGTGTTTTTCCTGCAGTAAAAGAGGGGTGTAAATAAGAGGCTAAGTAACATGAGGGACTGAGGCCTGTGGGCACATGCAGGTAAGCAGTGCAGATCGGGTCGCGGGGTCCAGCTGGTGACATGATCTCCCTCCTGCATCTTAGGCACCATTAGGACCTCCTGCTGTGTCCACTTGGTAACTGTGGCGTTTGTTGCAGGGACTGCTGACCTTCAGGGATGTGGCCGTCGAATTCTCTCAGGAGGAGTGGGGATGCCTGAACCACAGTCAGTGGGAACTGTACAGAGATGTGATGTTAGAGACCTACGGACACCTCGTCTTCTTGGGTGAGGCTAACTCCCTCTAGATTTCCCAAGTGCCACTCAAGGGTTTTGTTCCTTCCTGTGGAGACTGTCTCTTAGAAGCTTTCTCTCGCATGCCTGGGATTCAAATCCCTTCAGTAAAGAAAGAAGAAGGGGTTGGCAGATGTAGAGGAAAGTCTTCATGATGTTTCCTTTCAGGTGAGTTTTCCCTTCCTTAGAGTCACATCATCATTTCATAGATGGAAGGCCTTTCTAAGTAGTGAGTGGCATAAAATGATATTTCCATCTTCAATATGAATTTCTACTCATGTTGGTAGTGGTAATACTCAGAAATGGAGATCAGGATGTGAAACTTGGAAATCCATTCTGTGTGTTCCAAAGGGGCTGTTGGGCAACAGCATTTGGCAAGATTTTCCAGAATTCCAGAATGTCCTCTTTTCTCTACTGAGTCCAATACTGGGTTAAAATGTAGAATCTCCAGCAATACTCTATTCTTTTGTTCTCTCAAACAGGTCTTGTTGTGTCAAAGCCAGACCTGGTCATCTTTTTGGAACAAAAGAGGGAGCTATGGGATGTAAAGAGAAAGGAGACAGCAGCCTCATACCCAGGTAAGTGGGAATGAATGAGGCAGATGACAGAGGTGAGGTCCGAATGTGAAGGATGAAGAAAGACCGTACAATGTGATTTGAGCAGCCATTCTGGAATGGAAATGAGTTTGTAAAACATAGTTTTCTGTCAATACGTTTCACAGAGGCACAACTTCTTTCCAGTACTTCACACCCTCACAAATCTCTGAAGATTCTCCCTCAGTTCCACTTAAGGGTCCTTCAGGTCCACAGTGAGGGCCTCCATAATCTCATTGGCTCTCCATTGCTTTGAGGGCTTGGGGTATTCTCTGTGTTTCTGAGGAAGTCTATATTCTTTCATTTCTGGGCGTTTGCCTTGAGTGAGAAGTGCGTCAGGGTAGCAGTAGGCATATTGGGATTTGGTGCAGAAATCCCAGGAACAGGGGACAGAGCCCATCTAAATTCTACTTAATGCTTTCCGATATATGGAGGCTGTAATTTTAATCATACAAAATTAAGACCCACCAGGTTCATCAGGTGATAAAGCACCTCCCTAAAATGAGAAAATCTAATGCTTTATTTCACTTCAAAAGTTCCATATTTGGGGCGCATGTGTGGATCAGTTGCTGAAGGATCTGACTTCAGCTGACGTCATGATCTCACAGTCAGTGAGTCTGAGTACCGCACAGGCCTCAGTGATGACAGCACAGAGCAACCTTGGAATCCTGTCTCCCTCTCTCTCTCTGTTCCTCCCCTACTTGGTCTCTCTCTCAATATTAATTAAAGTAAACTTACAAAAAGTAAGAAAAGTTCGATTTTAATGGTATTAACTAAAATACAAAATTTCCACTCTATATGTTCCATTCCTTTATCATAAAATAATTTAAATTTCTTATTTTCCTGGAATTTCTACCAAATTAATGTCACAAAGAAGATAGAACATTTAGAATTCAAACCTTGCAGCCTATAATAAAATCTCTATTCAATTTTTCTTAATCATTGAATCATTTTATAATTTTGTCATGTATAATACGATGTCCCTGTGACTTTGTCATATATGTTTGCACGTTCTGAGTAGTTGTATATGATATTACATAACGATTCATTGTATGAAAAACTTTTAAATATCATTTGTAATGTTTATTTTAGAAAGATAGCAGGCATTGAGGGCTGAAATAGATGGACACAGCAAATTTGAAGCAGGCTCCTGGCTCTGAGCTGTCAGCACAAAGTCCTCCCCAAGGCTCCAACTCCTAGACTCTGAGATCGCGGCCTGTGCCCAAGTCCGACGCTTCACCTACTGAGCCTCCTACCCACCTCTGTGATCTAAGACTAAAATCTCAGTGTGTAACCATAAAAGAGGGCCTATTTTGATTTATTAGCTGGTTTTCATGCAGAAGAAAATTGCAGAGTATATTCATCAATATCCACCTCGGAAATCTCTAATGAAAGCCCATATGTATTTAGTACTTTAAAGACATTATTACACAGAATTTAAGGGTATAACTCAATTTTCAGAATCTAGCAAGCAAACACATTCATTTCTTTTGAGGTTTTCTTTTTCCCATTTACTTTCAGAGGTGGAGAGAGAGAGAGGGGAGGAGGGGCAGAGAGACAGGAGACAATTCCAGGTAGGCTCCACACTGTCAGTGCAGACAAGAATGTGGGCTGGAGCTCACAAAGGATGAGATGACGACCTGAGCTGTACCAAGAGTCAGACGCTCAACCCTCGCTGAGCCACCCACGCACCCCAAAGCCTTTCATTTCTAAACATACAAACAATATCAAAGTTGAGAATATACCAACAATAACATTATTTAAAAACATGGGGATTACATTAACATACAATCTGAGTGATGTAGAAAAATTAATGATTTGGGGCTCCTGGGTGGCTCAGTCAGTCAAAAGTCAGACTTTATCTTAGGTCATGATCTCATCGTTTGTGGGTTCATGTCCCCCATCAGGTTCTGTGCGGACAGCTCAGAGAGTGGAGCCTGCCTCAGATTCTGTATTTCTCTCTCTTTCTGCACTTTCCTCTCTCACACTCTCTCTCCATCTCTCAAAAAATAAATAAACATTTACAAAGAAAAGTATTTTAAGAAAAAGAAAAAGTAATGATTTTTTTTCCTAGAGTTGACTTTTTCTGATTTCAGTTTTGTGTATGACATTTTCTAATTGGATGCATCAGATAGTAGCAAGTCGAATGCTTTACTTTCATTTTTACCTTTCAGCTGTATTTCCAAATGAAACTGACAGCCTCTTCTCAGACTCTGTTATAGGAACTTCTATCCAAAGAGGGTCAGTGGATGGATATAAAGGTAGTGCCCTTGAGAACGGACACTTAATGAGAGACTGGAACAAGGATGGGGACAGTGAGGGGCGTCAAGCACACCCAGGGACTCCTATTCCAGACTACGATGGTGAATGGCACCCATGTGGGGATGTCTCTGATCAAAGCGCCAACCTCTTTACACGTAAGAGTACACATTTAGGAGAGAATCACTCTAAATATGACGCATGTGGGGAAATACTTAACCAGTCCTCCTGTGCTGCTGATCAGAAGAGGATTCATGTGGGGAAAAGCCCATACACACACAATGAACCTGGGAACATACTTAGTCAGTCATCAAGACTACATATCAATAAGACTATCCATGCCAGACAGAAAGGTTACATTTGTAAGGAGGGTGGCAAAGCCTTCAAGAGGCACTCAGCACTAATTCAACACCAGCGAGTGCACACTGGAGAGAAACCTTACGAATGTGAAGAAGGTGGTAAAACCTTTAATGATGCCTCATCAGTAAATGTACATAGACTAATCCGTACAGGAGAGAAAGATTCCACACATAAAAAATGTGAGATGGCGTTTCCCCAACACTCACCTCTTACTGAACATCACCGAACCCATACTGGTAAGAAACCTTACCAATGTACGGAATGTGGCAAGGCCTTTACTCACCAGTCAGACCTTACCAAACATCACAGATTCCTTACTGGAGTGAAACCTTACCAATGCAAAGAATGTGGCAAGGCCTTTACTCAGCAGTCAGACCTTAACATACATCACAAAATCCATACTGGTGAGAAACCTTACCAATGCAAAGAATGTGGCAAATCCTTTGCTCGCCACACAAGCCTTATCTGTCATCTCCGAATCCATACTGGAGAGAAACCTTACCAATGTAAGGAATGTGGCAAGGCTTTTACTCAGCAGTCAGACCTTAACATACATCACAAAA
>NC_043704.1:7302813-7323427 GCF_006229205.1 Suricata suricatta
AGCAATGTCAACAATAGCCAAAACATGGAAGGAGCCTAAATGTCCATCACCTGACGAATGGATCAAGAAGATGTGGTATATATTCATGATGGAGTACTACATGGCAATGAGAGGGAATGACATATGGCCCTTCGTAGGAAAGTGGATGGACCTTGAGGGTGTCATGCTGAGTGAAGTAAGCCAGGCAGAGAAGGACAGATACCATATGTTTGCACTTATAGGTCTAGCAGGAAAACAAGAGAGACCTAATGGAGAACCAGGAGGAACGGAGCAGGGAGAGAGAGTTGTGGAGAGAGGGATGCAGAACTTGAGAGACTATTGAAAGCTGAGAATGAACTGAGGGTTGGGGGGAAGGGGGAGGGGGGAAAAGAGGTGGTGGTGATGGTGGAGGGCACTTGAGGGGAAGAGCACTGGGTATTGTATGGAAAACAATTTTACAATAAAATATTATGGAGAGAAAAAAATAAATAAATAAAATCTCAATGTTTGGACAAAAAAATCAGTGATGTTAAATATTTGTTAAGGGTAAGCAAAGTTATATACAAATAATACATTACACTCTAAATTTAATACTGAAGCTATTTTGGGGGACTGGTAGATGAAAAGTCACATTACAGCCACAATGAAACTAGTGAGAAGTTCATTTAAATGGTGTTGGGGGTGCATTTGGCATAATGGTGTGAGTCATAATCTAATGAGTCAGTATTATTTGCATATTGTAACACTACTTTATTCATCAGAGTCTTTTGAAGAACCAGCTCTTAATATTATAAGAAACAATGACAGAACAAGCAAAGTTTTGGATCACATATTCGGTGCTCTCAAGGTAGTTTTAATAAAGAGGCAGTTTTTGGGTTAAAGGGCAGAAGAGTGATAGCTACTGGGAAAAATTTTGTTGAAAATAAATGTGTAGATTCTCAACAAGTCTAAATACAGACAGTGGTTTCTCTGCATATGCATTTAATTGTCCTGCCATAATACAACAATAACTAATGTGAAAGCTAATACTTTATGAGCAGTAGTGACACCATTTGAAGTGCATAACTTAGTCTGTGTGAAGTTAGTACATTTAATTAAATAAATGTATTTATTAATACATTACATATATTGTACATACATACAATACATTAATAAATTAAACAATGTGTTTAATGTATTCACATGGATGTGTTCAGAATAAAGTGTATTCCCACACCAATGTTCATCTATCTCATATTATTAAGTACTGTAGGAAAGAGATGGAAATTAAGTAAACGTGAGGATCTCTTTCCAGTGTAGAGTCGGAACCCGAAGGGACTCCCTTTCATTACTCCAAAGCCATAGGCAGCTCTTGGTTGCATCATGAAATGAATAAATGTCAGGGGGATAAGGAACTGGCAAACTGGTAGGATTCTGAGCATTAGGGAAATGCTATTTCATCTTCAGGGTTTAATTAAATTCCTGGGTGTTAGTGAGGACCAGATGCTGTATGAAGACAATGATTCCTGTAATGCCCAGGTCTTGATCAGTGGCAGGCATACAAGAGAGCGTATTGGATGATATAATTGCCATGCAATAGTTTTAAATGTCGCATGTTACAGTAGATATAGAGATGGCGTTCAAAGCGCCTAGACACAAGGGAATAGGTTCAGAGACTGGGACCCAATCAGATTGATTAGGAAGCCATATTATTAGAACTGTTTTCATTCCACAATGCAGGGGTTGTAGGCAATCTAAAGTCACATAGTGAGCAGGGAGTTTTATGGGGGAGTCACAGAACTACTGAGCATTGATACGTAGGAGAAGCAATGCTACAGTGCCTAATCATTCTTGATATGATCTCAAGACTTGCTGGCATCAGAAAAAGCCATTGTTTATGATGGTCAAGCTTGAACTTCTAGGAAAATCGGGTTCCTTGTTTCCCCAGCATCAGGGGTCTGGTGAAATCTTAACCAAGCTACAATTAGTCAAGCCATAAGCTAGAGACCACAGGGCAGTGCATTAGATGTATAAACTCATGACAGTATTTGGAACAGTTATAGTCTGATAAAGTCTGTATTTGGAAAGTAACATACATATGTCATTAAGGCAGTGTTTATGGAACTTTCACTCTGTGCACACAAACAGCTTTTACTCACATGGTGCTATGGTGGGTGCCTCAGGAACATGTATGTGAGTTACTCTTCATTATACTTTAGGACTTGAAAATAGGTGTCCCTTATTTCCCCCAGAATATAGGTGCTGTGCCCTGCCTTGCCATTTCTTTTTCTTCATAACATTGATTGTATAAAAGAGGAGCCAAATATAGTTTGAAAGAATGTAAAGAGGCATGACCTGGAACCTCAGGAGAAGTTCTGATTGTTGACTAAGAACCAAATCGGCATGTGATAAGCAGGAGAAATTCAAATTTAATAGTATGTGTATGGAGACTCCACAAACACAGGAAAATTGCAAAGGGAAAGTAAGGTATGTATGTCTTTGAAGAGGAGAGAAGGAAGAGAAGGAAGTCGGGGGGAAGAATAGGAGGAAGGAAGGAAGGAAGAGGAAGAGCAAGGATCAGAAGTCTGGGGCCTCCAAGGTAAAGAATGGAAGTCACAGGAAGATGAAAAGTAAATATTTGATAAGCACATATTTTCTGGGCCACTCTGAAACAGGAGGACATAGAAGAATTTGTTCCCGAGGTCCTTCCTGGATTCTTCCTTGTTAACCATACCGAGCTTGTATCATAATGTAGTAACGTATGGTGAGTGCTCTCATGCTAGGGCAGCTTTTCTTTTCTTTCTTTTTTTTTTCCATAATATTTTATTGTCAAATTGTTTTCCATACAACACCCAGAGCTCTTCCCCTTAAGTACCCTCCACCATCACCACCACCTCTTTTCCCCCTCCCCCTTCCCCCTCAACCCTCAGTTCATTCTCAGCATTCAATAGTCTTTCAAGTTTTGCATCCCTCTTTCTCCCCAACTCTCTCTCCCTCCTCTGTTCCCCCTGGTTCTCCATTAAGTCTCTCTTGTTTTCCTGCTAGACCTATGAGTGCAAACATATGGTTTCTGTCCTTCTCTGCCTGGCTTTTCTATGTACATTACTGTTTAGAGAGGGAGGTGAAAAGTAAACATTTTTTCCTGAATATGCTTAATTTTGATTATTATTAACTCTACATAATCTTTCTGCAAATGTGGTCAATCAGAGAAAAGCCTGGGTGTGGCTCATACAAACTGGAGATTTTATTGCATGAAGTAAGAATCACACAGGAAAAAAAATCCTCTATGAAATCACACGGAATCTAAAACAAGTCAAAATCAGGGCACCTGGGTGTCTCTATTGGCTAAGTGTCAACTTTGGTTCAGTCATGACCTTGTGGTTCATGAATTCGAGTCCTGTATTGGGCTCCCACAGCCAACGAAGCCTGCTTGGGACTCCTGCCCTGTCCTTTCTGCTCCTCTCCCACTCATGCTTTCTCTCTTTTGAAAAATAAGTAAACTTTGAAAAAAACATTAAAGTAAGTGAAGTCATCGAAGTGTGGATTAGAATATTGCCAGCAAGTGAGGGTGAAGGAAATGTTGAGATGATCATGGCATCTCGAGGTGTCAGCAGGGGGACCTCTCAAGCCCGCCACTCATAGTCCATGGCAGATCCACCAGGAAGGGAAAGTCTTCATGTTCCATGAACTCGACGGTGGAGGCAGGTTATACTCTCCTATTCCAGCCAGAGGAAAAGACGTTTCCATCTCTTTCCCAGGAAGCAGCTCAACCACTGAAACCCCACATTCCTTCAAACTACCATGTTACCACAAAGAACTTTAGCTCATAAGCAAATTCTCAACTCATCCCTTGTCTCCAGAAAAGCAGGCCTTCTTCTGTATTCCCTGGACTCAGCCTCAGTTTGCCTAACCAGTTTGGCACTAATTCCAAATCCTGGTTATCCAGAATGAACCCATATTTAGGCGGTAAAATACCCGACAGTGCTTATTTAGAAGTTTAAATGTAACAAGGTTCACTTATGTAGGATGAATAAATATGGGATTTCTATTGTACAGCACAGTGACTGTTTTCTACACTTGAAATTTGCTGGAAGAAAGCATCTCAAGCAAGCTCCCCTACCCCCACACTCTAATCTTAACTGTGTTGGGTGAGGCATTTGTTCATGAGTTTGATTTATGTAATGATTTTGTAGGCAGATAAGCTTAGGGGTCCTTGGAATAGGGGAGAGAAGACTAGATTTTAAACATAAGAGATGTCACGTTAGACATTTCTGAATGATGTCTGCTACTTATCCTAGCACCTGTTTTGAGAACTTCCTGGGATATATGAAAATTGCAGAATAATAGAGATCAGTAGTTGACCATTCTTTTTTAATGTGTTTATTTTTGACAGAGAGAAAATGGGTGGGGATGGAAGAAAAGGAGGGCAGAGCATCCAAAGTGGGTTCTGCATTGACAGCAGAGAGCCCCCTGTTGGGCACAAACTCACAAAACTTGAGATCATGATCTGAGCCCAAGTCGAACTTAAGTTTAAAGGACTGAACCACCCAGGTGCCTATTAATCAGTAGTTAGCAAGCAGCAAAAGAATGTAGAAACAGGGGCGCCTGGGTGGCTCAATCCTTTAAGCCCCCAGCTTCTGATATGGTCATGATCTCATGGTTCGTGGGTTTGAGCCCCACATGGGGCCTGTGCGACAACTACCTCAGAGCCTGGAGCCTGCTTCGGATTCTGTGTCTCCCTTTCTCTCTCTGATCCTCCCCTGCTCACGCTGTCTCTGTCTTCAAAATAAAGACATTTAAAAAAATGTAGAAACAAACAGCCACTACCAGGCCTGCAGATGGTCTAATCATAGAAGATGCAATAAATCCATGATATATAGTCTCCCACTGCTAAATCCAGAGTAGAGACTGACTTGACACACATTCTCCTGTGGGTTTTGAGGGAATTGAACACTTACTATGAGCACCCAAATAGTGGACTAAGGGCACCAGAGACCTAACGGTGCCTATCCTTCCTGGTCCAGTACCTTCAATCAACTAGGACCTGGACTCTCAATTTAGATGACTTTTGGCTGATTTGAAAATAAAATGTCCTTTGCCACATCCCTTGATAAATATGCACGTGTGCTCAGTGTAAATCTGACCCGACTTTTTTTGTGTGGGGAGATAAATTGGGAAATAGACCTGGTGTTCTTTTCTTGCAAGTAAATCTGGTTCCTTTCCTATGTTTTGGTTGGTGGTATCTTTTGGTTCAGCAGCCATCAAGAGTGAAATCAATTGTGGGATATAATTTCACAACATGTATGGATATTTGCTGTTTTATTTTTGTTTGTTTGGGGTTTTTTCATTTTTTCTGTATTTTTGATAGGCAGAGAGAGTCAGCGCGAACAGGGGAGGGTCAGAGAGAGAGGGAGACACAGAATCCGAAGAAGGCTCCCGGCTCTGAGCTAGCTGTCAGCACAAAGCCTGACTCGGGGCTCGAACCCATGAACTGTGAGATCATGACCTGAGCTGAAGTTGGACACTTAACCGACTGAGCCACCCAGGCATCCCGGATATTTACTGTTTTAATCTTCATGAAAGTTGGAGGTTTTTAAATGGAAAAAAAGGTGCTGAATGAGTATGCACAAGAAGCACTGACTTTAATGAGGAAGTGTGAAATGTAGGCACCAAAGCATGCAGTTCTCTGTTCCCATATACCTGCTTTTGGGATTCAGTAATAGTGAGCACCTCCCATTGAGACTGGAAATAAATAGCCAAACCAAAATTTCAGTTCCTTCAATCTGTTCACTGAGGGGCATTTCAGAGTGGGGCCAGACCTGGAAAGTTTCTGAAGAAGATGCATCTGAGTGGTGCTGTGCAGGGAGAGGGTTCTAGGCTTCTGGATTCTCTACCCTATGGTGTTTTGCCAGGTCCATTCCTGACTGTGTGCAGGGGACAGTAGCAGGCTGCTCTAAAATGTGCCCCTTTGCCATGTTGATTCTTTTGAAGGAAAAGCTACTTAAGAAACAGCTGATATAGTAGGAACACTCTGCCCCCCAGCTGTCCTCCAAAAGCAGGAAATCAATCTTCCATGTAATAGATCCCTATCCTGCACAGAGTTAAAGAGATAGCCTTCCCACCACAGACAGGGAATTTAGAGCTGAGCAGTCTTCAAGAAGAAACCTTGTTACTGTTCACTACTTTGCTACTGACCAAATTCCATCTAGAATTTCATACTAATTGAAGTCCCAACAGAAGTTCCCTTTCTGCTGTGAATACTCACAGATGTAATGTCTCTCTCTCTACAAAGCAGAAAAATTATCTGCATTGGTTCTTTCTACAGGTCTCAGTTTCATAATTTGATTTGGGGTGCATGTATTTCTTTGGGATTTTTTTTTTTGCCTGTATTCTGTCTCTGTCAATTTGATTCTTATGCCAGCTAAAATAATCTTGAAAAATAATGGAACATTAATTCGCCCCAGTGATTTTCCCATAGTATCCTAAATAATCTATGTGCAATGTTGAACACCTGTACATCCCTATGTTAAAATAAGCAATATATTTGCATACATAATGATTCTTTTTGATCGGGATTAGGCATATTCCAAATTTGAGGTTCTTTTTCTAACACCTTATTGCAGTGACGAGTGCGATAGTGACTATGTCAGATACTGTGATACAATGTTGGTAAAAATGGTCATTTTTAATGATATTCCTGGATGTCCACTTGGGCTTCTCACAGAAGAAGTGAGTGCCAACACTAAGGGAGTTGCTTAGAGGGCCACGTAACACTCTGCTCAGTGAGATGGAGGAGTCTCGTGTGTGGTGGACGGTGGTCCTGAATGCAAAGGAAATAACTTCCTTTCAAAATCACTAGGTACTATCAGATTTTATCTTACACCTTCTTCATCATGAAATAGGGTTTGAGGGGCGCCTGGGTGGCTCAGTGGCTAAGCGGCCTACTTTGGCTCAGGTCATGATCTCACAGTTTGTGGGTTTAGCCCTGCATTGGGCTCTGGGCTGACAGCTCAGAACCTGGAGCCTGCTTCAGATTCTGGGTCTCCCTCTCTCTCTGATCCTCCCTGACTCACACTCTGTGTCTCTCTCTCAAAAACAATCATTAAAAAAAAAGTTTATGAAACAAAGTTTAATGCCCAGTGGCAGGATCACCATATTGGGGTCATGAGAGAAAAAAGATGAGCACAATACCTGCATAGGGATAATGTCGCAGCAAAAATGAGGAAAACGAGGCTCCCTCCCATGATGCCTCAGTCATTTTATCGGACGTGGGCTTTCTTCTTATTCCTTGTGTTCATAATAGAAAATATGTATCTTATTTTCTAGAAATATTAGTCTTCTTGGGATAGCTGAACATAAATAAGAGCTACAAAATAAAACATTATTATATTTCCATTGTATTCATGTTAAATATGAGCCACCTGCTACCCAACTTGATGGGGCAGGTTTTCACAGCAGATAAAAATCCTATTTAGACACACACACACACACACACATACACACACACACACACACACACACACACCAAAAAAATGGGTGTAACTACAGTAAGACCTATGAAAGACCATGGGAATTTTTGGCCTAAAAATTGGGTGGACTGTTTGAAGCAGAAGTGCTCAGCGCACCTGCCTGCTGACATGTGTCCCCACTATGGGGAGAGGGGTAACAGAGGGCCTGGAGCTCATGACTACCCTAATCACAGGCTAAGTGGTAACGAAGGAAGTACCTGCCAGCTATGAGTCAGCATCCCTGCAAGATTATCCATGTACAGTGGGCCCAACTTACATTGGGCTTAGACACCTGGTATACTAGCACTTTGTGGAACTACAGCACATACTTTGCTGATCCTGCCTATTATAGCATCCAGGAGGGTCCTTTAGTTCCCAATTCGACTCTGCCACATGACATTGTAAAGTGGCGGCCAAAGAGCTAACAGCATCCAAAATTACCTGATAAATTAGTAATCTCTGTCACCCAGCAGCAACTGCTAGTAAGGGATATGCAATAAATAAATATATTATGAAGAAACTTAGCAGTTCCTTGATCTCTGGAACTCACCATATTGGCCAAGTCCCCAACTCTGTTACATTTATTCTCAGAGAACACCATCAGGAACTGCCTCGAACTTTGGACTGACTACAGATTCTCTCCAATCGCCTCCCCACATTTCAAAATATTTCTCTACATGTGCTTTTAATAGGTCTTATATTTCTCTCTAAAGAGTGGTCCATCATCATTCTTCATCTACGTTCAATCGTGTCAGTGCTAAATGTTTGAATTAGTACCGTGGTCCATTGGTCTTGAATCCCTCTATTCTCAGTTAAGAGGTCAGTCAGGATACTGTAATCATAACACAGACAAAGAGCTGTCTGAAAGGCATATGTAACTTGAAATGAAATGTGGGAGATTGAGAAGAACTGGAGATACTTAGCAAGTGAAACAAGTGAGGTTTATGTTTCATTATTCAGAGAGTCAGGTGTGCTAACTGGAAACAGGTGTCAGTTTTCCACATGCAGAATTCATGCAATTCTTACTATAATTTTTCCTCTCTTGTGCCTTGCCTCTTATTGGAATATTTTTCTGCTACCTATGGAGTATTTATTATACCCCCTGCACTGTCATGTGTGTGCATTCACTTGGTTGAAACATCAAAAGAACCCCACCATCATGACCTGGGGCCCAATTCTTATTAAGAACGATGAGTGCAGAGTTTAGGAGTTCCTGTGTAAGTCCAGATTGAGCCCTTGAAAGTAAAATATATTTGGGTAAATCTGTGGGGATCTTCTCTAAGGGCTCCTCAGTGGAATGCCTAGGGACCTAGAGGAGGCGGTTGCTCACCAGGGCAGTGGTTGGGGTGTCATATGAGAAGTGATACTGACTTGTGACTGTGTAGCATGTTGTTTAGAGAATGTGCTAATGATGCTTTGTGTCGGTTCAAGCCCCCTGCAAGGAAAACCAACTAAAAAAATAGATCCCAAGAAGTACAATCAAGAAATACTTGAGGTAAACTATCAACAGTACCCTTATTTTACTGTAATGTATCCATCTTGATATCCTAGGAGTTATAAGGCAGAGAAAATGATGTAATAGATGAAGTGTGGGAATTATAACCATTCATTCTTTAAAGTCTGGGGCCACTGAGAAAATGACTACCAGGTATCTATAACTATCTATCTATCTATCTATCTATCTATCTATCTATCTATCATCTATATCTATATATCATCTATCTATCTATCTATCTATCTATCTATCTATCTATCTATCTATCCATGCCATCAATTTATATGCAGATTTACATCATCTATACCCATATCACCATCTATATCTAATTATATCTATATCTATATCTATATCTATATCTATATCTATATCTATATCTATATCTATACCAAAGAGGTGGTAGATGCTATCTCTTATCTACATTTTTAAATAAGGTGAGGTAGGTTAATATTAGTGGCAGGAGAGTGTGCCATTCATTATATATAAATTTAAACACATTAAACACTGATATGTAGTATTTAATAAAATATATGAAAATCACATCTAGATACAGGTATGCATCCAAATGCACTATATGATCCTTGTTCAAAATAAAGATTGCAAGCATTCAAGAAGCATTCTTGTTCTGGGGCACCTGGGTGGCTCAGTCTCTTTGGCATCTGACTCTGGCTCATGTCATGATCTCATGGCTGGTAGGTTTGAGGCCAACACCAGCTCTGGGCTGACAGCTCAGAGCCTGCTTCAGATCCTCTGTCTCTCCCTCTCTCTGTCCCTCCCCTACTTGCACACTATCGCTCTCACAAATAAACCAAATAAAAAGTGAAGCATTCTTGTTCTGATATGATGACCTAGGAGTACCATGTTCAATAATTTTTAGGCCTGAAGTAATTGCTAATAAATATCATTGTACAATCATATGCCCTTTTGGAAAGGAGGTATCCTCTACCGATATCTGGGAAGTCATCTTCATTGCGACCATTTCAAGTAGTATTCCCCACTTTTATCCATTCATATTGCAAAGATATATCGGTATTTTACTAGCATCCCACTACTTTTTCTTTTATATTTAATTTTTTCTTTAAGCTTTTATTTTAATTCCAGTTAAAATATGTGTGTGCTCATCACAGCAGTTGCATTCCTTAATTCCCAGCACGTATTAATCCATCCCCCCACACACCTTCCCTCTGATGGGGACCATCAAATTATTTTATATAATAAAGGGTGGATTTCTTGATTTATATCTACTGTCAAGTAATGATTAAATTCCTGGTGGAGGAGTGAACGATGGGCTCCCTAAAAGGTCTTCTCATTGCCCTTCTGATTTTTGATTATAATAATTCTAATATGTTCTCTCTTTTGCTTTGTTCTCTCCTGCTGTCAGGATATGTGCAAGCAGTTCCTTACTCCTTTGCCCAGCCAACAGACGATGCCTACGACACAAAACAAATTCACCTCAATGTACCCTCTGCTCTCTACAACCGTGGCTTTCTGTAATAGCTACATGTAGGGACAAAGAGTGACCAATTTTGGTCTATAGATTGGGACATCCTAACAACCCCTGTCACCTTGAAGAGGTTATAGATGAGCCCTTCACCCTTCAAAAACCTTAAAGATTTCAGGATCAAAGATTAGTCAGGGGTGAAGTGATGAGGGATGAAAACAGAAAAGTGTTCACCTTTCGCCCAGAAGGTGGACCTATAGCTTGCATATATTGATAAGATCAAGTATGTGCTGCTTGCTATACCCAGGGTCTCATGACTGCCTGTACATCTTACCAAACTGAGCGGTAACCAAGGGAGAAATGTTGGAATAGTATTTGAGGAGTAGAAAATTAGAGATAGGAACATTTATGATCTAATACTCCCTGCAAGACCCACCCCTGAGTAGCTTTATTCAGCCAAAGTGCAGCTCATTCTGCCTACCAGGCCTGTCCTGAGCTACTGGAATAAACTTACACTGATGTGCCATAAAATATATCAAGAAATTTCCCCTGACCATTGTACTCAATGATCTCGCATCAATGTTGTTACAAAAATCACAAGTGCAGCTGTTATTCTCCTGCAAAGCCAATACTTAAGACAGGAGTTTTGATGGAGAAGAATATGGGCTTTTTTTTTTTAGGAGGCCAGCCATTTGGGAAGAAGGCAAACTCTTGCCCACACACCAACCTCAAAGTCTTTGCCTGGCTCATAGGTTTTTTTTTTTTATATAATGTTTCTTTATATTGAGAGAGAGAGACACAGTGTGAGTGGGAGAGGGGCAGAGAGAGAGCGAGACACAAAATCTAAATCAGGCTCCAAGCAGGGGCTGTCGTCACAGTGCCCACAGATGGGCTTGAAGTAAAACCACGAGGTCATACCTGAGTGAAGTCAGAAGCTTACCAGACTTAGCCACCCACATGACCATGCCCTGAAGTTAAAAAAAAAAAAAAAAAACTTTAGGGCAGTTAATCCATAGAAGAGGAATACGGTTATCTGTAACACCTCTTGGTGGCCTTCAGACTCAGTTATGCCAGCTCCAGGAAGTATTGTTCTACTCGGAGGTGTGTATTGGTGTCCCAAAGAAAGGACGGATAAGAGGGTTTGGTTCTGACTCTTTCTAGGAAACAATGCATGATATATAGATATATGAAAAAAGATTTGGTTCATCAATCTTACAGGCTAACATTACAAGCTAAACCTGAAGGCTACTAAGTTGGCTAATGGGGACTGGGAGTGTATCAATACAACTTAAAAAATAAAAAGTCCTCTAGGTTTATTGTGTTGCTGCCAATAGAAGGGTATCCTTCTTTTGTGAGGCTGATATATATACACAGTAAGAATAAATCAGATGGGGAAACCCTATCAAAAGGGTGCAGCAGAGCCATGGTGCATGATGCTCCTGAAGAAGAAGGAGCTGGCCTTGGATTGCATTGTGTGGTGTCCTGATCTCTGGGGTGCACTGGAGAGAACAGTCCTCTGCCTAGAGCACTGTGGGAAGAGGGTTTCTTGACTCCCCAAGGTCAAAAGATTGTGCAAGTGCCAGCCAGAGGCCTTTCAGTAAGAGGGTGGGGAGGCTCCTCTCCAGAGGAGGGGAGCAGATCCAGATCCAGGCCTTGCCAGATCCTTTAAGAGATCAGGTTTTGAATCCCAGCCGAGTTTTAAGGAGAAACTGCAGGAGAATTGTGGCTCAGGGCTAGTTGACTGTCCTCTCTATTCTTTGAGCGCTGCCTGAACGATATAGGTTGAAAGTCCCATTCCCTGGAGGAGAGCTTGGGGTGACACCATCCCCCCTCCCAACATCAACACAATGAAACTTCAGAGAGCAGCACAGTGGGCCCCCAATGGAGGCTGATCATGCTTACACCCAACCCTGCCCCGCCGTGCCTGGCCACTGATTATTTAGTGGAGCATGACTGACTGGCCCAGCAGAGCCAGCCTCTCCTCCAGACCAGCACAGCCACCGGTCCCAGGCACCAACAGACAACTTTTTTTCCTCCTTTTTTCAATTTGTGTCTCCTCCCTCTTCTATTTTTCTTTTTTGGAATCTGGCTCAGAGTTTCTGATTTCTTTTTTCCTCCATATATATGTATGTATTTGATCAGGTTTTTTTTATCCTATTCTTATTCCATGCTTTGCCTTTTCTTCTGCCCTTCTTCTTTTTGTTCGTTTTGTTTTATTTATTTTCTTCCTTTCTGTTTCCTTGGAATCAGCCTTATAGTTTGATTACTCTCAGTTTGATTTTCTTTCCCTCCTTTTTCTCTTTTTATGAATAGAGACTTCCCACTTCCCACACCCCACCTTTGTTTGTCAACAAACCAATTAAAGTACACCTAGTCAAAGGTCCATACTCACCATGACTACACCAAAGAGATCTGCAGAGAACAGACCAGGGGGATAGAGCATCCAAAATATAATAGCTGACTGCCCAGAACATACACCAGAAGGGTGTCCTGGGGTGCCAGGCACTGGACAGTCTGTGACCCATTATTAATATAGCAGTACTCACAGGCCCAGGCACCTAAGAGCTCTTATAACATGCATAAGACAGAAACTGAGCCAAAGTGACAATCCCGAGGAATTCTCCACAAAACAAAGGTCAAGATGAAATCAGAGCCAGAGAATGCAAAAATAAATGATCAAAGCAAATATAATCGATCTATCTGAAGAAAAGTTTACAAGAACAGTTTCAAGACTAATAGCTGGGTTTGAAAACCACATAGAAGACACCAGAAAAATCCTTGCTGCAGGGATCAAAGACCTAAGAACCAGTCAGGATGAATTGAAAAATGGTATAACTGAGATGCAGAATAAACTAGATTCAATGACAGCAAGGTTGGAAGGATAACAGGTAAGAATAGATGAAACAGGAGATATAATTTTGCAAAATGATGAAGCTGAAAAAGGGAGAGAAAATTACTCTCTCATGAGGGAAAATGTAAAGACTTAAGAGATTTCATGATAAAAAGAGTATCCATAAGTGATTTCATGAAATAAAACTTTACCCATATGATAGGAGTCCCAGAAGAAGAAGCAGGAGAACAAGGTGAAGAAGGTTTGTTTGAACACATTACGGTTGAGAACTTCCCCATCTGGGGACGGAAACAGGCATCCAATTCCAAGGAGTACAGAGAACTAGCTTCAATATGAACAAAGACAGGTCAACACCACAATATGTCACTTGCAAAATACAAAGATAAAGAAAGAGTTCTAAAAGCAGCTAAAGGGGCACCTGGGTGGCGCAGTTGGTTAAGCCTCCAATTTTGTCTCAGGTCAAGGTCTCACGTTCATGGGTTCAAGCCTCGTGTCGGGCTCTGTGCTGAGAGCTCAGAGCCTGGAGCCTGCTTCGGATTCTGTGTCTCCCTCTCTCTCTGCCCCTTGCCGCTAATACTATGTCTCTCTCTGTCTCTCTCTGTCTCAAAAATAAATAAAACATTAAAAAAAAGTAAAAATAAATAAGTGAATAAATAAAAATAAAAGCAGCGAGGGACAAAATATCCTTATACTACAAGGGTATTCACATAAGTTTATTAGCAGAAGTGTCACATAAGTTTATTAGCAGAAGTGTGGCCTGGAACCTATCAGGCCAGAAGGCAGTGGCAGGAAATATTCAATGTGTTGATGAGGAAAAATATGCAGCCAAGATTCCCTTTCCCAGCAAAGCTGTTATTCAGAATAGAAGAAATACAGACTTCCCTAGACAAACAAAAACTAAAGAAGTTAGTGATCACTGGGGTACCTGGGTGGCTCAGAAGTTTTAGAATCCGACTTAGGCTCAGGTAATGATGTCATGGTTTGTGAGTTGAAGCACCACATCAGGTTGTGTGCGGATAGCTCAGAACCTGGAGTCTGCTTCGGATCCTGTATCACCCTATCTCTCTGCCCCTCTGCCACTTGCGCTCTCTCTCTCTCTCTCTCTCTCTCTCTCTGGTAAGAAAAGAAAACAAAACAAAGCAAAAATAAAGGAAGTTAGTGATAACTAAAGCAGCCCTATGAGAAATTCAAATGAGGCTCTGTTAGGGGAAAGCAGCAAGGTATATAAAGGCCTAGAGAACATCATGACAAACACAAAATTTACAGATATCACAATGGTAGTAAATTCATGTCTTTCAAATCAATCTGATTTTTAGTGCACTAAATGTCCCAATCAAAAGACATAGGGAATCAGAATGGATTAAGAAAGTAAAAAAAAAAAAAAAAACCTAACAAAAGGAAAACAATAAAAAAACACAAGATCCCTCAATAAACTGCCTAGAAGAGATTCTTTTTAGACCTGAGGACACTTGCAGATTTGAAAGTGAGAGGATGGAGAATGTTCTATCAAGCTTATTCATGTCAAAGGACTAGCAAATTAGGTTAACATCTTTTTAAACATTTATTCTTTTTTGAGAGATAGAGAGAGCAGAGCATGAGTACAAGAGGGGCAGAGAGAGAAAGAGAGGGAGACAGAATCGAAAGCAGGCTCCAAGCTCTGAGCTGTCAGCACAGAGCCCAACATGGAGCTCGAACTCACTGACCACAAGATCATGCCTGAGCCCAAGTCCGACACTCAGTTGACTGAGCCACCCAAGTGCTCCAGAAAAACTAGATTTTAAAACAAAGATTGCGACAAGAAATGAAGAAGGGCATTCTATCCTAATCCAAATGGCTATCCATCAAGAAGAGCTAACAGCTATAAATATTTACTTCCCCACATTGGGACCACTCAAACACACAAATCAATAACAAATATAAGCAAATATTGACAATAATTCTATAATTGCAGGAGACCTTAATATCCTACCCACAGCAATGGACAGATCATTGAAGCAGCAAATCCACAAGGAAACAATGCCTCTCAGTGACACACTGAACCAAATGGACTTAACAGATCTGCTGAGAACATTTCATCCTAAAGGAACAGAAGACACAGTCTTCCCGTATGCACATGGAACATTCTCCAGAATAGATGGCATATGAAGCCACAAATCAGTCTTCCACCGGTATAAAAAGATTGAGTTCTTACCACAACACTATGAAACATGAAATCAAACACAAGAAGAAAATTGAAAAGCTCTCAAATACATAGAGATTAGGGGCGCCTTGGTGGCTCAGTCGGTTGAGTGTTCGGCTTTGGCTCAGGTCATGATCTCATGGTTCGTGGGTTCAAGCCCCGTGTCGGGCTCTGTGCTGACAGCTAGCTCAGAGACTGCCTCAGATTCTGTGTCTGTCTGTCTCTCTATGACCTGATAACGCTGTCTCTATCTCTCAAAAATAAATTTTAAATCATTAAAAAATACATAGAGATTAAAAAACAGCCTACTAAAAAAAGGAAATGAATGCATTAACTAGGCAATTAAAGAAATTTAAAAATACATGGAAACAAACACAAATGAACACAAGAGAGTCCAAACCGTTTGGATGCACCAAAGGCAACCTTGAGAGGAAAATACTTTGCAATTTGGGCCTATCTCAAAAGGCAAAAAATGTCCCAAATACCCAGCCTAATGTTATACCTAAAGAAGATAGAAAAGTAGCAGCAAATAAAGCTCAAAGCCAGCAGAAGAAAAGAAATAATAATGATTAGAAAGCATTAAACAATACAGAATCCAAGGTAAACAGTAGAGTACATCAATGCAACTGAGAGCAGTTTATTTTGAAAAATAAACAAAATTGAGAAAACCTTAGCCAGACTTCCAAAAAGAAAACCAAGAGGACCTAAATAGATGGAATCATGAACGAAAGAGGTGAGATCACAACAAACACCACAGAAGTACAAACAAGTATAGGAGAATGCTATGAGAATTATATACAACAAACTGGACAATCAGGAAGAAAGGGAAAAATTCCCCAAAATAAACTATGAAAACTCAAACAGGAGGAAGGAGTCCTTTTGAACAGGGCTGTTCCTGCCAAGAAATTGAATTGGTTTTAAACACCCCATTACAAATAAGAGTACTGGGCCACATGGCTTCACAGGGGATTTCTAACAGACACTTAAAAGAGAGTTAATACTAATTTTCCTCAAAGTGTTCCAACAGAAAAGGAAGGAAAGTTTCCAAACACATTCTATGAAGTTGGATTACTGTGATTATAAAGCTCGGTCAAGACCTATCTAAAAAGAGGCCAATATCCTTGAGGAATCTGGATTCAGAAATATTCAACAAGATACTAGCAAATGGAGTGCCACCGTACATCAAAAAATTTATTTGGGGCACCTGGGTGGCTCAGTTACTTGGGTGTCTGACTCTTCATTGTGGCTCACATCGAGATCTCATAATTCATGACTTCTAGCCCCATGTTGAGTCGACAAAGAGGCTATGGACCCTATTTTGGAATTCCTCTCCCTCTTTCTCTGCCCTTTCCCTGCTAGTTCCATCTGTCTCTGTGTCTCTACCTCTATGAAAATAAATAAGCAAACGTTTAAGAAGAAATAATGATTCACCATGATCAGGTGGGATTTATTTCTGGGATGCAGACATGGTTCACTATACGGACATCAATGTGATAAACTATACTGATGTTAATAAATAAAGGTTAAGTACCATATGATCCTTTTGATAGAGGAAAAGCTCCATCGTTAATATCGTCTTCAATTCAGAAAAACAGAGCTTTTACTCTAAGATCAGGGACATGACACAGATGTCCACTCTCACCACTGTTGTGCAATGTAGTACTCAAAGTCCTAGGCTCAGCGATTAAGAAAGGAAACAGAAATGAGACTTCCAATTCGGCAAGGAAGATGCCAAAGTTTCACTCTTTGTAGATGACAGGATAATCTCTCTACATAGAGGACTGAAATACTCCACCAAAAACCTGCTAGAGCTGATATGGGAATTCAGCAAACGCACTGGATATGAAATCAGTGTACAGAAATCAGTTCCATTTCTACACATTTAAAATGAAGCAGGAGAAATATCAAGGAGTTGATCTGATTTATAATTATACCTAAAGCACAAAGATACCTAGGAATAAACCTAACCAAAGAATTAAAAAATCTGTAAGCAAAAACTAAAGAAAGCTTATGACAGGAAATCAAGGGGACAAAAAGAAATGGAAAACATTTCATGCTCATGGATTAGAAGAACAAATATTGTTAAAATGTGAATACTATCCAATGCAATCAACACATCCAATGCCATCTCTATCAAAAGAACACAAGCAATGGGGCACCTGGGTGGCTCCTTCGGTTGAGAAGCCGGCTTTGGCTCCGGTCATGATCTCACAGTTTGTGGGTTCAAGCCCCGCGTCAGGCTCTGTGCTGACAGCTAGCTCAGAGCCTGGAGCTTACTTCAGATTCTGTATCTCCCTCTCTCTCTGACCCTCCCTGCTCGCACGGTCACTGTCTCTCAAAAATAAATAAAAACCATAAAAATTTAAAAATGAAAGTGCAAAAGATCACAAGCATTATGCAAAGAGCTTGAACAATCCTAAAATTTGTATGGAACCACAAAAGACTTGAATAGTCAAAATGACATGCTAAAAGGAAACCATGGGGAGAGGCATCACAATTCTGGACTTTAGAATGTATTACAAAGCTATAATCTTCAAGACAGTATGGTACTGGCACAAAAACAGACACCTAGATTGATGGAATAGAAGAGAGAATGCAGAAACAGACCCACAAATATATGGCCAACTCATCTGAGACAGAACAGGAAAGAGTATCCAATGGAAAAAAGACAAGCTCTTCACCAAATGCTGCAGGGGGAACTGGACAGTGACATGCAGAAAAATGAAACTGGACAAGACTCCTATACCATATACAACAATAAATTCAAAATGAATAGGAGACCTAAATATGAGACAGGAAATCACCAAAATCTTATAGGAGAAATATTCAGGGAACCTCTCTGACCTAGGCCAGAGCCAATTCTTACTTGATATGTTTCCAGGCAAGGGGAATAAATATGAAAATGAGCTATTGGTAGCTCATACAAAACAAAATTCCTTCTGCACAGGGAAGGGGAAGGAAATAATCACCAATACTAAAAGGCAAAAGATGGAATGGAGAGGATATTTGCAATTGACATTTCAGATAAGGGTTAGTATCCAAATCTAGAAAGAGGTTACGAAAATGAACACGGAAAAACCAAATAATCCAGTGAAGAAGTGGGCAGAAGAAATGAAAACACACTTTCCAAAGAAGACATCCAGATGGCTAACAGACCCCTGAAAATGCACTCAACATCACTCATCATCGTGAAAATACAAATCAAAACCACAATGAGATTTCATCTCACATACGTCAGAATGGATACATTACAGGAACCTGGGTGGCTCAGCCTGTTGAGCTTCTAACTCTTCCTTTCAGCTCAGGTTATGATCTCACAGTTCATGGGTTCAAGCTCATGTCAGGCTCTGCTCTACAGTGTGGAATCCGCTTGGGATGGTCTCTCTCATCCTCTCTGTCCGTCCTTCCCTCCCTCATGCTCTCTTCTCTCTCTCTTTCCATATAAATAAACTTAAAGAAAATAAGAAAAGGAATGACTAAAATTAACAATTCAAGAAACAACAGATTTTGGCAAGGATGCAGAGAAAGGCGAACCCTTTTGCACTGTTGATGGGAATGCAAACTGGTGCAAACGCTTTGGGAAACAGTATGTAGATTCCTCAAGAATTTGAAAATAGAACTACCCTAAAATGCAGAATTAACACTACACTGTACTTATCAAAAGAATACAAAACTGCTGATTTAGAGGAGTGCATTCACCCCAATATTTACAGCAGTGCTATCAACAATAGCCAAATTATTGCAAGAGCTCAAATGTCTATCAACTGATGATAAAGGAGATGTCATATATATGAGGTCATATATATGACAATATATATATATTGTGTATACACACACACACACACACACACACACACACACACACCCTGAACTATTACTCGCAATAAAAAGAACGAAATCTTGCGACAATGCAGAAGGAACTGGATGGAACTGGATGGTATTTTGCTACGTGAAGTGAGTCAGTCAGAGAAAGACAGATATCGTATGATTTCAATCATTATGTAGAATTTGAGAAATACAACAAATGAAACAGGGAAGGAAAGGCAAAACTAGATAAAAACAGACAAGGAGACAAACGACAAGACACTCTTACATATAGAGAACTGAGGGTTGCTGGAGCAGAGGTGGGTGGGGTGATGAGTTAAATGAGTGATGGCCATTGGAGAGGGCATTTCTGGAGATGAGCACTGGGTGTCATATGAATCTCTGGGTACTAGTCCTGAAACCAATATTACACTTTATGTTACCTAACTTGATTTTAAAATAAATAAGTAAATAACATAACTCACCAGGAATCCAATCTTCCTGCAAAAATGAACATAGTGTACCCAATTCTCAGGGCTTGGGAAAGATTAATGTGCACAATGTAAGATTCTCAGGCCAGCATCCTGGACACAGTGCATCCTCATACACTTGGAGCATGTGGTAGATACTCAATAAACATTCCTTTGCTGGAGGAGTACACATGTGTACCATAAAGAGCCTTGCTCAGATACCACTGCCTTATCTAATCCTTTTCCAACTTGCAGGGGATTTGCAGAGAATAACATCTTCTCAAAAGCTGTTAGTAATTTCCACTGGCAACAGCAGTACTTGTGTTGAGATAAGATGGTTGGGTATAAGGGACTCAGGGGTGCTCTTCTGCTTTCCTTACCTTAGTCCTACTGGAGATGAAGTCTGGGGACAGCAACCTCAATGCTTCTTAAAAATACAAATTAATGACCTTCATCCAAACTTAGGGAAGTCATGATATCTGAGTGTGCACTCCAGACTCTCTTTTTAATGAGAACCCCAAGTAATTTGTATATACATGAAATTTTGACAAGGAATGTTGAAAATGTCATTCTCAGCTTTGCCTTCCCATTGGAATCTCCTTTATAGTTTTTTGAACTATCACCTTTTTTTTCTCCATAATATTTTACTGTAAAATTATTTTCCATACAACACCCAGTGCTCTTCCCCTTAAGTGCCCTCCACCATCACCACCACCTCTTTTATCCGCTCCCCCTTCCCCTTCAACCCTCAGTTCATTCTCAGCATTCAATAGTCTCTCAAGTTTTGCATCCCTCTCTCTCCCCAACTGTCTCTCCCTCCCCCGTTCCCCCTGGTTCTCCATTAGGTCTCTCTTGTTTTCCTGCTAGACCTATGAGTGCAAACATAGGGTCTCTGTCCTTCTCTGCCT
>NC_043704.1:7323527-7340694 GCF_006229205.1 Suricata suricatta
ATCATCAAGACAGTATGGTATTGGCACAAAAACAGACACATAGACCAATGGAATAGAATAGAGAATCCAGAGCTGGGCCCACAAATGTACGGTCAATTAATTTTTGACAAAGCAGGAAAGAGTATCCAATGGAGAAAAGACTGCCTCTTTAGCAGGTGGTGCTGGGAAAATTGGACAGCAACATGTAGAAGAATGAAACCAAATTGCTTTTTAAAATGTTATTTGTATAGCCTAGTGGTTAAAGGCTTCAGAGTCCAACATGGGCTCAAATCTTAGTTCTTCTAATTAGAACCTGGGGGCTTGGGGAGTTTTGAATCTCTCTGTAACGGACTCTGGCTCCATTAACAAACCAGAGTCAGGCTGTGGAGCCCACCCCATGGGCCCTTTGTAGGACTAAGTCAAGACAGATCCGCAAGGTACTCAGCTCGGTGCCCGGAGGCCTGAGTCCTGCAGAAACATGATCTGTGTTTTCTGTCACCAGAGTCCTCAGACCTTAGTGTCTTATGCTCAAATTGTGTGCTCTTTGACAGTTTTGTTTTTCTAACGGGGTGTGTTTTTCATATGAATTTATGAGTTCTGTTGTACACTACGGAGTTGGCTCTTTGCTTGCCATATTTATGGTGATATTTTGGCAACATTTTCCACTTCTTTTGTCTTTGCATCACTGGTATTCCAGAAGACTTCTACTTTATGCAGAGAACATACTCTTATTTTCGTTGATGACTCCGTCCATTACTTTTATGCCAACAGTCCCTTTCCAGAACTGAGATCGATTAAATATTTTCTCTCCAATTTGGGGAAATCACTGAGATCCTTCCGCCTGTCTCTATGTCCACAGGCAGATGATTTTGTCTAAGCTACGGGAGAGGATCTAAACAGATCCTTTCGCAGCACCATCCAGAGAATAATTATGGATTAAAAGCAGAAGGTGACACGATGAGAGGTGCTGTCGAGCAACTTGCTGGCTCACTGTGGTGGGCAAGACGAGGACACAGGCACTCAGCTCCTTCCCGGCTCTGCTCGGGGTCCTTGCACACGCTAACTCCCTCGGGCCTCACGACCACCCAGGGAGTTTGGCCCTGATCCAGAGCCTGAATCCCGCCCTTCTGTGGGGCTGACGAGACTCGGACACTTTTTCCTTACTGCCCTAAGTGTCTTACCTCTGATGCTTATTCCTAAATCCCCACATTAAATGACAACATTCACAATTTCTTAAAAAATTAAGCCTAACAGGGGGCGCCTGGGTGGCTCAGTCGGTAAGCATCCGGCTCTTGATTTGTGCTGACAGTGCAGAGTCTGCTGGGATTCTCTCTCCCTTGCTCTCTCTCTGCCCCTCCCCTGCTCATGCTCTCTCTGTCTCTGTCTCTCAAAATAAACTGTACAAAAAAGTTAACATAGACTTGTCATATGATCATCGATACCGTCGGACACAGACCCCACATGATCGAAAGCAGGGCGTCTGCACACCCATGTTCACGCCAGTCACTCACGAAAGCCAGAGACCAGAAGGAGCCCGAGTGTCCCTCATGGACGTGTGAGCAAAACGGAGAACAACGGATGGCCGGATTATTATTCAGCTGAATAGAAGGACATTCCCACACCCGCTCCCACGGTGACATGAGCCAGAAAGGACAGATACTGTCCGATTCCACTAACATGAGGTGTGAGGAGAGTCAGATTCACAGAGACAGAGGGTACACGGGGCACCAGGGGCCACAGGGAGGGGCGGGGGTTAGGGTTGAAGGGTGGCAGAGTGTCAGTTTGGAAAGATGACACGTCCTGGGGTGGGCGGAGGGGACGGCTGTGTCCCAGCGTGGGGGTGCCTGGCACCACTGACCCGTACCCTGGAGATGATGAAGACGGTGCGATTATGTTGTATTTCACCCGAATAAAAAACACAGCGTTCTAGGAGGGATGATTTCCCAGACCCTGACTCCTCCTCAGTGAATGTCCAGCCCTGTGTCACCGGCTTGTCTCCGGGGGCAGAGAGGGAGGAAGCAGGCGGGGATGACGGCCTTGGCTGTCCCCACGGCACCCCGCTGGTGACCCCCAGTGTCCAGGCGTGGGAGGAGGGGAGGTCGGGCCCCCAGTGTGGCCTGGGTGCCCCTGCTTTGGTTCTGATGCTAAGCTCTTCTGCTGGGCCCCGTGGCAGAAGCCCGTGTGCTGGCACTCGCAGGGTGTGGGGCCTCAGTGTGCCCACTGCCCGGCTTCTCGAAGGCCCCAGGGCAGCAGGCCCTTCCCGGAAAGACCCGGCTGAGCCTGGCCCAGGCATCAACCTGTCTGTCCTCACTCCCGACGCCAGGGACCAGCATTGTCACAGGCCCAGGAGGAGCTGTCTGACCCCGGGGGATCCCCTGCGGGAGGTGAGGCATCACAGGGCCACCAGGCCACTCACGAACTGACCCCGCATGCACATCACGGAGCCCACAGGGCCACCTCAGGGTGCCGCCACTCACTGGGAAGCTGACTTTAATATAGAATTATGAAGGTCTGTGCACTGCACCTGAGCATTTTGCTGGTGACCATTTAATCCCCATGGCCATCCAACAGAGAAAGCACAGTCACCCCCACCCTCCAGGTGAGGGTGCCAGGGGTTCAGAAGGACAGGCGACCTGCCCGACAGCGCTCAGCAAGCTGACAGGTCGCCCTGCAGCCCTTGGTCTCTAGCACGTTGTCTTGACCCTGCCCTTCGAGGGTGCAGTGGATATGGGGAGGAGACACAACCGTTCAAAGCCAAGAGAAGCAGGCGGCGCAGGCAGATGATACTATGGTCCGTTAAAAAGCACATCTTACAAAACAAGACAAAACAAACCGCTTCAGCAAGGAGCACGGTGGTTATGTGTGTGCTTCTCACACTGGCCCTGCATGAAAGCCCCCGCGGAGAGCCTCCAGGCATTCCTCTGAGAATGGCAGCAACATCTGACCCCGGGGAAGCCCCTGCCCCCAAATAATGGCCCCGGAAGTACTTGTCTGCCCCCGTGAGCGGGGGCAGCTCTCTCTGGCCTGCTGCACCCCGGGTGAGTGTGCGTAGGTCACAGTGCCATCACCGGGAGGCCAGGCTCCCACACGCACGTCTGGTGTGCCCAGGTGCTGGGGGGTGAGCTGGCGGAGGCATGGGCTGGGGACAGTGCTGGTAGGGGAGCAGGCAGGGGCCCCAAAGACCTTTTAAAGAAGTTTGGTCACAGGGGACAGGAGCAGACGTGTAGCTTCCGGGCCAGCAGCCGAAGTTTGGAGTTCAGGTGGGAGCATTCTAAGTGGCCGTGAGGGCGGAGCCAGCCCCGCAAGGAGGCTTTGAACTGTCTCCCCTCAAAAGATATGTCCGTCTCCTAACTGCCCCCCACCCCAGCCAGCACTCATGAATGTGACCTTGTTTAGAAGTAGCGCCGCCATTTGGAAGTAGCATCTAAAGCAGCTCCAGGCTCTGAGCTGTCAGCACAGAGCCCAGTTCGGGGCTCGACCCCATGAACCGTGAGATCATGACCTGAGCGGAGATCAAGAGTTGGAGGCATACCCGACTGGGCCACCCAGGTGTGCTCTGCATGTGTGCCTCACGTGTGTCCTCCTGTGTGCTTCACGTGTGTTCTTCTGTGTGCCCCGCCTGTGTACCCTGCGTGTGTTCTTGTGTGTGCCCCGCGTGTGTTCTCTGCGTGTGAACACACGTGGGGCACACAGGAGAACACACGCAAGGCACACACCCAGGGCACATAGGAGAACACTCGCGGCACACATAGGAGAACACACGGGAGAACACACACAGGGCACACATGCGAACACATGCAGGGCACACACAAGAACACACGTGGGGCAAAAAGGAAAACACACATGGGGCACACAGGAGAATACATGCGGGACACACATGCAGGGCACACAGAACACATGCGGGGCACACAAAAGAACACACGCGGGGCACATACTCAGGGCACACAGAAGAACACACGTGGGGCACACACAAAAACACACGCCGGACACACAGGAGAATACACGTGGGGCACACATGTGGGGCACACAGGAGAAGACACGCAAGGCACAAACGCAGGGCACACAGGAGAAACAAACAGGGCACACAGGAGAACACACATGGACACACAGATGGGGCACACATGGGGCACCCAGGAAACACACAGGGAACACAGATGAACACACACGGGACACACATGTAGGGCACACACGAGAACACACTGGGGCACACAGGAAAACTCACGTGGGGCACACAAAAGAACACACGAGGGGCACCCATGCGGGTCACACAGGAGAACACACGTGGGGCACACAGAACCAACACGGGGCACACAGGAGAACAATGTGGGGCACACAAGAGGGGCACACAGAGAACACATGCGGGGCTCACATGAGAACATACGTGGGGCACACAGGAGAACACACGCAGGGCATACACGGGAACACACGCAAAGAAGAACAGATGCAGGGCACACATGTGGAGCACACAGGAAAACACGTGGGGCACACAGGAGATCACACACTGGGCACACACGCAGGGCGCACAGAAATTTTTCATACCAGATTCTATTTCCTCACTGGTTATTGGTCTCTTCATACTTTCTATGTCTTCCTGTTTGAGTTTTGGCAGTGCATGTGCATTCAGGAATTTGTCCATTTCTTCTAGGTTGTTCAGTTGGTTGGCATATAATTTTTCATAGTAGTCTCTGATGATTGCTTGTATTTCTAAGGGATTGGTTGTAATAGATCCCTTTTCCTTCATGATTTTGTCTATCTGGGTGCTCTCTCTTTTCTTTCTGAGGAGCCTGGTTAGAGGTTTATCGATTTTGTTTATTTTTTCAAAGAACCAACACTTGGTTTCTTTGATCTGCTTGACTGTTCTTTTGGATTCTATATTGTTTATTTCTGCCCTGATCTTTATTATTTCTTTTCTTCTGCTGGGTTGAGGGTGCTCATGCCACTCCCCTTCTAGTTCCAGTAGGTGCTCTGTTAGACTTTGAATTTGCGGTTTTTGTAGTTTGTTGAAATAGGCCTGGATTGCAATATACTTTCCTCTTTGGACTGCCTTTGCTGCGTCCCAGAGATAATGGATTGTTGTATTTCATTTTCATTGGTTTCCATATATTTTTTAATTTATTCTCTAATTGCCTGATTAGCCCAATCATTCGTTAGTATGGCAGTTTTTAACCTCCACATTTTTGGAGGTTTTCCATACTTTTCCCTGTGGTTAATTTCAAGTTTCACAGCATTGTGATCTGAAAGTGGGCATGATATGATCTCTATTCATTTATACTTATGGAGGGCAGCTTTATGTCCCAATATGTGATCTATCTTGGATGTGCCATGTGCCCTCCAAAAGAAGGTGAATTTCCTAACTTCAGGATGGAGAGTTCTAAATATATCTATCAATTCCTTCTGTTACAATGTGTCATTCAGGTCCATTGTTTCCTTAGTGATTTTCTGTCTGGTTGATCTATCCATTGCTGTCAGTGGAGTATTAAAGTCCCCTGCAATTAGCACATTCTTATCAATAAGATTGTTTCTGTCTGCGATTAATTGTTTTCTGTATTTGGGCGCTCCCCAGTTTGGCGCATTGATATTTATAATTGTTAGCTCTTCCTGATGGAGAGACCCTGTCATTATTATATAATGTCCTTCATCATCTTTTGTTACTGCCTTTACTTTAATGTCCAGTTTGTCTGATATAAATATGGCTACTCTGTTTTTCTTTTGGCTTCCAGTCGCGTGATAGATATTTGTCCATCTCTTTACTTTCAATTTCTGTAGTTGAGGTCAAGGATCATCAAGACAGTATGGTACGGCACAAAAACAGACATATAGATCGATGGAATAGAATAGAGAACCCAGAACTGGGCCCACAAATGGACGGCCAATTAATTTTTGACAAAACAGGATAGAGTATCCGATGGAAAAAAGTCTGCCTCTTTAGCAGGTGGTGCTGGGAGAACTGGACAGCCACATGCAGAAGAATGAAGCTAGACCACTTTCCTCCACCATACACAAAAATTAACTCATACACAAAAAGGACCTGAATGTGAGACAGGAAACCATCAAAACCCTCAAGGAGAAAGTAGAAAACAACCTCCTTGACCTCAACCAGTGGCTGGCTTCTTAACCAGGATCTCGTAGGGGGAGGGGACACTTTCTCTGGGGGTCAGCTGGGATTTCCGCTGCCGCTGCCTGAGGCGAGGTGAGCAGCAGGAGGCGAGGTGGAGCCCTGACAGGCTCTATTGCCAACAAACAGCCCCCAGCCGCAATAGGGATCGAGTTAGGGGAGGGAGCCATTTCTTTTGGCGCCGCCAGGATTCACGCAACTGCTGCTCCACCAGGCGCTGGGCGTTGCCGGAAATAAGCTGTGCCCTCCTGCAGCGGAAGCATGCCCCCCGCCCCGTCCTCCACTGCCACCAACTTCCTGCCAAGATCTCATAGGGGTGGGGGCTAGTTATTGCCTGTTGGCAAGTGGGATTCAGGATTTGCACGGCCAATGCTGGGGGCGAGATGTGCCGTGGAAAATGAGGTATGTGCCCCCACTCCTGCAGCCGAGCCGACATGAGCACACCTGGTGCCGCAGCCAGGGACGCCAACTCCCCGCCGGGATGGCGCAGGGCTGGAAGCTGTTTTTTCCCTTGTGCCATCCTGGTTCGGGATTTGGGCTACCCAGCAGATATATATGGAGTGAGAGTTTTTTCTCTGAATGGGGATAAATGTTCTTTCTCTCACCTCCAGAGACAGCACTATGAGCGTGTTCACTTTCTCTGTCTCTTCCCTTTCTCTATCAGGCTCCGCCCACTTGCCCCATGTTGGGCTGGGGCTCCTGCCTCCACTGCCTGACTTGGGCTGGTCCGTTTTCCAATCTCCCGAATTCCCACTCACTCACTCAGGCACCTTTGAGGTTGTCTTCGTTCTGGAGTCTGTGTTTTCTCCTTCCGCTTTTTCTTTTAATGTTTTATATATATATATTTTTTGAGATACAGAGAGAGACAGCATGAGCAGTGGAGGGTCAGAGACAGAGGGAGATACAGAATCCAGAGCAGGCTCCAGGCTCTGAGCTAGCTGTCAGCACAGAGCCTGATGCGGGGTTCAAACCCATGAACCATGAGATCATGACCTGAGCCGAAGCCGGACGCTTAACCGACTGACCCACTCAGGTGCCCCTCTCCTTCTGCTCTTGCAGATGGGAGTAATGTCCATCCCAGTTTGATAGATGTGGCAGACGAAGTTTACAGAGCTCCCTTCCTCTCCGCCATCTTGGCTCCTTCCCTGATCCAGAGAGGAACCTTTTAAAAAGAGGTTCCTGCCTGGCATGACAAATATTTCTTTGCCCAACATTTATTCTTTCCATTTTCCTGTGAAAATATTTCCCCCTCTTTGAAATTCTAAATCTCTACACCTCTCCAAAAGTCACATTGGCCCCTAAGCATCATTTGCCTGACACTCAACTTGTTGATGTTCCTATACTTAAGCCTTTTTTCTCTTATGAATCTGTCTTATAATAGGTCAATTACTAGGCCAAAGAATTGAGAACTGATGAAAAAACATTTTTTCCTGTCCTACACATTCATTCCGTTGTTGAGAAGTGACTTTGGTGATTCAGAGCCACAGGAAACTGAAGAGAGAGAATGTGGGATAAAGAGGAACAGTAGCTTTCTTGCTTTACAGACTGAGGGGTCTGAGGCACGTTAGCGCCTTCAGAACTGCAAGGCCACCCAGAGGAAGGGGCTGGGGGTTTGTGGGGAAATACAAGAACCATCTGGTTTGGACAGGAATTGTTTGTGCTGCAAGTCCTGCTTATCTGGTTTTCTGGGCAGTACTGGGTTCCTCATTAAGGAAAAAAAAAAAAAGACTAAGAGATCTGTCTAAGATGCTCAGCCTGTTAAGCAGCCCACTTCAGCTCAGGTAATGTGAGGACAGTCCCTTTGTTCCTGCCTGGCATCTGGCTCTCTGCTGTCAGTATGGAGCCTGCTTTGGATCCTCTGTCATCCTCTCTCTGCTCTTCCTCTGCTTTCGTGTCCTTTCTGTATCTCTTCCTTGGTGTCAAAATAAGTACACTTAAACAAAAAATAAGTGGGGTCGTTGCCTCAAAGAAAAACAAGGTTACTTAGGTTAATATCAATCCATGCAGTATTTAAGTGCAGTCGTTTTGATTTCTGTTTTACTTTGTCATTTTGAGCAATTTCAACTTCCTGTAGGAAGACGATTTCACATCTTATTGTGGGAAACCATTCAAGATTTACTAGACTCGCAACAAAACAGAACTAAACAGGAAAGAACACACACAAAATCACAAAAGAATCTCCTAAAACGACAGGGTCACACCAAATTTCAGTGAAAATAATGAGCACTTAGGTTAGAATTTTCATGTATTGTCAATGGGAGTTTTACAAAGTACCCTCTGGGGTGCCTGGGTGGCTCCATAGCTTGGGCACCCGACTTTGGCTCAGGTCAAGTTTTCGCAGTTCACGAGTTGGAGCCCCTGTCAAACTCTGTGCTGACAGCTCAGAGGCCTGAGCGTTCTTCAGCTTCTGTGTCTCCCTTTCTGCCCCTCCCCTGCTCATGCACTCTCTCTCTTTCTCACTCTTGCTCTCTCTGACAGAAATAATAACTAAAAATTTATTAATGTTTTATTTATTTTTGATATAGAGAGAGACAGAGCATGAGAGGGGGAGGGGCAGAGTGAAAAGGACACACAGGTCCGGAAGCAGGCTCCAGGCTCTGAGCCAGCTGTCAACACAGAGCCTGACTCGGGGCTCGAACCCAGGAACATGAGATCTGACCTGAGCCTAAGTCTGAGGCTTAACCAACTGAGCAAACTAGGCGCCCAATAATTTTTAAAAAAGTCATTCTTTTTAGAAAACTATTTGGCAGTGACTTAGAAAAATAAAGTTTCTTAAAGAAGGGCAGCAGTTTGTCACCTCAAATTATGTCTCTTTGCCATAAGGATTACTTTCAACTAACAAAGGAAAAACTCTGAGACCCAGGACAAGTTTCCTTTGTAAGAGACATTTGCATGCATGAGGGAAAGTTCCATGTGGAAGGGTGTCTCCCTCTGTGTAGCAGAAAGAGGGAGCATGTGTGAATCTCCAGAAACTCTGACCAGTGGAGAAGGCCTGGATTTTAATCTGGGCAACAACCAGGGGAGCCTCAGTTACTATGCTACTTCACCTACCCCAGTGTTTCCCAGGGGGATCCCCTGTTGAGTTTCCAGAAGGATCCTTGCTACTGCCTCCCCCTCATATTCCCTAGGTAGTTGGGTGGATACAACAGTGTTGTTTTCGTGGAGTGCTCCAGGGGACCCTGTGCAGGACATTTTTTTTACCTCAACCCCAGGGATTCCCCGTCTCCCTGCTTCCAAGAAGGAAGAACCAGACTCAAAATAAGCAACAGGCCAAAGTTGATTAGAGTCTAAGAGAGGGAGATTGTAGGAAAGCTCTGTGTACAGAGAGGGGGCATTAGAGGGTGAACATCCGAGACAGTAGGCAAGGATCTTGGTTTTATGTTTTGTCCAGCTGACTGGCCGAAGGGGGTCCTGAGAGAGGGAGTGAGAGCAGGATAAGGCAGGGGACACAGAAAGTGAAGGCCAGGCAGCGTTTCCGATCAAGCCACTCTGCTTATTGAGAGACCACGCATGTCTTATATAGGGTCGAAGGCGGCACATTGAGGTGAGTTAGTTGCTAGGAAACAAGGGTGGGGACTGCAGCCTCAGCACGCCACTGAAGAGGCTAACAAGAAACGCTTCGGAGGTAAACAAGAAGGCCTCAGCTGAAGGTGAAAATGCAGCTCTTGCTGTGCTGGGAGTGATAAGGCAGCTCAGCTGTGCGGGTGGCTGATCTTGCAGGTCAAGGCACATGTCTTTTCTTCTGGCAGCTTTCTGGCAGCCCCCGACAAGTTTATGAGGTTCAGGTCTCTCCCACCCTTTTTACCCTCCCCCTTGTTCCTCCCCAAGTCCTCCGTTATTGGCCTAATAACTGTAGGTGTCAGGATTCCACTCCTGATTATCTCATTTCAAGTGTATGAGGGGTGGTCTAAGGCCAGACAGTTCCCTGTGGGTTTAGTTTTTAGGATCTACTACTAACTTTAGTGAGCTCTTTAGTCAAATTCCTGAGGGGAACCTGAGGAGCAGTAGGGATATGTCAAATATTTAAGAGGAACCTTCCACCTGAGGGGGTTTGCTGTGACCAGACACTCCCAGCATTGTTCTAAATGCTTTTCCCCACCCAGAGGCCTCAGGTCCTGATCTGCCTACTAAATCTTCTCCTTTTCTATCATAATTCTAAGGGGGGGGGGAGCAGGGATAGGCAGGAAGGCTTCCCATTAATTTATGAGAGTTGAGAGGTGCTGGGGTGGCTCAGTTGTGTACCCACTTGACTTGGGCTCAGGTCATCATCCTAGGCTTTGTGGGTTTGAGCACCGCATTGGGTGTGTGCTCAAGCTCAGAGCCTAGAGCACACTTCAGAATCTGACTGCCTGTCTCTGCCCCTCCCCTTCTCATGCTCTCTCTCTGTCTCCCAAAAAAGAAATACATACTATGAAAAAACAACAACAAACCTATGAGAGTTGAGTGCAGGCTGTTCGAGAAAGAGAGGTAGCAGGACTCCTGTAGAGGAGTTGGGGAGGTTGAGGTCCAAGTAGCAGCCGTTTTCTGTGCTCAAGCAGAGTTTGTGGACTCTGTGGGAAGGAAGGTGCTGGAGTCCAGCTCCCAGAGGTCCAGGGGTCCCTGAAGGATGGATAGTGTCAGCGAAAGGGAGTGAGATAGCTCAAGTTTCTTTGTGATCACCAGGCAGGCATCTGCTCTGTCTGATTATCTAGCTTTATTTATAGTGAGAGGAACAAGGAGCAGAAAGAGAAGGGTATGTTAGTAAATGATTTCTCATAAATAATTTTTTCAACACAATTTTTCAGATTGGGGATTCTGCAGAATTTACAATTCTAATCTTAGTCGTAATGATTGTCAAAAAAAAAACCAGCTACAGTCACTCATGGTATTATATAGGAAGGGCAGGTGTTTTTCAAGCGTCCTTTTTTTCCCCCATAGGATGCAGAAGAGCAAGATTTACAAAACCTCTGGTAGAGCCCTGAGAAAGCCATCTTTAGCCATGAGGCAAACAGCATTCTTTAGTAAAGGTCAGTTTTACATGAGTAAGGGTCAGTAGGCTGTTTATAGCTCTAAGAGAAGGTACTCAGAAAAACAGGATCCCCAGGAGACACAATGTCTGCTCTCACTGTCCCAAGACGAATGATACATTTTGACATTTATCACAATAGTGACTTGAAACGACATCCAGGAGTACAAAAAACTTACTTATCAGTTAACTGCTCGGCTAGGAGGAAAATTCTAGGTGGCTTGCCTTAGTCACATTAGGGTGTATCGAGTTTGCTCATCTTTTCCCTGACCAGGTGCAATCACGCCTCTGGACAGGGCAGGAGGACAGGCCACTCCTGACACTAATCAGCAAAGCAGTCCGAGGGTTGGTGCCCAAGCAGAAATGATAGTTCCAGGAGTGTAAATCATGGTCGCTGCCTGGTGACAAGACACTTGGCACACTTGCCTTACCCTCCCCAGAAATTTTCATTCAACCTTGAGTCCAAGGTGCCTCCCAACAGAGATGACCCCCACCCTCAAGAGCAGAGAAGGCAATCTCAGAAATGTGTCTTCAAGTAGGAGCTCCTAGTTTCTCAATTGTTCCTGACAGGAAGGCTGGGAGGTTGTACCTTCTCTGCATTTGAGAATCCTGCCTGCAGGCGAGCAGTTTACCAGTGAAGAGAGGGCTTTGCTGGCTTTTCAGACAAATGTCTCCTACTTGAGCTGGGATTTCTCCAAAAAGATCTTCTGAGAAAGAAACATAGAGGAGAAGATGAAAGAAGAAATGGCCAGTTCTCTGGTAAGCTTTGTGCCACTGGCCAGAGGCCCTGTTGTCTTTTTTTCCGAAAATTTCATGCATGTATAAATTGTGGGGACCTGGGTGTCTCTGCCAGTTGAGCATCAGACTTTCCATTTGAGTTCAGGCCCTGATCTCAGGGACCTGTGGTCCAGCCTCGAGTCGGGATTCCTGCTGAACTTGGAGCCTAGTGATGATTCTCATGCTCTTCCTCTGTTTTTCTCCCTCAGTTTGCATTTTTTTCTTTCTCCCTCCCTCTTTCTCTCTTTCTCTCTGTGTCCTCCTCAAAGAATGAAAAAATAAAAACCTTGCAGACAACCTGGCTCCATGAGTACCTGACAACATCGGTCTTGACCTTGTAATAAGAGACCACGTGGCTGCACTGCATGTTTGAGTATTTCCGTATCTGGGAGCACAACAAACATATAAAACTACGCCAAGTGGTGTTCAGAGCTCAGTTCTTTGGGTACGAACCCAGCTGAGAGGTGCCAGGAGGAATAAAGTTGTTTTCTGGGAAGAAAAGCCTCAGTGTGAGAATCCTGCTACAAAAGAAATTAAAAAAAAAAAAAAGATTTTTTTTTTTTTTTTGCTTCTGATGGATCTGCTTCATGCTTTCACCTAATTTTTAACCTTCTCAGAGATGATATTCAAGTTTAGGTGTTTAGAACACTCATCCTCGGTACCCCAGAGACTTCTCTCCCTTCTCTCTAACCTGGCTTCCATGGGGCAATAACACTTGTCACTTTCAATTAAATTTCTGCCCATATTGAAACTAGACCTTTTGTGATGGGTTCAGACTGGAGGGTGTTGCATCCCGGTTTCCTGTTGCTGATGGAATCTGGTCCTGGGGTTGCACTCAAGGAGAACCGTTCCCGTTTGGGTCTGAAATCAACACTTTCACTGCTCTGGGAGAATAGGATTACGAAAATGCACAAATACATACGATGGCCATGAGGCACAGAATGCCCTAGAATGATCCTGCTCCTTCGAATGTGGAAAGGATACTTGAAAATATTCTAGATACTACAAGACACGGAAACTCTCCGTGATTGAAGGGTGTATAAATCCACTGTATCGTTAAAGTTGGTTATATTCTGATTTACTGCTTGGGGGTCTCAAGAACGCACTGGTGATCCTGTGTCCGGAGGTGTGCCTGAGGCACTGCGATCAATTTGTTTCCTGTTATCTGTTATTATCTTTTTTTACGGGGCTTTATGCTCTCTGCCATATTTCTCCCCTGTAATGTTCATATTTTCCTTCTAATCAGGTGAAATGATTTTAGGAAGATTCCCTGAGTGATTTCCAAACACCATCATATTTAAACTGGAATCTTCTTTTTCCCCGTTTCTCTTTTCCTCTAGTTTTTTTGAAGTTTTTTTCTTTTGAGAGAGACAGACTAGGAGCAGTGGAGTTGCAGACAGAGTGCATGAATTCCAAGCCGTCTCCAGAGGGTCAGTCAGAGCCTGAATTCCAGGCTAAAGTCCCAAAACGATGATACCTTGACTTGAGCTGAAATCAAGAGTCAGATGGTTAACTGACTGAGTACCCAGGCACCCTGGTTTGGCCATTTCTGGTGAGGAGAACAAAGGCAAAAAAAAAAAACTTAGATAAAATTCCATTTTCTTACACCTTGCAACCCACTGGGAAATACTGGAGACTGGCAGAGGTGGATATGGCTCAAGGAACGTACAACTGCTTCAATGTTAATGCTTTTCGAGAGGCAAAAAGCTAGCTTCGCTTGACCATAGCCACACTCTCAGGATCCACTGAGTTTTCTTTTCCTATGAACATCCCTTGGGATACTTTTATGTCCACCCCACAGCTTAAAGTATATGATCAATGGCTCCTCACAATCACACTGCCACTCATTCTATCCACAGATCCTGTCCCTATGCTTTAATAAGGTCAGCCTCGCTCATCCAAAAGGCATCAAGAATACTTTGTTGAGCATTTGTTTATTCCTGGCCCATCTGAGGTCACTTTTCGTGGGGCAATGAAGGTTCTCACTTCCGTGTAGTAGCTGTAATGACCTCTGGGAGTAGAGTTTCTGAGTCAGTCTGTCCTTCATCCCATAGGTTTTTATTATCTTTGTAGTTATGACACAGACATACTCTTGTTTGTACTTTTTTGTGTTTTTAGAAAGTGATGAATCACTTAATTAACATGTTTGGGCACCTTCAAATCCTGAAGTACCAGAGAGCGCAAATTATGAATGAAACAGGCACCCGATTCAATGAGGGGCACCTGAGTGGCTCAGTTACTTGTGTCTTCACTCAATTTCAGTGCAGATCATGATCATGACGCTTATAAGATAGAGCCCAATGTCAGGCTTCATGGTAACCTTTGGAAGGCTCTTGGGATTCTCTCTCTCTCTTTTTTCCCTTTTCTGCATGAGCAATCTTTCTTTCTCAATATAAATAAACATTTTTAAAAAGGCTTTCAAGGTGCCAGGTGACTTAGTTGGTTAAGATGGTTAAGTATCTGACCCAGGCACCGTGCTCATTAAAACCGGTTTTTAGGGGGGCCTGGGTGGCTCAGTCGGTTAAGGCTCCGACTTCGGCTCAGGTCATATCTCACGTTCGTGGGTTCAAGCTGCACGTCAGGTTCTGTGCTGACAGCTAGCTCAGAGCCTGGAGCCTGCTTTCGGTTCTGTGTCTCCTTCTCTCTCTGCCCCTTCCCCTTTCATGTTCTGTATCTCTCTGTATCAAAAATAAATAAAACATTAAAAAAACCTGTTTTTAGTCACCCTGATAATTTTCTATTCTATCACTTCTAATCTTATATAACTACTTGCAAACTGTATGGATGTCTGCATGGAATGTATAAAGGTAGATTGGTTTTGTGTGTACACCTTCTGAGCATCATTCTCAGGTTTGACACCAATATGAATATTGATTTAGGGTCCTTTGTGTGTATTAACCTGTGTGTCCTTTTACAGGAACTGACTGTAGGTCAGTTTACCTGAGTTAAAATCTGATCTGTACTGTGTACCGGATGCTTGACAAAAGATTCATGAAAAATAGAAGAATCATGTGTTCTCTTAGATTATTATAACTTGTTTTCCATGACTTTATGAAAAACTGTTAGATGCTCTCTACTTACCAGAAAATGCTCTTAAAACTTGTTGCCTTTCTTGCCAGTCTAGTAGAACTTGTAATTGCTATGATCCCATTCAATTCCAAGTCCTCCAGGAGTTCTTGTCATTGAATTCTTCTTCTTTGTTATTGAAATATGTATCCCTTGACTCAAAGACTACTGCCTTGATAGAAATGTGGACACCGACTTTTCCCAGAACTCCTGAACAGAATCTGCATTTTAATAAGATGGACATTGCACTGCTGTGAATTCTGATTTATGTTAGAATATGCTAAGTACATTAGTAACTCATCAAAACTTTCCATTAAGAAAGAGACACCACATGACCCACTCAGCTGAGCTTCCAAGTTCAGCTCAGGACATGATCTCTCAGTTTATGAGTTTGAGCCCTGTGTTGGGCTGGTGCTGACAGCTCAGAGCCTGGAGCCCACTTTGGATTCTGTATCTTTCTCTCTCTCTGCTCCTACCCTGCTCATAGTCTGCCTCTCTCTCCTTCAAAAATAAAGAGACAATTGCAAAAATAGTTTAATACAATAGACACATGTACTGTCTTTCAAAACTAAACAGTCACAAAATTTTTTTACAAATAGAAACCACCTGTGCCATTGATGTAAATGCAGAATGTGAAAGTGTGGGGCGCCTGGCTGGCTCAGTCAGTTAACGGTCTGCCTTTGGCTCAGGTCATGATCTCATGGTGTGTGAGTCCAAGCCCCGCCTCAGGTTCTGTGTCTCCCTCTCTCTCTGACCCTCCCCTGCTTGCACTTTTTCTCTTTTCTATATAAAATAAATAAATAAATAAATACTGTGTGTATGCCTGTGTTGATGCCTTTATTTTATAAGTTCTCTTGAATAAACCAATATTTATATTGGTTTATTCCTCAAAGTTAAAGAACATATTAGATCATAATACTGTGTCCCCAATCGTCTTACTGCAGAAAGTAAGAAATTCGTTGAAGCCAAACCCAGTACTCCTAATATAACTGAACGAACAGGAGTTTAGTCCTTGATGAATCATAAAAATTCTACTAGGCAGGGATGTCAGACAAAAGAAAATTTATTTGCAAGAAATAAGAAGATCACAAGGTATAACTTCAAAACTAGAGACTTACAAAGGAAGGGGAATGGTTTCCTTTTTTTATTATTATTACCTTTATTTGAGAGACAGAATGGGTGGAGGAGGGGCAGAGAGAGAGGCACAGAGAGAATCTCAGGCAGTCCCTGCACCATCAGCACTGATGCGGGTTCGAACTCACCAACTCTGAGATCATGACCTGAGCTGAAACCAGGAGGCAGAGGACTGAGCCATTGAGGCGCCCTAGGATGGTTTCCATGTATTTAGGGTTAGGGTGGATATTTGGAAAGGGGAAGCTCTGGATACAATTGCACTTGAGCCTTAAGAACACAGTTCTATCATTTTCTATCTGTTACATAGTAAATGCAGTTATGCTCCTCCTTGGGGCATCTAAGCCTTAAATTGAGGTCGAAGGGAGCTCCTGGGTGGCTCAGTCCCTGAAGCTTCCATCTATGGATTTAGGCTCAAGTAAAAATCTCACAGTCTAGAGATCAAGCCACAAGTCAAGCTCCTTCCTGAGCATGGAGCCTGAGCATGGGCCCGCTTGGAATTCTCTCTGCACACCCATATTCGTGCTCTCTCTTTCTGGAAATAAACTATTTGAAAAGTAACTGTGTTCACTCCATGCTTTACTCTGATGTTCATCTGCGCAGATGTGATTCAGGGGCTAAGCCCAAAATGAGCCACTTCAGCTCTTCCTCAGGGCAGTCATTACCTTATGTATTTCCACCACAGCACACTGAACTCATGGGTGTTTTTCCTGCAGTAAAATGGAGGTGTAAATAAGAGGCTAAGTAAAATGAGGGACTGAGGTCTGTGGTCACATGCAGGTAAGCAGTGCAGATCGGGACACGGGGTCCAGCTGGTGACATGATCTCTTTCCTGCATCTTAGGTACCATATGTCCTCCTGCTGTGTCCACTTGGTTACTGGGGTGTTTGTTGCGGGGACTGCTGACCTTCAGGGATGTGGCCGTCGAATTCTCTCAGGAGGAGTGGGGATGCCTGAACCACAGTCAGTGGGAACTGTACAGAGATGTGATGTTAGAGACCTACGGACACCTCGTCTTCTTGGGTGAGGCTAACTCCCTCTAGATTTCCCAAGCGCCACTCAAGGGTTTTGTTCCTTCCTGTGGAGACTGTCTC
>NC_043704.1:7340794-7342460 GCF_006229205.1 Suricata suricatta
ACTGCTGACCTTCAGGGATGTGGCCGTCGAATTCTCTCAGGAGGAGTGGGGATGCCTGAACCACAGTCAGTGGGAACTGTACAGAGATGTGATGTTAGAGACCTACGGACACCTCGTCTTCTTGGGTGAGGCTAACTCCCTCTAGATTTCCCAAGCGCCACTCAAGGGTTTTGTTCCTTCCTGTGGAGACTGTCTCTTAGAAGCTTTTTCTTGCATGCCTGGGATTCAAATCCCTACAGTAAAGAAAGAAGGAGGGGTTGGCAGATGTAGAGGAAGGTCTTCATGATGTTTCCTTTCAGGTGAGATTTCCCTTCCTTAGAGTCACATCATCATTTCATACATGGATGGCATTTCTAAGTAGTGAGTGGCATAAAATGACATTTGTCTTTAATATGAATTTCTACTCATGTTGGTAGTGGTAAGACTCAGAAGTGGAGATCAGGATGTGAAACTCGGAAATCCATCCTGCGTGTTACAAAGGGACTGTTGGGCAGCAGCATTTGGGCATGATTTTCCAGAATTCTAGAATGTCCACTTTTCTCTACTGATTCTAATACTAGGTTGAAAGGTAGAATCTCTAGCAATACCCTATTTTTTTGTTCTAACAAATAGGTCTTGTGTGAAAGCCAGACCTGGTCATCTTTTTGGAACAAAAGAGGGAGCTATGGGATGTGAAGAGAAAGGAGACAGTAGCCTCATACCCAGGTAAGTGGGAATGAATGAGGCAGATGACAGAGCTGAGGTCCAAATGTGAAGGATGAAGAAAGACCGTACAATGTGATTTGAGCAGCCATTCTTGAATAGAAATCAGTTTGCAAAACCTAGTTTTATGTCAATATGTTTCACAGAGGCACATCTGCTTTCCAATACATCACACTCTCACAAATCTCTAAGGATTCTCCTTCAGTTCCACTTAAAGGTCCCTCAGGATCACAGTGAGGGCCTCCATAATTTCATTGGCTCTCCATTGCTTTGAGGGCTTGGGGTATTCTCTGTTTTCTGTGGAAGTCTATACTCGTTCATTTCTGAGTGTTTTCCTTGAGTGAGAAGTGTGTCAGTGTAGCAGTAGGCATATTGGGATTTGGTGCAGAAATCCCAGGAACACTGGGGACAGAGCTCATCTAAATTCTGCTTAATGTTTCCAATATATGGAGGCTGGAATCCTAATAATACAAAATTAAGACCCACCAGGTTCATCAGTTGATCAAGCCCCTCCTTAAAATGAGAAAATCTGACCCTTTATTTCACTTCAAAAGTTCCATTTTTGGGGGCGCATGTGTGGATCAGTTGCTGAAGGATCTGACTTCAGCTGACGTCATGATCTCACAGTCAGTGAGTCTGAGTCCCGCACAGGCCTCAGTGATGACACCACAGAGCAACTCTGGAATCCTGTCTCCCTGTCTCTCTGCTCCTCCCCTCTTGGTGTCTCTCTCAAAATTAATTAAAGTAATCTTACAAAAAGTAAGAAAAGTTCATTTTGGATAGTATTAACTAAAATACAAAATTTCCACTCTATATGTTCCATTCCTCAATCATAAAATAATTTAAATCTCTTCTTATTTTCTTAGAACTTCTACCAAATTAATGTCACAAAGAAGATAGAACATTTAGAGTTCAAAACTTGCAGCCTATAATAAAATCTCTATTCATTTTTTCTTTTTTTTTT
>NC_043704.1:7342560-7345061 GCF_006229205.1 Suricata suricatta
AGAGGGTGTGGAGAGATGGGCACCCTCATACACTGTTGGTGGCAATATTCATTTTTTCTTAATCATTGAATCATTTTATAATTTTGTCATGTATAATAGAAAGTTCCTGTGACATTGTCATATATGTTTTCGCATACTGCGTAGTTGCATATGAGATACATTATGATTCATTGTCAAAAACTTTTAAATATCGTTTGTAATGTTTATTTTAGAAAGATAGAGCAGGCATTGAGGGCTGAAAGAGAGGGACACCCCAAATTTGAAGCAGGCTCCTGGCTCTGAGCTGTCAGCACACACTCCTCCCCAAGGCCCCAACTGCTAGACTCTGAGATCGCAGCCTGAGCCCAAGTCCGACGCTTCACCGACTGAGCCACCTACCCACCTCTGTAGCTCTAAGACTAAAATCTCAGTGTGTAGCCATGAAAGAGGGCCTATTTTGATTTATTAGCTTTTTTTCATGCTGAGGAAAACTGCAACGTACATTCATCAATATCAACCCCGGAAATCTCTAATGAAAGCCCCTATGTATTTAGCACTTAAAAGACATTATTACACAGAATTTAAGGGTATAACTCAATTTTCAGAATCAAGCAAGCAAAAACGTTCATTTCTTTTGAGGTTTTCTTTTTCCCATTTACTTTGAGAGATGGAGAGAGAGATTGGAAGAGGGGCAGAGAGACAGGAGAAAATTCCAGGCAGGCTCCACACTGTCTGTGCAGACGGGGATGTGGGCTGGAGCTCACAAACCATGAGATGACGACCTGAGCTGAAACCTAGAGTAGACGTGTAACCCTCGCTGAGCCACCCACGGGCCCCAAATCCTTTCATTTCTAAACATATACACAACATCAAAGTTGTGAAATATGCCAACAATAACATTATTTTAAAATGTGGGGATTACATTAACAAACAATCTGAATGATGTAGAAAAACTCATGATTTGGGGCTCCTGGGTGGCTCAGTCAGTCAAGTGCCAGACTTTACCTTAGGTCATGATCTCATTGTTTGTGGGTTCATGTCCCCCATCAGGTTATGTGTGGACAGCTCAGAGAGTGGAGTCTGCCTCAGACTCTGTGTTTCTCTCTCTTTCTGCCCCTTTATCTCTCACATTCTCTCTCCATCTCTCAAACAATAAATAAACATTAAAAAAGATAAGTATTTTAAGAAAAAGAAAAAGTAGTGGTTCCTTTTTCCTGAAGTTGACTTTTTCTGATTTCAGTTTTGTGTATGACAAATTCCAATTGAAAGCATCAGAGTGTAGCAAGTGGAATGCATTTAATTTCATTTTTACCTTCCAGCTGTATTTCCAAATGAATCTGACAGCTTCCTTTCAGAGACGTTTACAGGAACTTCTATCCAAAGAGTCAGTGGATGGATATAAAGGTAGTGCCCTGGAGAATGGACACTTAATGAAAGACCGGAGCAAGGATGGGGACAGTGATGGGCCTCAAGCACACCTGTGGACTCCTATTCCAGACTACGGTGGTGAATGGCATCCATGTGGGGAGGTCTCTGATCAAAGGGTCAACGTCATTACACATAAGAGTATACATTTAGGAGAGAATCACTCTAAATATGACGCATGTGGGGAAATACGTAACCAGTCCTCCAGTGCTGGTGATCAGATGAGGAATCATATGGGAAAAATTCCATACACATGCAATGAACCTGGGAACATACTTAGTCAGTCATCAAGACTACATATCAATAAGACAATCCATGCTGGACAGAAAGGTTACACTTGTGAGGAGTGTGGCAAAGCCTTCAACAGAAACTCAGCACTAATTCAACATCAGCGAGTGCACACTGGAGAGAAACCTTACGAATATGAAGAAGGTGGTAAAACCTTTAATGATGCCTCATCAGTAAATGTACATAGACTAATCCGTACAGGAGAGAAACCTTACACACATAAAAAGTGTGGGATGGCCTTTCCCCAACACTCACCTCTTACCGACCATCACAGAACCCATACTGGTCAGAAACCGGACCAATGTACGGAATGTGGCAAGTCATTTACTCACCATTCAGACCTTGACAGACAACAGAAAATCCATACTGGAGAGAAACTTTACCAATGCAAAGAATGTGGCAAATCCTTTACTCAACACTCAAACCTTAGCCAACATCACAAAATCCATACTGGAGAGAAGCCTTATAATGCAAAGAATGTGGCAAATCCTTTACTCGCCACACAAGTTCTTATCCAACATCTCTGAATCCATACTGAAGAGAAGCCTTACCAATGCAAAGAATGTTGGAAATCCTTTACTCAACACTCAAACCTTACCAAACATCACAGAATCCATACTGGAGAGATGCCTTACCAATTCAAAGAATGTGGCAAATCCTTTACTCACCACACATCAAACTTCACCAAATCCATACTAGAGAGAAACCCTACCTATATAACAAATGTGGCAAGACATTTAGCAAGCACGCACACTTTATTGGACATAAAAGAATCCATTCTGGAGAGAAACATTAGCAATGTGAGTAAC